>NC_042617.1:544076858-544381937 GCF_901001135.1 Rhinatrema bivittatum | reverse complement strand
ACGCCAGAGCTCGACGCCCTCGGCTGTGTTGGCCACGCCCCTATGCGCGCGTGCGCGGATCGCCTGGCCTCTTGTAGGGTCAAGGGCAGGTCCTAGCTCCGCGTCGCAACCTGATTGATTCCCGGATATAAAGAAGTCCCTGCTTGTACTTCCTTGCCTTGGCAATCGGGTTAGTGTCTTGCTAGATTGTCACTGCATCTGAACCTTGCTCCAGTCTTGTTCCAAGTCTCGTTCCAGGATCCTTCTGTTCCAGTTCTGTTCCTGCCTTGTTCCTTCATCCTAGTACTCCAGCATCCTTCTGTTCCTGTTCGTCTGTCCATCTCCCCAGGTAGTACCTCCGGACTGTCTCACTGGTACTGACCTCGGCTTGCTCCTTGACCTGCCTGCCTGCTGCCTGCCTTCTGACTCCAGTCTGTTCCTCGACTTGCCTGCTTGCCACCTGCCTTCTGACTCTAGTCTGTTCCTCGACCTGTCTGCCTGCTGCCTGCCTTCTGACCTCAGCTTGTTCCTAGACTCATCTGCCTGCCTTCTGACCCCTGCCTGCCTGTGATCTTGTCTGACCTCTGGAACCTGACCTTTGCTTTGCTGACTACATCTCAAACTGACCCCTGGACTCTGACCTCAGCCTGCTTGACCACGTCTCTAGATTCTGGCTCTGTTCCTAGCCTTGTCAGCACCTATTCTATTCTGGTCCTCCTTGTTCCATCTGACCTCCAGTCTCGAACCTGATCGTGCTCCCCTTCTGTCTGTGGGTATGCCAGACTTCCATCCTTCCATCCTTCCAGGAGACACTGTGAGGCCCACCTAAGTCCAAGCATCCTGGGTCCCTACGGGCTCCTCCTGGGGGGACCTCAGGCTTCCAGTGGTGAAGCTCATCCTAGCCTCTGTCTCCTCCAGTGCTCCACCCCCTGGGGCAGTTGCTTTCTGGTCCCTACCAGGGAGCCGTTCTCCACTGCTCCAGGACAAGGATCCACCCCCGAGCGCAACAATACTACTGTCTACCTGGCCAAGATGATGAAACAGCTGAAATTATAAAGGCAAATAAATTTAACAACACAATAACAATGGGAGATTTCAATTACCCCAGTATTGATTGTGTCAATGTCCCATCAGGACATTCTAGAGAGGTTAAGATATTAAATGCCATAAATGAGTGCTTCATGGAGCAGTTGGTCCTAGAATTGAGGGACAGCTATTTTTGATCTAGTTCTCAGTGGATCTCACAACCTGATGCAAAGGGTTACTGTGGTGGGGTCGTTAAGCAATAGTGATTGTAATACAATCAAATTTGGCATTTACACAGGAAGGAGTATATGAAATAAAACTATTCCAGTAGCATATAACTTTAAAAGACTATGAAAGAATGAAGAATGTTAAAGGCTGAGGGGCAGCGTCCACTCTGCTGCCATTAACATGGTGGTGGGAAAAATCAGGGAGATTCCCCCAGCATCTCCCTTAGTGGAACCTACTCAACAGCAGATTATCAGGTTTCTTACCCCAGCATTGCATTGTCTGCATGCAAGAGCTGTTGCAGATGGTGTCATTGAGTGACCAGCATCCGTGCTGGATGAGCAGACATCTTTGAGCCCCAGAGTGCTGAGAACTCCCTCTCCTCCTTCTTGGCTAACATCTGCTGGTGTGCCCTTGTCGTCAATTAGTCCTGAGGTTTGCTGGGACATGGTGGCCACCGAGTATCCTGAGTGAATGGTCTTGATGGTGGTTTTGTCTGTTCTGGGGGACTGGGTCGGAGAGTTCCCGATTTCAGTTCTCAACACCCAAAGAAGGAGAGAAAGACACTGGAACTACCACCATTGGGTTGGACTCCAGCAAGGAAGATCAGTGAGATACCCATGTGACTTTAATTAAACTTTCAGTTATTATGCAGTTTGGAATGCCTTGGTTTCACAGGAGAACTCTATTTCCTCTTTAATTAATGTTGCTGTAGACATTAATTCTTGTGTTCAGGCTACTGAGCTTCTGGTTGCTTCTCATAATAAAAAATTAGAAGATTTGGATCATTGTGTTTTCAATTTTGAGAACATTCAATACAATCATGTTCAAAGTGAGAACATACATGTGAAGAAACTGGAGAACTTGGAAAATTCCATCAGAAGCTTGAATCTCAGGGTGTTAAATTTTCCTGTTATAAAATTTGTTACACAGGTGGATTTATTTAAGAAATACAGGTCTGATATTTAAAAAATTTCTGTTGAAGAGATGCCTATTATTCCAAAGGTTTACTATTTATCTTTGGGAAATGGGGGAGATGGTAGAGTACAAGTACAAGAGTTTATCTTAATTTATCGGATTTCCTAAAAACTACAGGAGATGCTCCAGTGCTCAGTAGAGGAACACTTTTGGTCTCTTTTTCTTTCTCACATGATCAAGATTCTGTTTTGAGATTTTTCATATGTAATAGGCTAGCTTTATTTTATGGTAAGCACATTTGGATATACCCTGATATTACAAGGGCCACTCAAGAGAGTAGGAAAAAAATTCTGTCTATGCATTCAGAAGTTATGGCGCTTGGAGCACATTGTATATTGCATTATTTTATTTATTTATTTATTTGTCGAGTTTTATATACCGTCGTTCGGTGTCGCCATCACAACGGTTTACAAGATTCAATCGGTATCTGATGTATTACATATTCGAAGTGTGGAAATAACGGTTTACAGGCTTTGTTCATTCTCGGACGGGTTAAATACAATCGGTGTAGGGCTAGTTTACATGTGAGAGGCATGATCATAGAGGTTTACAGCATTATCCTTGTAAATGCATTGTGAAGCATCTAAATGTGAAATATGTATACTGTGAACAATCTCAGCTGAAGGATTGTTTTTGATTCTCTTCTTAATGGGTAATGTTACAAGGCTTCTTGTGTTAAAATATATAATTAATTAAATAAAGTAAAAAAACCAAAACAAACCGTGGTGGGGCGGGCATTCACCCCTGAGTCTGTTTGGTGAAGGAGACATGGAAGCAGTAGGGTATGGGGTTGCCAGGGCAACGTGGCTTTAAGTAATTGGGAGCTGTCCTGATTGGCCTGCTCATGAGGGGTTGGTTGGGCAGGAAGCACAGCAGTCTACTTTAGAGAACCATTGGGAGTTGCTTACCTCACTCCCTCGCACGGCAGCTGCCCAGAAAATGTTCCCCTCCCTTCTTCCTCTTTTATTTGTTAGCTGTGTGTATTTCACTGGAGGAGCATTGTTATGTTAAAGTTCATGGAGTAAACCCGAGCCTAACTTTTACTATATAAGAAATAAAACTTGATGGAGTTGACTTGTGGGAATGTGTAGCTGGGGTGGGGGTTGGGGTTGGGGCACTACACAAGGCAGCTGGATGGCAATGCGGTCACTGCTTGAGCTGCTGGTTCTTGCTAGTTGGGACATGGCTGAGAGGACCATACATGTGGCAGAGGTCTGCTGGGAATGTTGGGGGTTGCTAGAAGTGGTTGGAGAGCACACCACTGGGGCACAATGGTGGCGATTTAACCCCATGCACAGGAGAGAGGGGGTGTTTGAAATTGGATTGTGTATTATTTCAGGATTGTCAGGCTTGGGTTAGGATGGCTGTTTAATAAACTGCAGTCTTTGTTAACCCATTATACAAGTTGTATGTCTTTTGTTAGGGGAGTGAGGGCATGGAATGCCATGGTAGTCCCCACTGCCCATGTTATTAGGAAAAAAATAAAAGGAGCAGTTGCAAAGGTTAAACATTTGCATGAAGCATGGACATTGTTTAAAAATACTATCTTGAAGTCCAGTTAAAATGTATTCCTTGCATTTAAAAAGGTTGAAGGAAAACTAAATGACTGCAACATGGTTGAAAAGTGAAGCTAAAAAGACATCCTTCAAAAAATGGAAAGCAGTCCCAAATGAAGAAAATAGGCAAGAGCATAAAGCACTGGCAAGATAGATATAAAAAGTAGGAACAAAGGTAAAGAGAGAATTTGAGAAGAAGCTTGCCAGAGAGGCAAAACTAATAACAAAACATGTTTAAGTATATTCGAAGCAAAAAGCCTGTGAGGGAGTCATTTGAGTCGCTAGATGACTGTAGGGTAAAATAATTCTCAGGGAGGACAAAGAAACAGTAGAAAAGCTGAATGAATTCTTGCCTCCATCTTTACTGAGGAGGATGCTGGGATGTATGCACATCTAAAACATTCTTTAATAGTAAGGTTAATCTAAAATGTTTTAATCTAAAACATTCTTTAATAGTAATATTATATACTGTACATAGATGTATTATATTATATACTGTACATAACTGTCTCATTATCATAATCATAACCGTTCATCTTGTTGTTGCTGTTTCTATCTTCAAGTTGCCCGTTACGATTGTTCCCTCTCATTTCCTTACTTTTCTCTAGTTAAATGCTTCCCCTCAATTTCCGTCCTTTAAGTTTCACTGTAAACCGATATGAAGTCCCCTCTAATATCGGTATAGAAGAAATGTCCAAATAAATAAATAAATAATGGTTCTGAGCAGTTAAACCAAATCTCTATAATAATGGCTGTAATAAACCAAACTGATAAACTAAAGAGTAATAAATCCACAGGACTGAATGGCATCCACCCCAGAGTTTTAGAATAACTCAAACATGAAATTACAAACATAGGCTGTGAGAGTATATGAGATAGTGCCACAGTTTTTCCAGTATATTGTAAGTTAAAATCAGCAATGACTTGTGTACCTAAGTATAATTCACATCTCATCTGTTGATGTATTTATTATCTTTAGTTTTCTCCACTATCACCTCACTACAAAATATGTCACATTCTATAATAATGGACAAAGTTAAATCAATTTTGTTTTGCATCAATTTGTAAAACTTTGCTAAAAATACACTTGATTATTCACATCACATCTATGACCTATATTCACAAGCCTCCAGTTGTAGATTTCTAGGAATTCCATGGTGAGATGCATTCATCATCAGAATGGCAGGGCTGAGTGGAACTATCTACTAATGAAGATGTTTTAATGGTTGAGGAAGAAGGTGTGATTAAAAGTGACCAGATCTGACTTTGACCAAAATTGGTACCCACACTATCCATACCAGTAATGGCTGCATGTATTTTCCTGAAGTATCAAATTATTAACTGCCTTGAGGTCCTGCTATGTGGAAGCTACTGCATATATCAAACATTATTATTATTATAACTAGCATTTCTGGAATTGGGGAGATCTAAATGTAAAGTTTTCTAGCCCTTACATGCGCACTATCTGTTATTCCTTCTATAGAGAAAATAAAATTATAAACGCAGAGAAAAAAACAAAACAAAACATGATTTTTTAATATTTGGGAGAAGGCTGTGTTTTTCTCTCATCCTCCAAATTGAAGGAGTACTAAGAACTCCGCCCCCCCCCCCCCCCCCACACACACACACACTCATGAAATAGCAAAAGGAAGTCCTGTTTCCTTCCCATTCTCCTGAATTATTGTAGCGCACAGCAGCTATTCACTTATTCGGTTCTCCAGGCCAGCTGGGTTATTGGGTGACAATCCTAGGAAAAACACTGACATTTATTCAACACTTCATCTTGTCACTTTCCTCCTAGACAACATATTCAGTCAATTCACAATATTTAGATCTCTAATTCTGAAGTCAAAGCTGTAGTGTATAATTGTAATTGACTAGAGTGACCTGTCTTCTTTCTTTATTCTGTTTTTTTTCTCTAAGCATCCCTTCACTGCTCCCCCCCACACACACATTCTCCTCCTCCCTTCCTCTCTGTCCTTCCCCTAACATCTAAGGCGGAGCTCTGACTTGCAAACTTTTTAAAAGCTCTGGAAGACACTGCTCCATGTTAGGAAAAAAAACTTTTCTGAGGCATCAGCACTTTTCTTTCATTAGGAAGAGAAGGGAAGAAAACACCAAACAGCGGACCTTTAAAGTTTATGTAGACAGGTCTGAGCTTGTTGCCTGCTTCACTGCGCACAAGCAAGGTAAGTGCAAACTGCTTTCTTTTCAGTTTACATAGAAACTGAACTTTGCAGAAGATTTCTATAACTGATATTTTATGGTCATGACTGAAGTTTCTCTGCATAGGGAGAAAGGCAGGGCTACTGCAGCTGATTTTCTGAGGTTGATAGATTTTACTTCTAAGATTTTTCATCTAACTTTATAAAGAAAGCAATAATTTTAGTGTTTTACTTTATTCTTTAGTTCTTATTTTAAATGGGAATGACTCTCAGTTGCTGGGTACATCAGAACAACTCTGCCTTATGTTGAAGGATAGTAAAAGTTGATGACAGTATTGACTATTGAATGAGTGGGTCTCAAACTTTTTCCTTTGCTTTTTCTGCAAGAGAGCTTTTTGACTTGGATACCATGGCATGTTAAATATGTACATGTTTTTTTAATTTCATTTTTTTAAATTTCTAAGCTTGTGACCTTCACATAATCATTTCACAATACCCCAGTATAGTAAATACCACTGTTAAAATAGGTGTGATACAATCCAGAACTGTTTGCTAAGGATTTGTAAGTCAGTTTGTGTATAGCTACTCTGTGTTAGCAACACAAAGAACAAATTTCAAGGCAGACTTGGAGTATAAGCAGCTACTTCATCAGATTGGCAGTGCATGGGGAAATGCATAATACCTACCTAAGACTATTATATAACAGCTCTCTTAAGACTCTAAGGAAACAGCCGCATTTATTTGGTGAATTTCACTTTGAAACCTCCAACTTCCTTGCAGAAAGTCATCTGAATCTTTTACAAAAGCCTTGCTTTGTGATTATTATTGTAATCAGAAGTGCAAATAATAAATTAGATTACTCGTTTTTACTGTTGAATGGCATGGACACAAAAACAAATTCCTTTGGTTATTAGTTGTTCACAGGTTGCTTAGAAATAATGGCAAACCAATGAATTGTATGTGATACCTTTTTTTATAGGGCTTACAATATGTTTTTGTGATTGGATCTTGCGAGCTGTGCTCCATTTCATCATGTCAGTGCAGAAAGAGTGCTGATTTTGCACTGACCTCATGAAGGCAGTATAATTCTCTGAAGGCACCACCAAATGTATTGAATACGTCCAATAGAAAAAGTTTATCAACTATGAATTGTTTGTTTACCTTTGTATGTACCTAGCTTTACTTAGTGCACTAACATGGCAACCACACTACATTATTCACAGTATATTTGACATGGCATACAGTTTATTTGACATGGCATACAGAAACAGAATTTTCTTCAGAGGGCTAGCTGAGTTAAGTCTGGTGTAGCAAAAAGACAGGAGTTGAGTGGCACCTTATAGACTATCTAATTTATTAAAGCATGAGCTTTCGAGGACAGAGTCCTTGTGCTTTATTAGCCAGAGAAGTATATATAAATATTTTAACTTAAACAGAAGTATAATACATTCATTTGATCACCTCACTGATTACTACTTCTGTGGGTTTTGCAAGTATTTCCTGGGAGAATTCTTAATATGACTGCTGCAGATTTCTCCAAATTTTAATGCAATTAAATCTCAGGGCACTTTGATGTTGCCATCTGGTCAACACACTTCAGAGGCTGGGGACTGCAGTAGTTCTGAAGTGTTTGTGAAAACATTTCCCCTCAAAAACCTTAAAAGCTAAACACTGGCGTTGATCCATGGCACCTAACAAGCATATTAACGGGAGACTAGTACACAGCCAGCTGAGTTAAGGAGATAGAAATGGATTCAAATGATTTTGTTTACAGAAAATCCAGTCCCCACACATGATAAATAGGGCCACCTGTTTCAACTCCTTTCATTCAGCCAATAAAATGTAATTCTGGACAGCTCTCCATATTGCATAAAAATTACTATCGCAATTCGGCACCTATTGGCAATCTCAGCAGAAACGTGAAAAGGAATGAATAAGCAAGCATAAAGAGTGGGTTTGCCCTCTTGCCCTTAGAAGTGATCCCTCTGAAGAAGGTCTGTGACACATTTGGCAGTGTGGGCAAGCTTTCTGTCTCTGCCCAGACTTACATTTTTCTTTGGATGATTGGAAGTCTTTAGTTTTCAGTGCTGTCAATCCTACATAACCATTAAGTTCACAGGACAAATGTAATTTAAAAAAATGATGTCACACATAAAATGTTGCTGCATTTTCCAGTGTTTGCTTTTTGTTGGAGAAATCAAAAGATCATATTATTTTATGACATAAATGATGATACTGCATTGCCCTTCCAACGTTCCCTGTAAATAACTTTACAAATGTAAAGACAATGGAAATCTGCATTGGGTTAGCTGGTATTATGCTTTTTAAAGTCTGAGTTTGTGGTACACCGTCAAAAGTAGTGATTCTCTTCCTCAGTGTTTATCGTGCACAGTTTATAAATGTAAAGAAATCTGTAGCTATGTGGTTTGATTTTAAAGAATCATTGGAACTGGCTTGAACTAAGACTGCTTTAGACTGGAAGAGAGCACATGAAATTTGTGGAGCTCTGGCTCCAGTAGGGGGAGAACAAGAAACTGTTTCTGTTGGTTCAAAGTAAAAAATAATACTTCTCTTGATTACTATACTTCTGGAATACCATCTACATGGTACTCAGCAAGGGTGTGCAAATCCTATTCTCAAGGATCACAAACAAGATATCCACAATGAACAGCCATGAGAAGTACTTGTATGCAGTTGATCCAAGAAACAAGTTAATTTGCATATTATGGTTACCCTTAAAACCAGGCTGGTTTACAACCTCAAAGGAACAAATCTTCACATTTCTGCAGATAAAATATCTTTATATATACATAGTAGATGGAATAGTCCAGTAGAGAGTATAATATTTGCATCAAGGCAGAGTATAGAAGTTCAGTGAAGCACTTTAAAAAGCAAAACATAATAAAGAGCTAAGCAAATGAATGAGCACCTGCTATGTCAGGCAAAATTTGCAGTTTAAAAAGCAAAGATACATTCATGTATATACTGTATTACTGTTTTTGTACATCATATATGTTCAGGCAAAATATTATTCAAACATTTGGATTCCCCTTTAACTCCTACTAAGTAAAACCGTAACCAATCATTTCAAAAAGTAGGTCATGGTTCTGTGCCGGTATCACAGGACCCACAAAAATATGAAATCACAATCTTTAAAAGCTTTGTTTTCACAATTTTAGCGTTGGAACTTGTATATGCTTCCAGCGTTGCTGGAAGCCTCCATGAACCAGGAAGCGCACAGGGTTTTGGAGGGTGCTGGATGAAATGGAGGGTTAGGGATTGAGTAGTGTATGTGTGGGGGGGGAGGGGGAAGTGGAGAGAGGAGTGGCCCAGAAGTTAGATGGTTTTTTTTTACAAACTGGAGATGGGGTTGGTGCAGAGGGAGAGGTGATGATCTACCGTATTCAACATCAGCTCTTGAAAAATCTTTGGGGGGCCTTGGGAGGAAAGGGAGGATTGGGTCATAAGGCCCAACATTTGGCTCACTCGGGTGGGGAGTGGGGAATCAGGTGGCAGGTCCTTTTGTTTGTTTTCTTTTTTCCTTCCTGCTTTCCTCATAACTGGATATAACCTTTGAATATAGCCATTTACGTTTAAAGGTATCTGGATACGTGTTCCCAGATAACTTTAATCCTGATCTGCACCACATCTAGAGTCAGTTGAATACCTGATCCAGCCAGTTCTGATGTTTGGCTAACTCAACTCCACCACAGAATGCCCTGGGATATCATAAATATCAACTCAGGAGCTCTCTGCTCAAAGTTATTATATTGGGCCCTATGTACTAATCATTTTTTCCATAGAAACAAAATGGGAGAATTTATTGAGATGCTGAGCATGGATTTGCTCCTGAGAATCCAATCCTAATTAGGATGCTTTACAAAAGGATGCTGACTGCTAATCTCTCAGAAGTTATAGTTATCTCAGGAAATTGTTTAAAAGGTTTCCATCCCTCCCTTAGTTGAGTTTCTCCCTAACTCATTATTCTAAATACCAATCAAATTGTTGTATGTCACCACTATTGTTATCAGAGCTAGGACTTTGGTTTAATGTGTTAAAAATAAAAGAAAAACTGAAACATCTGTTTAACTATAGAAAAATACTTTATTCCTGTGTTTGTGTACTATGATAATATGTACTGTGTGTTTTGTAATTCTGTAAGATGCATATAGGTCTATGTACTAAAGGTTTTTCCTTATTGTGTTTGATGGCTAGTGCGCTGCCCCCTTGAGTTGCCACTCTTACCTCCGCAGCCGGGCCAGCTGCTGCTCTCTCCGGTGCGGCAGGCTGCCACCGACTCTTTCCCCATGGAAGGCTGCCAGGCACCATGCAGCAGCACGCCGCCAGCTCCTGCTCCTCACTGCTCCCCTTAGGCGCGTGCGCCTGACATCAGGTCTTTTAAAGGGACTGTGGCAGGAAAGTCCCTGGGGCCCCTACTGATGACATAAGAGCAGTCCCCCCGATGCATTCTGTCTCAGCAACAGCTATGTCTTGTAGTGAGTGTTGCTTCCTGCCAATGTCTGCCCAGCCTGTTCCAGCCTTCGTTTGCCCAGCACGCTCCTTCCTAGTCTGCCTCAGCCCTATCCACCCTAGCTATCTCCAGAGACCTTCACCTAAGTCCTGCTGGCCCCAGCTCCCAAAGGCTCAACCTGAGAGGAACAAGGGCTAGTATAGGTGAAGCTCTAGACCGATCTCTGCTTTGTCTGGGTCAGCCTGCTGGGTCCACAGACACAGCATTCCCATTTTGTGCCTATGGGGAAAATGCTTAGTACATAGGCTACATAGTTGTGTATTATTAAAATACCTGTAGAAAAAGTCCATCCAATGGTGGGGAAATACTGTGAAGTGTAGGAAGTGCTTAAGGGACATGTGTGGCAGTAGAGAATGCAGGCTGAGCTCAGATATACTTTGTGGTAGTCAGGACGCGATTGGCCACCAGAGAAAGGGAGAGGGGGTAGAGCTAGTGAGCATAGCCAGAGAGAGAGGAGAACCTCAATTTCCATTTGTTGTAGTACAGAGAGGATTGGATAATACAGAGAAAGAGAGGGGTGGAGCTGGAAAGTGGGGCAAAGCTGGAAAATAGAGGGAGAGAGAGCGGCAAAGCTTAATATCCATAGAAAGGAGCAGAGCTGGAAGAGTAGGGCAGAGCTGGAGAATACAGGCAGGCAGAGGAGTGGAGCTCAATTTGTACACCAGTGATGTAGGCAAGAGGGCAATTTCATTTTGGTTTTCCATCTCATTTATTATTTTTATCGCCCGTCTCTGTACCTTTTTATGTCCATTATGTCTTTCTTGAGATGAGGTAACTGGAATTGCACACAGTACTTGAGGTGCGTTTACACCATGGATCTGTACAAAGCCATTATGATATTCTAAATGTTCCAAATAATTCCTAATATTTTATTTGCCTTTTTGACCACTGCTGTTCACGGAGCCAAAGCTTTCAAGGTATTGTCTACAGGGACTCTGAGATCTTTTTCCTGGGTGATGACTCCTAACACAGAACCCAACATCGTGTACCTGTACTTGAGATTATTTTTCCCTACATACATTACTTTGTATTTGTCCACATTAAATTTCATCTGCCATTTTGATGCCTAGTCTCCTAGTCTCTCGAAGTCTATTTGCAGTTCCACGTAATCCACTTCTGTTTTAACAATTTTGTGTCATCTGCAAATTTGATCTGTTCACTTTTTCAGATCATTTATGAATATGCTATATAGCACAGATACCAGTGCAGACCCCTCAAGCACTCCACTAATGACCTTTCTTCATATTGGAAAACTGATCATTTAGTCCTACCCTCTGTTTCCAGTCTTTTATCCAGTTACCAATCCATAATAGGACACTGCCTCCTATCCCATGGTCTCACAATTTCCTGATAAGTATCTCCTGAGGGACTTTGTCAAATGCCCTCTGAAAATCCAAATACACTATATTAGCTGGCTCACATTTATCCATATATTTCTTTATATCTTAAAAAACAAACAAACATTCAAGTAAACTGGTAAGGCAAGACTTCCCTTTGCAAAAGCCATGTTGACTCTCCCCCATTAAACCATATCTATCTATATGGTTCATAATTTTGTTTTCAAGAATAGCTTCTACCATTATGCTCAATACCAACGTCAGGATCACTGTTCTATGGTTTCCCAGATCATACCTGGAACCCTTTTTAAAAATTAGCATCACATTGGCCATCACCCTCCAGCTTTCAGATACTGTGGCTTTTTTAAAGGATTATGTTGCAAATACTCAGAAAGAGGTCTACAGTTTCATGTTTGGGTTCCTTCAGAACTCTGGGCTGCATGCCATCTGGTCCCAGTGCTTTTTTATTCTTTAGTCTGTCAATTTGATTTATTATATCATCTGGTTTCACAGTGATTTTGTTTAGTTGCTCTGAGTCATCATTATCAAAAAAGGGTCTGGTGTGGTGTAGACCCCAACATCCTTCTCAGTAAAGACAGAGGCAAAAATTCATTAAGTTTTTCTGTTGTTTCCTGGTCCTCTTTGTGCATCCCTTTTATCCCAACTGACTCCCTCACAGGCTTTTTGCTTCATATATACTTGAAAAGCATCGGGGCCGCTGAAGAAGTCATCAGCTGGACTTTAATCCTGCCAGTATCTCCCCCCCACACACCTGACATGATCACGCAATGTCCCCTGGCCAATTGGATGTCCTAGCAGCGAGTTGCATTCCGATGATGACATTGTGCTCAGTGCCCAGCCAACCAGGGGGGTGAAGCATCATTGCCGTGCCTGGATGTTGCTGGCAGACAGCCCCAACTCTCCCAGTGGCTGACATACATTTGCCACCATGTTGCCTCCCATGCACCAAATTGTCCACACCC
This sequence comes from Rhinatrema bivittatum, assembly GCF_901001135.1. Taxonomy (NCBI): domain Eukaryota; kingdom Metazoa; phylum Chordata; class Amphibia; order Gymnophiona; family Rhinatrematidae; genus Rhinatrema; species Rhinatrema bivittatum. Next base: position 544,369,157 of record NC_042617.1, on the reverse strand, counting down.
ACCAGCCTGATAAGGGCTAAGAGTAGGGAGTGCCTTGGCTGCCCATTATCTGCGGCAGCTGCGCATTTGGACTGGGGCGGCCGCTCTTTTGTTTGAAAGATGCCTCTTTTACCTCATTTTTAAACCACATCAGAACTCATTTGGTTTTCCTTCTGCCTTTTTTAGTGCATGGAATACATTTTGTCTGGGCTATAAGGATGATAATTTTAAACAGTGTTCACACCTCCTACACTTTTTTAACCTTGTGAATTCTTTTTGTATTTTTCTAAAAATTTTCCTCATTTTATCATTGGCTTTTTTTTAAATAGTTAAATGCTACTGCAGAATTTCCTTAGTATTCTTCATTCAGTGATTAAGTAAAATTTAATTACAAGGGAGGAAGAATAGCCTAGTGGTTAGAGCAGTGGGCTATGAACCTGGAGACCTGCGTTCAAGTCTCACTGTTGTTCCTTGTGACCTTGGGCAAATCACTTTACTCTCCATTACCTCAGGTATAAAACTTAGATTGTAAGCCCTCTGGGGATAGAGAAATACCTACAGTACCTGACTGTAAATTGATGTGATATCTCAGATTGAATGTTGGTATAAAATAAATACATTTTGATAATTGTTACTAAGTGGATTCACCACCTTTATCTCTTGCACCAGGTCCTGTTTTCCACTGAGGACGAGATCTAATATAGTTTCCCCTCATGTTGATTCCATGATCAACTTCTGCATGAAACAGTCATTTATGGAATCTAGGAATTTTACCTCCCTTGCATGTCCCAATGCAACAATTACCAAGTCAATTCTTGGGTTCAGCGGCACTTAACCAGATAAGTTCTGACTTCTCCGGCTAAGTGGAGATATTTCAATAATTGACCACATTCAGTGACTACTACTTAGCTAGATAACTATTTATGTGTTGTGCCCACATTAGCTGTGCATTCCTGGGCGAAAATGAGAGAGAGGTAGAGATCAATATGTCACTTTATTATTTATACTTTAAGAAAACACTTTCGGACACCAATATATACATTCTCTCATGCCATCATAATAGACACTACTGGTACTGAGACCTTCGTTGTCTTATAAGTAATCATCTGGCAAGATTTTGTACTATTTTTTCAAAAGATTTTTAGATTGCATTTAAAAACTTATCTTTGCTCAAAGAGTCCACAGCCTATCCTGACACGGTCCATATTTCGAAACAAGTGTTTCTGTATCGGGGTAGCTTCATTAAAGTGAGCTATGTCTTTCAGTTACATTCAGTGATGGCATTATCATGAAATGGCGCCAATTTTTACTACTGCATTCTCTACCTAGCTTGCTGCACTCTCTACCTAGCTTGTTTGAAGCTAGGTAGAGAGTGCATTGTAAAAATCAACTACTCCTATACCTTTCATCGATTCAAACAGCAGAAAATCTTCAGTGATGTCAACTTTGCTGTTTGTACCTCCTATTGTGTATGTAAAACCACTCCCCAAACCTACCCCACTCCCCCAAACCCCTGCTTCGAGTTAAAAGTGCCTCCTTTTACAGTTTTATAAATAGTAAAATGACATACTGGTCTCTACAGAGGATCTCTCACTCTCTCCAAACAGCACGTGCAATAAAACCCTTTTTGTTGTAAAACCTCCATGGTGGATTAATCAGCGCATGAAGCAAAAATTAGTGCAGGTGTGGTAAATTTATCATACCTTGCAGAAATTAGTTATGCAATGCATGAGGAGAGAAATTAGCCTAGTCATGCCCTTTTTTTTTAATCACGGGTGCAATTTTGCTATAAATATAGCATTTTGATAAATCTATGGGATAGCTAGATAAGTAGCAGCGATAATGGTTCTTACCTTTTCACAGCCAGTGATGTTTTCTCCGTGTCTGCCCCGGTGCCGCCCCAACTCTTCCTCTTCCGGTGTCGACGCCACCCCAACTCCACCCTGATTTAGTGATCACAAGTGAAAAGGGACTTTTCGCATTGCTTTAGAAAATGACCCCCTTGGAAGTGGAGGGGTAAAAGCACCAAAAGTGTCTAGGGAACGCTAAATCCTAAATCCATCCCTGCAGATAGGTTCATCTGGCTTATTGTAGACTTGCTTATTAGTAGGTCTAACTTATGTGGCTAACAGCCAAATAAGTCTAAATATTGCTACTTAGAAAATCCAGGCCCAAGGGTCTGTCACAGATTAGCAGAAAGCTGCTCTCTGCTGAATGAGATCTAAAAGAGCTGGAAGGCAGCAAATATTAGCCAACCTGCTGCCTTTAAATGTTTGCTGTCCTAGGTACATGTATAATGGATACCTTTTGACAAATCCAGGGCTGCCTGTATGGTCTGGATATATTCAACAAAGTAGCAGTATCGCTGAATATTGCTGCACCACTGAATATCTCAGCTAAGTTGGCCAGATGTGTTTATCTGGCTAACTTCCATAGCTGGCTATCTGTTGAATATGAATCTCTTAAATACTAGTAATAGCAATTTAAATTGTGCCCTAAAACCTGTCCTGGGGGCCCCTAGTCAATAGGATTTTCAGGATATCTGCAATAGATATGCATTGAGATAAATTTGCATATACTGCATCTCCGATGCATATGCAATGCAGATATCCTGAAGACCTGATTGGCTTGGTGTTCCTAGCACATGTTTGGGAACCACAGCCCTAAAACATACCAGTAACCAATGGAGATCTCTAAGTATTGGTATAATATGATCTCTCCATTTCTCACCGGATGAAAGATGGGCTGTTGAATATTGTATTAACTGCAATTGATAGATGCCTTCAGAAGACCTCCAACTAAAGAATTGCAGATATCTAAGTTTGAAGTAATAAGTTTGAAGAAATAAGGTATTTACTCTTTCGGATAGTAGAAAGACTAGGGGGCACTCCATGAAGTTAGCATGGGTCACATTTAAAACTAATCGGAGAAAGTTCTTTTTTACTCAACGCACAATTAAACTCTGGAATTTGTTGCCAGAGAATGTGGTTAGTGCAGTTAGTGTAGCTGTGTTTAAAAAAGGATTGGATAAGTTCTTGGAGGAGAAGTCCATTACCTGCTATTAAGTTCACTTAGAGAATAGCCACTGCCATTAGCAATGGTTACATGGAATAGACTTAGTTTTTGGGTACTTGCCAGGTTCTTATGGCCTGGATTGGCCACTGTTGGAAACAGGATGCTGGGCTTGATGGACCCTTGGTCTGACCCAGTATGGCATTTTCTTATGTTCTTACGTTCTTAACAAGAATTACTATTGCAAGTTGTGAATTGGACAAAAGAGTAGAGATGTGAATCGGAACCGGAATCTGTTCGGTTCCGGTTCCGATTCAAATCTTATAATTTTTATCATCCGGCCCGATTAATTTTTTGTTTATTGGCTGCGCCTGATCCGATAAACAAAAAACCCACCCTGACCCTTTAAAACTGACCCCTTAGCCTCCCCCACCCTCCCGACCCCTCCAAAAACGTTTTAAAATTACCTGGTGGTCCAGGAGCACTGGATGGCCGATGCCATCTTTAAAAATGGCACAATAGAGAATTTGGAAATCTCTGATTAGTTTGCCAAGTGGGGCTAAGTAGATATTGAATATAGTTGGAAATACAATAGAATCTTGTGGCACACTGCAGAGGAAGGGGTATAGGTGAAAGAACACCTGTCCAAGGGAAATGGTTTGTGGAGGAAAGATTTGAACAAGATAAGTACTGGGCCTGAGAAACCAAGGTCCATTAGGTGGATTATGAAAGGTTTATGGCCAATGTATCAAATGCTGCTGAGAGGTCCAGGAGCACTAGGAGAGCTTGTTGACCATTGTCTATGCATAATCGAAGATCATCCACAAGACAAGCTGGTGCTTTTTCACTGCTATGGTAGGGGCTGAAACTGGATTGGAAGGGGTCCAAATGGTTACTTGTAGCAAAACCACTGTTGCGATCCCCCCTGTTGCTGCGCTACAGGAGGCATCTTACCTTCCTCCAGAGGCCGCTCTGAAGCCAGGGCCTTGCCTACGCACCGTCCGGGACTTGCTCCAGGGCCGGAGAGGCCTAGCTGTTCCTGTGGCTTCGTGCCTGTGTTTGGACTTCCTGTTTCCAGCCACGCCCGTTTCTCTAGGGGCTGGCCCGCAGCTCTCTTCCCCAGTTATAGGGCCAGCAAGGGGCGGTCCTGTCTAACTCCTCCCAGGGAGTTGCCTACAACCTCCAGTATTTAAGGACTTGCTTGTTAGTTCCTGTTTGCCTTTGGATTGGGTTACACAGTTGTCTGTGGCCTCTCCCGATCCAGGTCCTCCGTGGTCTGCCGTGTCTAGATGGAACCTTGTCTCGATGTCTGTTTCTGACCGTGCCTAGATGTCTGTTCCTGTTCCTGCCAGCCGTAAGGGCTTCGGATGTCAGTATCCCAGCATCGGAGTTCCTGTTCGCCTGGAGTTTCCCTGCACCCTCCTTTCCTCAGCGTGGTCCGCGACCAGCCTTCCTGGGCTGTGTAGGGCGCGTCTGGGACGGGGTGGTCCGTGACCAGTCTAGCTGTGCTGGCTGAGTAGGGCGCCCTGTTGGACAGTGCCATGTTTCCGTCCTGCCTTGTCTACAATGTCTTGCTTCAGCCCTTGCCCTGATGTCTTCGTGTCTCTGCCTTGACCTACGTCCTCGTCTGGTTCCTGAGCCTTCTGTCCTGTTGGGCCCTGGAGTGGCCAACAGGAAGGATTCGTCCCACGGGCTCTTGAGCTTCTGTTCCTGCCAGCCGAGGGGCTTTGGATGTCAGTATCCCAGCATCGGAGTTCCTGCTCGCCTGGATCTTTCCTATGTCTCGCTTCAGCCCTTGCCCTGATGTCTCCAACGTCTTGCTTCAGCCTGTCTTGGATGTCTGCTTCAGCCCCGTCTCACGTACTCAGTGTAAGGACTCTGTCTGCCCTCGCCTCTGTCTGGCCTGCTGCCCATTGCCGTTCCCAGCGGCAGGTCCGAAAGGGCCGGGAACAGTCGGAGGACCATTCATTAGTCAACTTCCCCGTGTTGGCTACCATGGGCATGCAGGTCCAGCTGAGGGTCGGACTCCCTGCTTCTATTCCTGCCTGCCTGGCTCACCATGCCTGCTCTGCTCACCTCCCACGGTGTGGCTTGGGGCTCCTCCTTGAGTCCTGCCGTGGCCCAAGGGCTCACCACCCGCTTACGACGACCGCGCCCGCGCGCGCTCGTAACAACCACTTTTTCAATAACTTTGCTGAGGAAAGGAAGGTTTGAGACTGGGTAGTAATGCTTAGAGTGTTTTGGTCCAGGTTAGGTTTCTTCAGTGAGGGTCTTACTGCAGCATTTTTTATTGACTCATGTCAGTGGTTTTCTGATAAAGAGGAGTTAATCTGGAGGAAACTAAGAAGTCCAGATGTGGTCCGTTTAATGAGCTATGAGGAGCAAAAGTAATCCAAACATGTTGTAGATTTGAGGTCTGTGAGGAAGAAGCCAACTGGTCGGTGTCATTTTTAGCTGATAGATCAATGAATGTGAATATTGGTAATAATGTAACAGTGTCGCCAACTCATGTGTCATGTCCTCCTTGAATCTATTCTGTCCTTAGCATTATGTAATATTTATTTAAACACTTTGGTGAGGCCTACTTCATAGCTTAATTTCAAGCTTTTATCATTGATGATTACCTAGTTTGCCTAATGGAAGCACTGGCCTCACCTAACATATACTGCATTGTATTTTGCACTAGTCCTAACATGCCTACTACATTCTTCCCTTCCCTTCCCTCCTATTTATTGTGATTGGATAGTTTATTTCTGAGATAGCCTGTAACAGGTGTTCTCACAGGACAGCAGGATGTTAGTCCTCACATATGGGTGACATCACAGGATGGAGCCCAATCAAGGAACACTTTTGTCAAAGTTTCTAGAAATTTGACTGGCACCTACTGGGCATGCACAACAATGCCCTGACCCTGCATCCAGCAGAGGTCCCCATTCAGTCTCGTCTTATAGTAAAATGTTTGTGTGAAAAATAAAATAAGAAAACGTAAACAAACCCAACTTTGCAGGGTGGCGGGTGGGTTTCGTGAGGACTAACATCCTGCTGTCCTGTGAGAACACCTGTTACAGGCAAGCAACTCTGCTTTCTCACAGGAGAAGCAGGATGGTAGTCTTCACATATGGATGAGTACTGAGCTGAGGATGCCCGAGCAAAGCACCAAATGCACCCAGAGACATGCAACAGGCACAACAACAGGGGTGGAAATTTGGATAGGCGGGCATCCTGAACCCTGAATGGGTCGGTGGAAAGATGGGAAGTTAAACTGAAAAAATTTGTCTAGAACAGACTGGCCAAAGATGGAATGCTGTGTGCCAGCCTTATCTAAGCAATAATGAGCTGTGAAGGTATGGAGAGAACTCCAGGTAGCAGCCTTACAAATATCAGCAAGCGGCACCGAACGGAGGTGCGCTATTGATGTCGCCATGGCCCTGACAGAGTGTGCTTTTACACGATCTTGCAGCGGAATGCCTGTTTGCTGGTAGCAAAAAGAAATGCAGTCTGCCAACCAGGAGGAAAGGGTCTGCTTTCCCACAGGATTTCCCAATTTGATGGTATCGAAAGAAACAAACAATTGAGTGGATTTCTTGTGGGCCGACGTGTGGTCCAGATAGAAGGCTAGAGCACATTTGCAGTCCAAGGAATGCAGAGCCTGTTCTCCTGGGTTTGAATGGGGCCTGGGAAAAAAGGTAGGTAGGACAATAGTTTGGTTAATATGAAATTCCGACACTACCTTCGGTAAAAATTTAGGGTGAGTGCGGAGCACTACCATCATGCAGAAGTTTAGTGTAAGGTGGGTAGGTAACTAAAGCCTGCAATTCACTAACTTTGCGAGCGGATGTGATAGCGAGAAGGAAAACTACTTTCCATGTGAGGTAACGGAGATTACAGGAGCAGAGAGGCTCAAACGGATGTTTCATGAACCTCCCCCAAACCACGTTAAGGTCCCAAGCAGGGGCCGGAGGGCACAGTGGAGGATTTAAATGGAGCAAACCTCTCATAAAGCATGTTACTAAGGGTTGTGTCGAAATAGGAACATCCCCCACGCCTTTATGAAACGTGGCCACTGCGCTGACATGCACACTGATAGAGGAAGTTTTCAGGCCTGCCTCCGACAGGTGCCAGAGATAGTCCAGAAACTTTGCCATGGAACAAGTGAAGAGGTCTAAGGACATAGAAGTGCACCATACTGTAAACCTCTTCCATTTGGAATGATAAGACCTTCTTGTGGCAGGCTTTCGTGAAGCTACCAGGACTCGGGACACCAACTGTGCCAACATCCAGGCAGTCAGAGATAGGGCCTGGAGGTTGGGGTGGCGCAGGCATCCATTGTTCTGAGTTATCAGAAGCGGATACTTCCCCAGAGGAATGTGGCAGCGTACTGATAAGTCCTGGAGGATTGGAAACCACACCTGGTGTAGCCAGTGAGGGGCTATCAGAATCATTACGCCCTTGTCCTTCCGTAACTTCTTGAGAGTCTTCGATATGAGTGGAAGTGGAGGGTATGCATAGAGGAGACCACTGGCCCACGAGAGGGCGAACGTCTCTTGGGTGCGAGTGGTGGCTGCGAGTGAGGGAGCAGAAGTTTTCTACTTTGCGATTGTGGACTGACGCAAAGAGGTCTATATGAGGGTAACCCCAATGTTGGAATATTGTGTCCGCTACCGTAGGGTTGAGAGACCACTCGTGCAGGAAGAAAAGTGTGGTTCAACTTTTCCGCCAACACATTGACCACACCCGGCAAGTAGGAGGCTGTGAGGTACATCGAGTGGGAAAGGGCCCATGCCCATATCTGTCTAGCTTCCTGACACAGGAGGTAGGAGCCCGTTCCCCCTTGTTTGTTGATGTACCACATCGCCACCTGATTGTTGGTCTGAATCAGGATGGCCTTGTTTAAAAAACCCCAAGGGCATATCTGATCACCCGAAGCTCCAGGAAATTTACCTGGTGTTTGGCTTCCTCTGGAGACCAGGTTCCCTGAGTCTGCAGGTCGCTGACATGAGCACCCCACTCTAGATTGGAGGCATCTGTTGTCAAGGTAATTTGAGGCTCTATAGCCTGAAATGGAAGGCCTTGAGTTAGATTGGAGTGTTGCATCCACCAGGTCAACGATAGTCGTAGCTGTGTGGTAACGTGAACAATGCTGGACATTGGCTGACAAGCCTGAACCCACTGGGATTTTAGGGTCTACTGCATTACTCTCATGGATAGGCGGGCCATTGGAGTGACATGCACGGAGGATGCCATGTGACCTAGCAGTATGAGGAAGTGATGAGCAGTTGAGGATACTCAAATCTGTAAAGGATACGCTAAAGAGGACAGGGTGAAAGCCCGATCCTGAGGGAGGAAGGCTTTCGCCTGTATAGTGTCTAGGTCGGCCTCAATAAAAGATAGGGTTTGGGATGGAACTATCTTGGATTTGGGATAGTTGATTAGAAACCCTAGGGAGATCAGGGTATGAAGAGTGAGACGCAAGGACGCCAATGCGGCTTGCTGAGTCGGGGCCCTTATCAACCAATCATCGAGATAAGGGTAGACATGGACACCCTGACTTCTGAGGAAGGCTGTGACCACGAGGCACTTGGTGAATTCTCGTGGAGTAGACGCTAGGCCGAATGGTAGTACACAGTACTGGAAGTGACGAGGGCCGACTAGGAATTGCAGGAATTTGCGATGAGATGGAATAATTGAGATGTGTGTGTATGTGTCCTGGAGATCTAGAGAGTATAGCCAATCTCCTTTTCGAAGAAGAGGAAGTAGAGACCCCAAGGTTACCATCTTGAACTTCTCTCTTTGCAGATACTTGTTTAGGGCACAAAGGGCCAGAATTGGACAAATGCCACCTGACTTTTTTGGGATGAGGAAATACCGGGAGTAGAACCCCTGCCCCTGTTGGGACAGGGGCACTGGTTCTATTGCCCGGGACTGGAGGAGGGTTGATACCTCCTGTTCCAGAAGAAGAGAGTGGTCGGATGATCCCCACGTCAGCTGAGGTGGGGAGTCCGCCGGTACAGTCAGGAAGTTGAGGTGGTAACCCTGAGTGACTAGTGCAAATACCCACTGATCGGTGGTGACTGTGTGCCAAGTGTTGGTGAAGTGGCACAATTGACCGCCGACCGGTACTGATGAAAGAGGAGGTTGGCCTATGCTCTCCAGGAAGGAGTCAAAACCCTGACTCTGGTCCTGGCTGAGGAGCAGGTTGGGTCTTCTGAGGTCGGGACTGCCTAGACTGACCTTTTTGATAATGTTTGGAAGGGCGACTTCGGGAGGCCGGAGGATAATACCTTCTTGGTTTGTAGGCCTGTCGCTTAACATCTCGTCTGACTGTCCTCTTGGAGGTGGACGAGAACTCAGCAGGCACTGAAGAAAGTTGACGCAGCGTTTCATGGTGGTCCTTGAGCTGCGCCACAGTGTCCTGAATTTTGTCTCTGAAGAGATTATCCCCAGCACATGGCAGGTCAGCCAACCTGTCCTGTACCTCTGGTCTGAGGTCATAGGATTTCAACCAAGCCCACCTTCTTGCACTAATCTCAGCTCCGGACACCCTAGAGGCAATGTCAACTATGTCATATGCAGTGCAGACCTCATGCTTAACAGCATCCAGGCCTTTCTGCGCTAGAGCATTAAGCTCATCCTGGAACTGGTCAGGTAAAGATTCAGAGAAATCCTGTTTCTTCTTATAAAGGTTTCTGTTATACTGGGTCATGTACAACTGGTAGGAAGCAATGCGAGATATTTATTTATTTATTTATTTATTTATTTATTTATTGGTTTTTATATACCGCCGTTTATCGAGATATCACGTCGGTGTACAGAGAACATAATAACATACGCCTAAGCGTTATACATAAAACAAGATAGTAAGGTTTAACTATAAGCCTAAAAATTATACATTACATGAGTTAACAATGGTAAAACTATTATAAAGAAAATCTCAAAGTTGGGGGGCAAACGTTGGTTAAGCTAGTTAAGTATGCGTAGCAAAGTATAATTAATAGGATAAACAACTTAGGATATTAATTAAGAGTAGCTTAAATATTTACATTGGAGAAAATTCTTTAGTAAGACGGGGAAAGATAGGGAGTGGAGAGGTAGGGGGAAAGGGTAGAAAACTGGGATAGAAGGGCTGAATCAGGCTTTTCATGTAGGGGGGGGCGATATATGAAAAACAGGAGCGTATCCAACTGGGGAAGGTGGCAGGGAAATATAGGGACAGGTGGTACCTATAAGATATAAACATTGAGCCATGAAAAACCCGTCTGCCAAAAGCCGGAGGGTCCACCAGTGAAAGTGAAATCTCGGCTCCCTGCACCGATGAAGGTGGGGAACGCCTCAGTGACCCGGCCGTAGAGAAGGATGGGGCCTTCTCCGGATGGGATTTCTTTGTCGGTGGTTCTGTCTATGCCGATGCCAAGGGCTTGCCTGGTTTGGCAGACTGAGCCTTCCTATGCCGATGTCGATGCTTTTCACGATTTTCTCCTCAGTCCTTCTCCTGAGGCGAGGAGGAAGAGGTTGACACCTTAGGAGTAGTCGAAGCCGGACAAACAGCACCGGTGTCTCATTGCTGGCAAGAGGTCGATGGCTCAGACGAAGTTGATGGCTCAGACGAAGTGGAAGCGGTCAATGGAGTCAGGAGTTTTGAACGAAAAAGAAACTCCATCTTCTCTAAGCAGGCTTTACGACCCTTCGGCGTCATTTGGGCACATTTGGTGCAAGTTAGGGTATCATGGTCGGTGCCCAAGCACAATACACAAACTCTATGCGGGTCTGTGATGGACATTGTCTGAGGACAATCAGGGCACCGATGAAAACCCGACGCCATGGCCTCGACAAAAATTTAGCCGCGGTGCGGTCGATGGCCAGTAAGCTCCGAAGGGGAAACTCGATGGGAATCAACCACAAACAAGGGTAAAACCTTACCTTTTGACTGCGGAGTACAGATATCGATAGGGGGACCCCTATGGGGTATAATATTTTGAAAATTTTTTAAAGAAGTTCCATGAGGAAAATTCCTGTCAGGAATCTCAAGAGAGCTCTTTAACCCGCGTGGCTACTGCTACGCGGAAAAAAAGAGACAGAACGGGGACCCCTGCTGGATGCAGGGTCAGTGCATTGCTGGGCATGCCCAGTAGGTGCCAGTCAAAGTTCTAGAAACTTTGACAAAAGTGTTCCATGATTGGGCTCCATCCTGTGATGTCACCCAGATGTGACGCTGATTTTTTAGCACCCTCTGCTTCATAACCTCTGTTTATATATATATTTTCCTTGTATATAATCCTTGGCATTTTAGCCTGGTGTTTCAACCTTGTATAAAACCCTGTTTGTTATACAATCACTGTATAAATTCCTCTGTATTATGAAACCTATATACTATGAAACCACCAGACCCTTTGACCCAAAAAAAAAAAACAAAACAAAACCCAAATAAATAAATTGTAACTGTGCTTTCTGCTTCTGTGTTAAGTAACCCAAGTTCTTTGTAAATCGATGTGATATTTATTTATTTATTTATTTATTTAGTTACGGTTTTTTTATACCGGCATTCATGATAGCATTCACATCATGTCAGTTTACATGAAAACAGGGGTGTGATGAATACAACCAAGAACATAAATAAACGTGATGAAGAGATGCAGTTACAATTAACAAGGGCTAATGAACTGGGGTGGAGGAAATAAAAGAGAGATAGATGAGATTAATTATATACAAGAGTACAGTATATATACAGTATATATACATGATATGTTATATGAACGTCAGTATAGAAAAGCTCTAAATATTTAAAATAAATAAATAAATAAATGTGAGGACTAACATCCTGTAGGGATGTGCAGAGGGACGCCATACATTGCATTCGGGATTCGTATTCATCGGGGGGCAGATACGTTGCATTTGGCAAGGGGGGTCCCCGATACATTCATGCATTAATTCTTATTTGTTTCCTGGATAAAATTGAATTAACTACAACTCCCCACCCTCCTGACCCCCCCAAGACTGACCAAAACTCCTTGGTGATCCAGCGGGGGTCCGGGAGCCATCTCCTGCACTCACACCCTCGGCTGCCGGTATTCAAAATGACACCGATAGCCTTTGACCTTACTATGTCACAGGGGCTACCGGTGCCATTGGTCGGCCCCTATGACATAGTGAGGGCAAAGGCTATCGGCGCCATTTTGAATACCGGCAGCCGAGGGCGTGAGTGCAGGAGATGGCTCCTGGACCCCCCGCTGGACCACCAGGGAGTTTTGGTAAGTCTTGGGGGGGGGGGGGGTCAGGAGGGTGGGGGTTTTGTTTAAATTCGCTCCTTTAAATGGCCGAATAATTCAGCAAAGATTCATTGTATTTGTGGGGAATCGCGATACGTTTCACTTCCCTTCGAATACAACGAATATGACCCTATATTTTGCGGATTACCAATACGTAGGAAATGAATGCACAACCCTACCATCCTGCTTGTCCTATGAGAAACCTTTTACCTTGCCTAATCTCCATTATTTCTGATCTGACATTTTATTATTATTATACTCTATGCCTATTGAGATATGCTAGATTCTATTTTAGTGATATACTCTTCACTATTATAAACCTCTCCTCATGTTGTGAGATGTTCTGAACTCATCTGCTGGAAGAGTGTGAGATAAATAAACAATGATGATGATGATATACAGTTCCTCCAATCTCTTTCTCTGAAAGACATTTAAGTAGTGTCTCATGATCTATAGTGTCAAAGCTGCAGTAGAGTCAAACAACACCAGCAGTGACTTGCTACACTTGTCCAGCTTCCTTAAATCATCTTGTTAAATCTAGCAATACTGATTCAGTGCTGACATTTTCTAAAGCCTGACTAAAAACTTGATTTGTCTTAGAATGTATTTATGTCTTGATGACATCATTCATTTCAAAGGGCCATTATGAATACAATTGATATTAATTGCAATTATATATTTTTTTTCAGGTAGCCTTCAGTGAAGATGGGTGACTGGAGTGCCTTAGGAAGGCTTCTTGACAAGGTCCAAGCCTATTCTACTGCTGGAGGAAAGGTGTGGCTCTCTGTCCTTTTCATCTTTCGGATTCTACTGCTGGGAACAGCTGTGGAGTCTGCTTGGGGAGATGAACAGTCAGCCTTCCGTTGTAACACTCAGCAACCTGGTTGTGAAAATGTCTGTTATGACAAGTCCTTCCCAATCTCTCATGTACGTTTCTGGGTTCTGCAGATCATATTTGTCTCTACACCAACCCTGGTATACCTGGCTCACATATTCTATTTAATGCGCAAGGAGGAGAAACTAAACAAGAGAGAAGAAGAGCTTAAATTAGTACAAAATGATGGTGCTAATGTTGACATGCACCTTAAACAAATTGAAATTAAGAAGTTCAAATATGGCCTTGAAGAGCATGGCAAAGTAAAAATGCGTGGGGGGCTGCTACGCACCTATATTGTTACTATTTTCTTTAAGTCAGTATTTGAAGTTGCCTTCTTGCTTATACAGTGGTACATCTACGGGTTTAGCCTGAATGCCATTTACACGTGTAAAAGAGATCCTTGCCCTCATCAAGTGGATTGTTTCCTCTCTCGGCCTACTGAGAAAACCATCTTTATTTGGTTTATGTTAGTAGTGTCTCTAGTATCTCTCGCCCTAAACATTATAGAGCTTTTTTATGTCTGCTTCAAAAGTGTGAAAGATCGTATAAAAGGCAAAAATGATCCCTATTCTACCACAAATGGGGCCATAAGTCCTACTAAAGATTGTGGCTCCCCAAAGTACACATACTTCAATGGTTGTTCTTCTCCAACTGCCCCTTTATCACCAATGTCTCCTCCAGGGTACAAACTTGTTACTGGAGATAGAAATAACTCTTCCTGTCGTAATTACAATAAGCAAGCCAGTGAGCAAAACTGGGCAAATTATAGTGCTGAACAGAACAGGATGGGACAAGCTGGCAGCACCATCTCCAACTCTCATGCTCAGCCTTTTGACTTCCCTGATGATCAGCAGAACACTAAAAAACTGGCATCTGGACATGAGCTGCAGCCTCTTACCATTGTGGACCAACGGCCACCTAGCAGAGCCAGCAGCCGTGCCAGCAGCAGGCTTCGACCCGATGATCTAGAGATCTAGTCCTCATCTGCTAATTCAACCATGAAAACCAATGTAGCAGATGAGGCATCTTTGCCTGCTATTTTTTTTTCCTGTGGAGGTGGTGGTACATAACAGTCTCAGCCAGGAGATAAAAATGTTACATCTTTGTTTTTCAGGTGGTACGCATTGATATTTAAAGTAGCTGATTAAAGAAATAATAAAATAACTCAAATTGATAATTAATCATTACATAATTTTTAATTAAATCTGTACATATGAGAATCTGTGTGTTATATGTTTATTTCTGTGAATTTTGCAATATACCAAGAAAGTAAATTGTTTTTATGAGGACTGAATGCAGAAGCTAAGGGTACCAAACTAGTACCATGTTTTCAAGGCCAACAAAGAATAAATATAATGTGCCTTCCTCTCATTTGGGACACCGGTAGAGTATAAACTAAATGGAATAAGCACAATGAGAAAAAACACGATGCAGAGTTTACTGTTTCAACTGTATTCTGAATCAAGAAGTGGAAATATCACCCATTTTGCTTAGTTTTTATCTAAGGGCCAGAAGTACTAAAGGATTTTTCCTAGTTTGTGTATGTGGAAAATGCTTAGCACATCTGGTTCTAAATCAATCAATATTAAGAAAGAAATATACTATAACAGGCCATAATAACCAAGATTATCTCTCTCAAAAGGAATGCTATGTACAATAGAAGCTACTATTTTAGTAGGGTTACTACCTGACCCAGGTCAAGTTTGACAGAAGTTTTTTTCATTCTGCGTCATTTCTGATTTTAAAAATAGAGCTGTATTAGCCTGCCAAGTTTGACCCTGCCTCAAGATCAAGTACTATATTTCATTGATTACTGAGTAATCTTACCAGCACTTGACCAATACTCATTTAAATTATATTTTACAAGTAAATGTTTTGTATTCTTCTGACGAGTTAGGACATCATCATCATCCAAGAACAAGCATGTATAATTTTGGTTAGTGTTCCTAATGGATGGGCTTATTTGCAAATGTCATAAAGTATCATGCATGCCAAAATTTGAAAGCTTTTAATGTCATGAGTATATACAGTGATGTACATCCATAACGTATATGAAAATGCAAATCTTTGTTCTACAAAATGAGTGTAGAAATATTCATTCTGAACTATCATATTTTCATAATAGCCATAAATCTTGTATAGCTGGTGACAGTTTTTTGCTTTGTTCATGTTACAAGTATGCATCAGTTTGTTTCCTTTTTGGAAGAACTAAGGCTTCATGAGGACATCTGAAGGGACCTGTGTGATGTTGAACAGCATCATTTGTATGCTGGTTTAATAAAACCTATCACAGCCTGCAAAGAACTCAGTTTTCTCCAGGCCCAATATGGCTACTAGTGTTAAACTTGAGACTTTTCATTGATGGAGACTGGAATGCTTGCTTGATTCCTTTTAGTTGAAATATGAGCTCTAGTTTGAAATGAGCACTGATGTTTGATGCCCTCTGCTTTGAAAACTGCCATCATCAAGATGCTTTTCCCTTGTAAACAGCGAAAGACCTGGGAATTCTCTTGGTAAACAGTGTCAAGAACATTCCATTGTTAAAATTTGCACTTTGACGGTAAATGTCTTGGTCAACAGTTATGTGAAAGAATCACCTGTAATTTTTTAATAACCTAATCATTTCAAATGGGGCCCACCAAAAATACTTCTGCTGTATTGTTCAACTTTTTATCCAGGTAGATGTTGCTGTATGTTTAATAATAATCTATATATCCATAAACAGAGTCAAGTACTGAATCCCTGCTAACATATTCATAGTGGGGGTAATTTTCAAAAGGATATATATTGTAGCAATTTTCAAAAGCCCATTTATGTGCATAAAGTGCACTTACGTGTGTAAAACCCAGTTTTAAGTGCATAAATCTTTAGAATATTACCCCCAGTGTGACCATGTCCATTGACAGGTTTTAAAATACCACGTACTCAATTACTATTTAAAGACAGGCAAACGAGGTTCACAGCAACTCGATGCACATGATATATCCACACAATTATTTTAACTAAACTGTCTTGGCAATGCACAGTCCAGAAGACACACGGAGTACTTTTATTTGAAATCTATCATGGGTTTTGTGAAAGTGTGGGCCAATACGCTGTTTACATTCTTTCATTCCTGCTGGGCAAGTAAAGCACACATTAGAATTTGTTTTTATTCTATAACATGTTTTCCATGTATTCTATTATGGAAACTTTTGTTCTGTTCAGATTATGATTAGATGTTTGTTTGTTTTTCCTCTTTTCACCCTTTAGCAATAATGCTATTGCTGGCTTGAACCATTTTCCTTTTTTTCAAAAAGATGTAATCAATGATGCTTGAATGATAGAGATTGTAGTACTGTAAACAGGCTTACTTCAGTCATTAATGTGAGAAACTTACGAGATCTGATTTGAGTTGGAATATTAATAACATATAACATATATGGATTTTGTAGCAATTGACCTGGTCTTTTTTGGAGTTATAAATGTGTAAATAAACTCAACTGCAATATGATGATCAGATCAGATTTTTTTGCAGTGAAGCCTATTTTTTTTTTTTATGACATCAGCTGTTTTGACATTTGCACTTAGCTTTTGTTTGGAATGCCAGGTGAAGCTGAAAGGATTTTTTTTAAATACTACACATGCAACTAATTTATTTGAAATACATTATCTGCTAAACAAATCAATCAGTTTTCTACATTGTATTGTCTTTGCTCTGCTCCAGATGGATCAGTAGGGAAATACAGTACTTTGTTTCACTTTGCAGCAACATAGATAAATGGTTTTGTACAGTACATTGTAATAACTGGTTAACCTTCTATCACATTCAGCTTCAATGCATGTAAGCAACCATTGTCCATCAGGCCATGGTATCTGCAGAGCATACTTAGGCAATAAAGTGTTACTTTAGGATAAATCTAGAGTTTTGTCATTTTTTCACTTGCAAATGCCTCCGATGATCTGTTTTGCATTAGGCTTGAGTGCTGACACACACCAGCTCCAGTTCACACACAGGGCATCTGATTTATAAATACTTTTGCCTTACTGTGTTCCTAAGGGGAGAAGTTTTCATAAATCAGATCTTCTGTCTTATATGGATGCACACACCATGGTACAGTAGCTGGATATATCTAAACTGCATTGTGATATTGACTAACATTTATACAGTTTCCTTCCCATTATGCCAGAATGAAGCTTCAGACAAAAGTAAGACTAAAACAGGTTGCAAAAATTCTATAATTTAGTTTGCTGGCATAATTTTGAAATACTTAATTTTTTGCATCTTGAAGAAGGGCAAAAATATGTAGAGAAAATCTTCCACTTAAACCAGTTGTGGGACATTCTTTTTACCAATTTAACTATTGGGCAAAAGTTTCAGCGTCCCTTTTTTAAATCTTATTGACAGAAGATTTTCCCTTTATGGATTTTATTTTGTGGAATTTTATTCTTTCCAGGTAACGCAGAATGAGTAAATTGTTTCAAAAAAAGGCAAGCAAACTTTGTGTGCCTTACCTATGCTCCAAACCTACATTTGTGCATATATGTTGTATTGTTTCTAGTATGAAGATGATTCCAAAAGTTTCAGCTAGTCAGATTAATATTTTCTAATATACGGAGTTTTTAAATAAAAGTTAGTTTTTGAAAAATAAGTGGGACTCTGCTGCAGAGGGGTTCTCTCATAATGTATAGTGCTCATGAAAAATATAGAGGGCCCCAATTTCAAAAACGTTGTTTTCTCATATTTAGCAATGAATGTAAGCTTCATCTGAGTAGCAGTTTTGCTAGATGATATGCCTTATGTATAATCATCGGTCAATAATAAGAGTCAATTTTTTCAAATATTTTCTTTGCTTAATGTGATAGTGAACTTAGCTTAGTGCAGTTGCTGAAGCCATCGCTATGCCCGACATGGTTCCATGTTTCGAACCATCCAGGTTCTTTGTCAAGGGCTTAATGTTCAGCGTTGTATTTGTAGTCCCTTCAGATTCGGGTGATCCTGAATTCAATGATGGCGGATTCAATGATTCAATGATTCAATGATTCAATGATGGCGGATCGGCAGGAAATCAAGCCGATCCGCCATCATTGAATTCAGGATCACCCGAATCTGAAGGGACTACAAATACAACGCTGAACATTAAGCCCTTGACAAAGAACCTGGACGGTTCGAAACATGGAACCATGTCGGGCATAGCGATGGCTTCAGCGACTGCACTAAGCTAAGTTCACTATCACATTAAGCAAAGAAAATATTTGAAAAAATTGACTCTTATTATTGACCGATGATTATACATAAGGCATATCATCTAGCAAAACTGCTACTCAGATGAAGCCTATTATGATGGGTCAAAATTAACCGAAGCGTCTGTTTAATTAGCTTTACAGTACCGGTGTTTTTTGGATACATAATAAATGATGACAGAAAAAGGTTAACAGACTCATCCAGTTTGCCCAGTTATTCTAAGGCTATATCCTGCTGCTAGCAAAAGATTGACCACCTGCAAGATTTCACCTTATCCAAGAAAGTCTTTCTTGTTTTCCTCCCTTGTACTTCACTGTCGTAGATAGAACAAATGAAATCCCCAAGTTGTCCCCTTCCCCCCACCCAGCACCCAACTTCCCCTTGCCTAACCACAAGGATCTTAAATAGTCAGCAATACTATTGTGGCCGTTTTCCAGACACAAGTCCTCCTAGGTTCCTTGGTTAACTTGCCAGATAGACCTGGCTATGTGAGCACCTGCATTTCTGCTATAACTTCTAGTTATTACTGTACTCGCAGTCTGCTAGACAAAGCCAGCTACTGGTTTGATGAAACTGTGTGACAAAGCAGTGGTGAGAGCCAAATAAATGCAAGAGAACATAGAAAGAGAGATAAGGAGGTGATAATCCCTCTGTACTGGCCAATGATGAGATGTTAGATCAGACTTTGGACTAAAGCTTGTTTCTTGTGGTCCAGTGCTGTCTGTTTAAAAAAAAAAAAAAAATCACGGTCATTCTTGTCCATGTTAAAAATTTTGAACACTAAGTGCCTTTTGATTTCTACTTGGAATTTGCCAACCCATTACTAAGTACAGCATCTACTTTCTGGTTTAAGATAGCAGAGAGAAACTGACATGCCTCGTTAAATTTGAATAGACTGAATGGTTTGCAGTAGATATTCAGCCTACACAAGAATTCCCCTGACACATATGCATCATCCCTGCTGAATATAATGGACAAACACTGGGTGTAAAGGTATGCTGATTATAACCCATCAAGCATAATATTTTTGTTTGGTGCACTTACAAAGCACATTTTTCACATATTTGTTCATTAGATTTGGAACATTCTACAAGCTAAACTTGAACTGAGAACTTGGTAAGTTATATATCTCATGCAATGGGAAAGCTAGTGAAGTTCTGGTTTCTCTAAGATAAGCAAAGCATGTGAGTTTGAAAGCAAGATTTACTCAGCATATTCCTGCCAGTCATGAGTTTGTTGGCAGTCCTGACTATAACCTGTTAATTGTCTTTGTTCCTTTGAAATTTGCTTCCCAAGCTACAATTTCAATGTTACACTATTTTTTTTCCTATTTTAGGGGTATTTTCTTTTTACCAAATATATTTTAACAGTCCTATAGGCACTGGACTGAAACAGTCATTTAAATCCCAGGCTTTAAATTAGTGCAGCACTAAAGCCAGGAAACGTATAGGTCTACAGCACAGTCATAGCAAAAAAGTAACATGGTACATGTCAGTAGAAAAAAGAGCTAAGCTGTCCATCCAGTCTCCCCAGCAATATTTTTTTTTATTATTATTTTATTTTTATAGTAATTGTTGCTCTGTGTGGTTACCCTAGTTAAAAAGGGTTTTCTTTTCCTTTGTCTTCATCATTTAGCCACTAGGAGTGTTTTATGTCTATCCCATGTCCCTTTGAATTCCATTACCTTCTTCTTCCTCACTATCTCCTCTGGGAGGGCATTTCAGCCATCCACCACTCTTCCATGAAGAAATACTTCCTGACATCGTTCCTGACTCACTCCCCTTGGAGCTTAATATTATGACCCCTTGTTCTACAGTTTTCTTCCATCAAAAAAGATTTGATTCCTGTGCATTATTACTACCTTTCAGGTACTTAAATGTTTGTTTCATATCATCTCTGTCTCTTCTCTCCTCCAGTGTATACATATTTAGGTCCTTTCATCTCATCTCATAACTCTTTTGGTGCAGACCCCACAACATTTTGATCACCTTTCTCTGGACTACTTCCATCCTGTCTCTATCCTTTTTGACATGGGTCTCCAGCACTGAACAGAGTACTCTAGATGAAGCCTCACCAACAATCTGTACAGGGGCATTATCAGGTTCTTTTTCCTACTGGTTACGCCTCTCTCTATGCAGCCCAGCATTCCTCTCACCTTAGCTGCCACCTTATCACACTGCTTCACCACCTTCAGATCATCAGACACTATCATCTGGAGGTCTCTCGCCCAGTCCATACACATCAGACATTTGCCCCCTGCCCCCCCCCCCCCCATCACAAAGAGCTTCTTTGGATTTCTGCACCCCAAATGTAATACTCTGCACTGCTTGAAATTGAAATCCAGTTGCCAAAACTTCAACCACTCCTCAAGTTTTCTTGATCATTTTTCATTCTTTGTACTTCTTCAGGTATTTCTACTCTGTTGCAGATCTTAGTGTCATAAACTTTCCCTTCTAACCCTTCTACAATATCTCTCACAAAGATATTGAACAGAGCCAGTCCCAGAACTAATCTCTGAGGCACTCTATTTATGTCTCTTCCCTTTGCAGAGTAGGTTTGATTTATGAATTCTCGCTGTCATCTGTCAGTCAACCAATTTCTGATTCATTCCACCATCTTGGAACCCATTCCCAGACTTTTCAATTTGTTCATGAACCTCTTATGTGAGATGACATCAAACGTTTTGCTGAAATCCAAATAAATCACATCCAGTGCTCTTCCTTGAACTACTTCTCCAGTATCTCAATCAAAAAAGTCAATCAGATTTGTCTGACATAATCTTCCTCTGGTTAAATCCTGTTGCAGATCATGCAATCTACTGCTTTACAAATACTTAACTATCCTTTTCTTCAGAAGCATCTCCATTAGTTTTCCTACACTGAGGTAAGGCTAACCACCTGTAGTTTCCAGACTCCTCCCTGTTACCATTTGAACCAGGACAACTGAGCTTCTCCAATCTTGTAGCACCACTCCTGTTTCTATGGATCTATTGAACACATTTTTCAATGGACCCACCAGCACATCTCTGAGCTCCTTCAGTATCCTGGGATTTATCTCATCTGGCCCTAAAGCTTTGTCCACATTCATCTTTGTTACTGCCTCCTATACAATCTCTTCCATAAATGAAGTGGCATCAATCCTTTCACAAGGTCTTCTTTTATGAATACTGAAATGAAGGGTTTAATATTTCTACTTTTTCCTCATCTTTCTCCACACCATGACTCTTGTCACCCTTCAGTCTTACAATACTATCTCTTTTTGTGTTTTTTGTCCTTTCTGAATGCTGATCTTTTTGCTTTTATTTATTTTTAGCCATTTGTAGAGAAGCATATTGGTTTCCCTTTTCTTTTATTCACTTTTCTTACATAAAGATCTGCTGCCTTTGTTATAGCTCTTTTTAAATTAGCCCACTGTTATTCCACTTTTCTCATCTGTTCATCCTTCTAAGCTCCTCCTCAAGGTACTTATCCATTTTAACAAAGTCTGTACTTCTGAAATCCATGACTTGTGTGACTTGTCGCTTTCTTAGCTGCTTTATCAAACTACACTGTCTGATGATCACTGGCGCTTCCATAGGCACCTACCAGGGCATTAGAGATACTATCTCCTTTGGTGAGCACCCAGTCCAGTAATGCTTCTTCCCTCAAGGGGCCTAGCACTATTGCTCTAAGCTGAGCCCCTTGAAAGGCATCCAGAATCTCCCTAGTCCTTATACATTCCACAGCAGAGATACTACTCTCCACATCTGGAATATTAAACTCTCTGGCAAGCAATACGTCTCCCTTCTTTTCTATTCTTTGGAGTCTTTGGTCAAATCTTTGTCCAGTTCCTCTATTTGATTTGGAGGCCTGTACAGCACACCAAAGTAAATGGAAGTACCATCATATTTTTAAGAGATCCCACAGTGCCTCTTCCTTTCCCTACCTCTCCTGCATTTCAATTACTAAGATATTGTTTTTGACATAAAGAGCTACTAAGAACATAAGAACATGCCATACTGGGTCAGACTAAGGGTCCATCAAGCCCAGCATCCTGTCTCTAACAGTAGCTAATCCAGGCCATAAGAACCTGGCAAATACCCCAAAACTAAGTCTATCCCATATTACTGTGCTAGTAATAGCAGTGGCTATTTTCTAAGTCAACCTAATTAATAGCAGGTAATGGACTTCTCCTCCAAGAACTTATCCAATCCTATTTTAAACTGCACTAACTGCACTAACTGCACTAACCACATTCCCTGGAAATAAATTGGTCTATGGCCGCCGCCATTTTGCGCCGCCATTTTGAAAAATGGCGCCGGCTGAAGACAACACAATTCAATTGCAGGAGGCCGTTCCGGACCGCTGCCGTTCTGGACCGCCGCTGGACCACCAGGTAATTTAAGGCATTTGGGGGGGGGTTTGGGAGGGTGGGGGATTTAATTTAAAGGGTCGGGGGTGGGTTTTAGGGGGTTTTAGTGTGCCGGTTTTCCTGCCCTCCCCCTTCCCCCGATTTACGATTTTTTGACGATAAATCGGGGGAATTGGTATTGTATCGAGGCCCTAAAGATTTTTGACGATTTAAAATATATCGGACGATATTTTAAATCGTCAAAAAACGATTCACATCCCTAGTTTTTCCTCATAGGGGAAATGTTCCATCCCCTTTATCATTTTGGTTGCCCTTCTCTGTACCTTCTCCATCGCAACTATATCTTTTTTGAGATGTGGTGACCAGAATTGTATACAGTAGAGATGTGAATCGTTTTCCATATCGTCTTAACGATAGAAATCGTGTGGCAGGAGAAGAAAATCGTGTTTGGCACGATTATTTCGTTGAAAAATCGTTAAAAATCGTTTTTTCCGATTAGTGCGCACTAACTCGAGTTAGTGCGCACTAACTCAAAATGATACAAATAGACACTTTCCAGGTCACTGAAGGTCAGTTAGGAATGAATATGTGTTCCTATTGGCTGGCAGCCCTCTTATCTATTGATGTTACCAAGGTTACCACTGAGGTGATGGTTGGGGGGATGGGAAATGGAACTGGAAACTCATGAACACCAACAGAAAATGAAACAAAGTGTTCACACTTCCCAGGTCAGTAAAGGTCACTTAGGAATGAATATGTATTCCTATTGGCTGGCTGTGCTCTTATCTATTGATGTTACCAAGGTTACCACTGAGGTAATGGTTGGGGGGATGTGAAATGGAAACAGTTGGAAGCTTGACATGTGATGATCAGCACTCACGTGACTAGAACTTCTTTGTTTATTATTTTTGTTAGCAGACACGTGCATGTTGAATTTGCCAATCACTGTGCATTTTAGAAAGGTGGTCCTGGCTGGAACTGTACACAGTTCAAATATATGTAATTGATTGTTGGTAAGTGTATTTTTTAAGTAGCCACACTGGCACAAGTATGTTTACTTTTCCTCCTACTTAACTCACTAGCTCAGCTTTGTAAGAAGGGCTTCTCTGCTTGAGTGAGGGTCAGGCAGCTCCCCCCTGTCTGTGAAGCCAGCCTCTCACTAGTAATGCAGGGAGGGAGCTGTCTCAGACTTCACCATCCTCCCCCCCCCCTCACCCACACACCATTCACTAGCTGGGACATGGGGGAAGTCAGGAGTGAGGGTCAGGCAGCTCCCCCCTGTCTGTGAAGCCAGCCTCTCACTAGTAATGCAGGGAGGGAGCTGTCTCAGACTTCACCATCCTCCCCCCCCCTCCTCACACCATTCACTAGCTGGGACATGGGGGAAGTCAGGAGTGAGGGTCAGGCAGCTCCCCCCTGTCTGTGAAGCCAGCCTCTCACTAGTAATGCAGGGAGGGAGCTGTCTCAGACTTCACCATCCTCCTCCCCCCCCCCCCCCTCACCCACACACCATTCACTAGCTGGGACATGGGGGAAGTCAGGAGTGAGGGTCAGGCAGCTCCCCCCTGTCTGTGAAGCCAGCCTCTCACTAGTAATGCAGGGAGGGAGCTGTCTCAGACTTCACCATCCTCCCCCCCCCCCCCTCACCCACACACCATTCACTAGCTGGGACATGGGGGAAGTCAGGAGTGAGGGTCAGGCAGCTCCCCCCTGTCTGTGAAGCCAGCCTCTCACTAGTAATGCAGGGAGGGAGCTGTCTCAGACTTCACCATCCTCCCCCCCCCCTCACCCACACACCATTCACTAGCTGGGACATGGGGGAAGTCAGGAGTAAGGGTCAGGCAGCTCCCCCCTGTCTGTGAAGCCAGCCTCTCACTAGTAATGCAGGGAGGGAGCTGTCTCAGACTGGTATCAGGGTTAGGGCACTGTGTGCAGGAAGATCACAACACTCCTGGTATTAATAGGGATAGGGCACTGTAAGAGATGACTGTAGTAGATTGAATAAAGATCTGATGTTTCTGCTCTCCTCACACCAAACAAAAACAACACACAAGCAGAGAAGCCCTTCTTACAAAGCTGAGCTAGTGAGTTAAGTAGGAGGAAAAGTAAACATACTTGTGCCAGTGTGGCTACTTAAAAAATACACTTACCAACAATCAATTACATATATTTGAACTGTGTACAGTTCCAGCCAGGACCACCTTTCTAAAATGCACAGTGATTGGCAAATTCAACATGCACTAGCATTTCAGGTGCCTGCTAACAAAAATAATAAACAAACAAGTTCTAGTCATGTGAGTGCTGATCATTACATTACTTTTTTTTGTCAAGCTTCCAACTGTTTCCATTTCACATCCCCCCAACCATTACCTCAGTGTTAGCCTTGGTAACATCAATAGATAAGAGCACAGCCAGCCAATAGGAATACATACATACATATTCATTCCTAAGTGACCTTTACTGACCTGGGAAGTGTGAACACTTTGTTTCATTTTCTGTTGGTGTTCGTTAGTTTCCAGTTCCATTTCCCATCCCCCCAACCATCACCTCAGTGGTAACCTTGGTAACATCAATAGATAAGAGGGCAGCCAGCCAATAGGAACACATATTCATTCCTAACTGACCTTCAGTGACCTGGAAAGTGTTTATTTGTATCATTTTCAGTTAGTGCGCACTAACTCGATTTAGTGCGCACTAACACGATTTAACGATTTTTAACGATAAATCGTTAGAATTTCTATTGTATCGTGTTCTATAACGATTTAAGACGATATTAACATTATCGGACGATAATTTTAATCGTTGAAAAACGATTCACATCCCTAGTATACAGTATTCAAGGTGCGGTCTCACCATGGAGCAATACAGAGCATTAGGACATTTTCCGTTTTATTCACCATTCCCTTTCTAATAATTTCCAACATTCTGTTTGCTTTTTTGACTGCTGCAGCACACTGAACCGACAATTTCAATGTGTTATCCACTATGATGCCTAGATCTCTTTCTTGGGTGGTAGCTCCTAATATGGAACTTAACATTGTGTAACTATAGCATTTTTCTCTATATGCATCACCTTGCACTTATTCACATTAAATTTCATCTGCAGTTTGGATGCCCAATTTTCCAGTCTCACAAGGTCTTCCTGCAATTTATCACAATCCGTTTGTGATTTAACTACTCTGAACAATTTTGTATCATCTGCAAATTTGATTACCTTACTTGTCATATTCCTTTCCAGATCATTTTTAAATATATTGAAAACCACGGGTCCCAGTACAGATCCCTGAAGCACTCCACTGTCCACTCCCCTCCACTGAGAAAATTGTCCATTTAATCCTACTCTCTGTTTCCTGTCTTTTAGCCAGTTTGTAATCCATGAAAGGACATCGCCACCTATCCCATGACTTTTTACTTTTCCTAGAAGCCTCTCATGAGGAACTTTGTCAAATGCCTTTTCCTTTTTTGCCCTCTCTGTCTTTCCTCAACAGGTTGTAGCCCAGGATGGTTGCATCCTACTCTGGAGACTCACTCAACCATGTCTTTGTGATAGCAACAATATTCAAGTCTGCCTTTACCATCAGGGCTTACAAATCTGGAACTTTGTTGCTCAGATTGCAAGCATTCATACACATAGCTTTCCAGCTTTTTTCCCTTGTCTTGCTGCTTTCCCCAGACACTTTCGCTGCATTTCCACCTAAAAGTGGACTCATTTTGTTCTTTTCTCCAACCACATTGTGTATTTGTATGCCTCGAGGGTGACATTTCAAATCCATTGACTTCCTTCTGCCATCCCCATCCTTTAATTTAAATGCCTGATGGCATATGTTTTGAATTTCTCATTTAGGATCCTTTTTCCTGCCATAGACAGATACAGGTCATCTTTGCTGTATAGACTTTTATTATTCTATGCCCTGTCCAACCCCTAATGTACCCAAATCCTTCTTTACCCCAAGTTTTGAGCCATGTATTGAAGTTGTCTTTCTGACTTTGTTATGTTTGTAGGCTTGTAACCGTCTCTAATCTCAGAAAGGAGGCCCAGACATCTGATCCGTAAAGATAGACTTTTATTGCCAGCAAGATGCAGCTAAGACAAAGGCTTAGTACAACTGCATGCCCCTCCCCTTCAGGAGCAGACTCTTATGCACTTTACAGTTCTTATCTTTTACACATGCGTTCTAAGCATTGCTGAGCAAGCATATTCCGGCTGAAGGGGCTACTGACCCCCCCTCCCTAGACACCCTGGAACTTTCGTGAAACTTCTCCCATGTTCTGCAGGAGAGGCAATTCTGCATACTTTATATTGGTCAAAATAACACAATATACATGATAGTTTTTATGTAATTAATTTAAAATGTGATACAGAAAAAAAGTTATTACTTAAAGATGCAGTTTTAAATATTTTGAGCAGAATTTCCCTAAAAATACATTGTAAGAGTGACCCTTCCATTCTTTCTCCATATTCCCCTGGCCAGCCTCCTTTCACTTTGCCTTCTCAGGCCCCCTTTTTGAGATTAGAGACGGTTACAGGCTTGCCCTTACCCAATGCCACTAGACCATGCTTCGCAGCAGGGCCGCCACCACCATCTTCTTCATGGGGCTTTTTCTAAGAATGCTCATGCAGTGTGCACATAACCTTAAAGGCCCCACGATGGAACTCTCCTTGGCTGTCGCCAGCAAATGATATCACATGGCTAGGAATTTAAACCCGAGCCATGCAACAAACCAATGCCTCAGCAATGGGTTGCCTGCCTTCCGCAGTAATGAGTTGCTACTCTACATTCCTGATCCTGCCGCTCCAAGTCTTGCCTGCCTCGTCTCTCCAAGTCCTGTCTGTCTGCAGTGTCTCTCCTAACCCTGCCCATCTTTCTTATCTCTCCAAGCCTAGTCTGTCTTGTCCTCCCTGTCATGGTGTCTTGTTTTCTCATTGTCTCCCATACTTGCCCTTGTGCTGACTACTGGACCTAACTACAACCATTCTTGCCTGCCAACTGCCTCTGACCACAGACTGGACCATGACCACTCTCTTCTGCTGGCTGCCCCTGCCCCTAGCCATGACTGGGACTTCTCACCTTACTACTCTTTCTGAAACTCATACCTGAGTCCTGCTGGCCCCAGAACCCAAGAGCTCAACCTAAAGGGAAAGGGGCATAGGTGAAGCCCTAGACCAGTCTCGTATAAGCCTAGTCCCTGTAGGTTGAGTCAACCTCCCCACAGCAGCAAGGGTCCACAAATCTTATAGACCTTACCTTTCTTTTCCCTTACTGTGAATAGGTAACACCTGTGAAAAGGCAAAGTCTATGCCATGTGTACAAGCTGCTTCCCCAGATTTTTGAAATCTCTCTTTATTTCTTGGAAGCTGTTTCTAGTGAGGTAATTGGTCCTCAGCTGGATGCTAGCATCAGTTTTGTATTCTTTCCTTTCTCCTTAATTGTATTCACAATCTGG
This sequence comes from Rhinatrema bivittatum, assembly GCF_901001135.1. Lineage (NCBI taxonomy): Eukaryota > Metazoa > Chordata > Amphibia > Gymnophiona > Rhinatrematidae > Rhinatrema > Rhinatrema bivittatum. Next base: position 544,341,007 of record NC_042617.1, on the reverse strand, counting down.
TTTGCATTTCTGCCAGGTGAGGATCCTGGAAGGCATTTTACTATTGTGTGTCCCTCAAACTGAATCCCCGAGTTATTGCCTCTAATGATTTTCCCAGCAGTAGCAGCTTTCTGTGTGTTTGGTAGACTTCTGTGGTTGGTAGAATTTTGTGGTTTCTATTGGATTCTACAGAAATTGCTTCCCAGTAGAGGGAACATTCTGTTTTGATACTTGACGGCATTGTGCAGTTTCAGTGTGTCCTGAGTGTCTTTATTTTCAGATACAACTTCAGTTTCCAGTTTTGGAGCATTTTAATTTTCCAGTATAGAAAAAGTGTTATGTATGATTATCATTTGGAAAGGGAGGTGTATCTATGTCATAAGTCTAACCATTTTAAAGCCCACTGATTCATGGATTTCTGAATCCTCTGTGGGAGTGGTGGAAGATATTCTGGATGTTGCACAGTTGGGGATGTTATTTAAATAGATAAACTTTTCCTCTTATTATTGAGTCAACTCCACTCCTTATTAACATTGCCCACCTAGGAACACACACCTTAGTTTATTCACTGCAGATTCTATATATAAAGTAGTCCTAGCTTTTCTAATGCAAAGCAGATTAAATCAGATTAAAAGGGGAAAATGGCCAAATGATTTTAGCAGCAATGAGCACCAAATCTGTCTGTCCTGTTATTCTGCTCTGCTGTTTCTAACCCTTTAAAAGGAAGGGACTGAATGCTTCCCATTCTTTAATCTTTCTCAGCTTCACAATTCATGCTCTGATACAGTTTGGCCACAGAGCTGAACATCCATACTTTTCTCTTCATTCTTCTCATCATTGGTTTTAAGCAAAACATTTTAATGAATTTGCGCTACTTATCTCCTTCTCCCCCTCCCCCTACAACCCCCCCCCCCCCCCCAATATTTCACATTGTATTCCTGAACCTTGACGTAGCGAATGAGCAGCTATGCCGTGATTTTAGATATGGAGACTCTCAAAAATAGTGAAAATATTTATACAATGTACTTACGTCTTCATCTATACTTTAAGAGTGATTGCTGTTTCCAACTTCTTAAGTACTCTTGCTGCTTTCAAGCTTTACAGAAAACCTAAGTGCAACCATATGTTAGGACAAGGCTCTGCTGCCCACATGATGGCTTGGAATCTGCATTCTGTCTGATTTCACCAGCTTTATTCCATATGCGTTAGGTAAAGTCACTTCATATGACTCCTAAAGCGGATATTTTAGCTCATATTAGAAAGAGAAAGCACTGCTGGACTAAATTTGTTTTAATGTATAGTTCATTATGTCCATCAGTGTTGCCAAAATCTCAAAAGGACTCGCCTCATCCATATTTGGGAATTTTCTTCCAAAAGCATATACATACCGGAACCAAAACAACTATTTGCATCCTATGTTTTAAAAAGTACAGCTCAGAGGCTCCATGTAGCTCTGAAAAGTTATAGACCATCTTTATAAAATTTTTTAGGACAGTTCCCATTTCATTACTGTTACGGCGGTGGCTGCTGTGCTACCGCCTCACCACCAGGGGTCCCTCTAGGGCTGGCTTTCCTGACAGGCCCAGTCCATCTCCTATGTCCACTCTATGCTCTGGGTGTGCCCTCTTAACCCTGCCTGACAGTTGCCTCGGTGCTTCGGCATCGAGCTCACCTGGGCTCCCTGCTCTAGCCTGCCTTGCGCGGCCTTCGGGCCTATCCTTGCCTTGCCTTGCCTTGCGTGGCCTTCGGGCCTATCCTTGCCTTGCCTTGCCTTGCGTGGCCTTCGGGCCTATCCTTGCCTTGCCTTGCCTTGCGTGGCCTTCGGGCCTATCCTTGCCTTGCCTGGCCTTCGGGCCTATCCTTGCCTTGCCTTGCCTTGCGCGGCCTTCGGGCCTATCCTATCCTTGCCTTGCCTTGTGTGGCCTACGGGCCTTCAGTGTGTGTGTGTGTGGCCTACGGGCCTTCTGATCTGCCTTGCCCCGCTATTGGTGTGTGGCCTACGGGCCTTCAGTGTGTGTGTGTGTGGCCTACGGGCCTTCTGACCTGCCTTGCCCCGCTATTGGTGTGTGGCCTACGGGCCTTCCGTGTATGTGTGTGTGGCCTACGGGCCTTCTGACCTGCCTTGCCCCGTCTATGGTGTGTGGCCTACGGGCCTTCCGTGTGTGTGTGTGTGGCCTACGGGCCTTCTGACCTGCCTTGCCCCGTCTATGGTGTGTGGCCTACGGGCCTTCCGTGTGTGTGTGTGTGGCCTACGGGCCTTCTGACCTGCCTTGCCCCGTCTATGGTGTGTGGTCTACGGGCCTTCCATGTGTGTGTGTGTGGCCTACGGGCCTTCTGACTTGCCTTGCCCCGCTATTGGTGTGTGGCCTACGGGCCTTCCGTGTATGTGTGTGTGGCCTACGGGCCTTCTGACCTGCCTTGTCCTGCTTACTGTGCCCTGACCCAGCCTGTACTTGACACTGCCACTTGCCGCCTGCCCTGACCCAGCCTGTACTAGACACTACCACTTGCCGCCTGCCCTGACCCAGCCTGAACCCAGACTCTGATTATTGCTGCCTGCCCTGACCCAGCCGGAACCCAGCCTCTGATTATTGCTGCCTGCCCTGACCCAGCCTGGTTCCTGACTTTGTTTCGAGCTTCCTGTCTCTCTCCACCTGGAGCCACCCTGCTGGGTGGTGTGCACGACTCCTGTCCGGAGCCCTAGCGTAACAATTACAATATGCACAAATTTCATTATCACTTTCCTGACATGCAAAATCACTTTTTTGATATTTTCATCATCTGTAATTGGATGAAGAAAGTACAATGAGCATGCTATCACCATTTATAGCTCTGCATGCAGTTATTTGTACTATAGAAATGCATAGTAGGAGTACTAGTAATATCTGCCTACATAGGAAAATAAGAAATGACATTCTGGAATCTGGATCAGACCAAGATCCATCAAGCCCAGCATTTTGTCTCTGACAGTGGCCAATCCAAGTCACAAGTACCCGGCAGATCCCATGAAGGAATCTTGCTCCCTGGGATAACAAAAACTTTTTTTTAGTCTTCCTGGCTAATGATGTTTTATGGTGTTTTCCTCCAGGAACTTAACCAAACCTCTTCTAAACCATGCCATGCTAATTGCCTTAACCACGTCCTCTGGAAACAGATTCCACAGCTTGATTGTATGCTAAGTAAAAAAGTACTTTCTATGATTTGTTTTAAACTTATTTTGTGCCTAATCGTAAACCATTGTGATGGTGCATTACTAAACGACGGTATAGAAAAGTTTTTAAAATAAAATAAATCTGTTGGTTGTTAGTTTCATGGGATTTCCTCTTGTTTTAATATTATATAAAAGGATACATAACTGTTCTTCAACTCTTCCACTTATGATTTTATAAACTTTTATCATCTTGTGCCAGCCATCCCCTCTCCAAGCTGAAGAGACCTAACCTGCATAGTCTTGCATCACAGAGAAGCTGTTCCATTCCCTTTATTATTTTTGTTGTCCTCTTCTGAGCCTTTTCAAGTTCTGCTATCTCCTTTTTGAGATGGGGCAACCAGAACTGCACACAATGTCCAAGGTGTGATCTCACAATGGATCCATACAGAGGCAATATATTTTCTGTTTTATTCTCCATTCCTTTTCAGATCATTCCTAACATTCTATTTGTTTCTTGATCACTGTCACACACTGAGGTGAGGATTTCAATGTATTGTCCACAAGGTCCTTTTTTTGAGTGGTGACTCCCAAAACAGAGTTCAGTATTGTGAACCTGTAGTTAGGATTATTTCCCTATGCACATCACTATATACACACTATAGATTTCAGACCAGTTTTACAATCCCTTTATTTCTCTAACCTTGATTACTGTAATTCATTACTTCTAGGTCTCCTGACCAGTCACCTAAAACCCTTGCAACTTCTGCAAAATGCCACAGATGGACTATTGTCTAGAGCTAGAAAATTTGACCACATCACCCCAATACTGACGGCTATGTATTGGCTTCCTATACAGTCAAGAATTCATTATAAAGTTCTGACAATAATATTCAATAACATCAACTCACAGTACCACATCTAACTTGCCATTTCTTATTCTCTTGGCTATTTTTTGACTAAGGTCAAAAAGCCAAAATGCTTGTCCATAATTCAGTGATCATACTGACTCATTAAAATTTAATCTAAAGTGCTTACATGCACCAAGTCCTTAAGAAACAATGTTGGCCAAATGGAAATATATAATTGTTTTAAGGACTGGGAAAAAGCAATAGAAGCAGTGGAAGCCAAAAGAAAGAAGAGGAAAAGGCTTTTCTGCACTCACCCTCTTCCAAGACACATCCTGGAAGGAGACAGTCATCTGTTGGCATGCCATTACCATCTCAGCTAGCTGGAGCCTTAATGTGGCTGAATTGCTTGACTGTACTCTAGAGTCACTAGAGAATGAGCTCACCTCTACATTACAGATCAAAGCCAAATGAAGGAAAATCAAGCATATAAAAAGAAGAGGTGGCCTGTTCAAACTACATTATACCTAAGGAATATGCCATTGAATGGCAAAGCAGGTACTGGTTAGAATCTGTGCTATTTGAAATTACAGTAGAGGGACTTTGCAAAATAAAGTCTATGATGAGTGGTAACTTTACTATCCCTATGCAATAATCTACTGAAGTTCATTACTAATATTGCCCTGGGAAACTCCTTTAGCTGGGTAAGATAGTCAGGCTGTGAAATTAGGGGACGTTTCATTCTTGTACAGCTCCTCCTTTTGAAGGAGCTGGGATGGCTGTCACCCAGGGAAGTAATAAAAGCAGCTCTTTACTGAGAGACAAGAGGCAGTGCATTTGAGATGTGATTTAGGTGGCAGTGTAAGAACTGCTTTGGATTTTTGGCCTACTTGGAGGAGTCAGGCAAACCCTGCCTGGTGATGCTGAGCAAGGTCAGGGAGCTTTCCCTCCCAGTTCACTAACTGGTTGTTTGAGCTTGCTTCCATGTTTGTTTTTTTGGGATTGGACAAGTTTTATGGTAGGAAGACTTGAGAGACCCCTGGGTGTTGCCTGGAGAGAGGGCACAGGGAACCCTGTCCCTGGGGCTCCAGGATAAGGAAGACCTGCCCTTCTGCAATCTCCTGTGAGGACAGAGGAATGGTGGTGACCTGATGCAAGGATATTCTGGTTTTTGACTCAGTTTTGGGAAAAATAATTTTTTGGTTGAGAGAGCCAGGAAGAAGAGTTTTGCTGCCCTTCCTGCCTGAGAAGGAACATCGAGAGCTGTGTGTTCCTGAGAGGATCCCTTCCAACGTGGGATTAGAGAACTTAAGAGAGAAAGAGAGAGACCCCCGCTGGATTACCAGGGACTTTTGGTAAGTCTTGGGGGGGGTCAGGAGGGTGGGGGTTGTAGTTAATTAAATTTAAAGGGTTGGGATGGGGGTTTTTTTGGGAAACGAATACGTACATAACTAATGAACGGATCGGGGTCCCCCGAGAACGGATGCAATGGATTTGGTTCCCCACGAATATGAATACCGAATGGGACAAATCCGTCCCTGCTGCACATCCCTACTAAAAGCTTCTTTAAACAATAAAGACTTAAACTGTTTCCTAAAAAATTTCAAATCAAACATCATCTGCAACTCTTTAGGCAACTCATTCCACAGTTTAGGGCCTATTAATGACAGAGCTTGATTCCTTGCAGCCTATAGCTGAGCCTCCACCATAGATGGAACAACTAAACGTTGTTGAGAAACAGATTGCAAACAATGAGTGGCTAATAAAACTTAAACATTTGTGTAAAATAAGGAGAATAATTCCCTATTAATGCTTTAATAAACTGGATCAGAACTTCAAATTGTACCAGAAATAAAATGGGTAAATCAATGTAATTAATGCAGCTGTGGGGTGACATGTTCCTGTAATGGACTTTTTGTAATTAAATGGGCTGCTGAATTCTGCAACAGCTGCAGAATATGCAAGTGGTTTTGAGTTAAATCCACATATAGAGATTGACAATAGTCCACTGAGAATAAAATAAAAACTTGAACCACTGTTCTAAAATCAGCCACATTTAAAATAGATTTTAAATGACATAAAAACCTAAATATATAATAACCACTAGAAAGTACAGTACACAACTGAGCCTTGAAATCCAAACTAGAATAGGTTCTTCACCTTTTTCACAAAGGGGATTATTTACCCATTGACTACATTAGCTGATAAATCTTTTGGTCTTGGCTTTCTAGAAATCCATAAAGCGTTGGATTTCTAAAAAGTTAAAACAATTCCATTGGAACCCATTCAATCCCCAACTGCCATCAAACATTGAATAATCTGAGAAAAGAGTGAAACATAATCATCTGAACTAGGAAAATACATAAGAACATAAGAATATAAGATATGCCATATTGGGTCAGACCAAGGGTCCATCAAGCCTGTTGGAAACAGTATCCTGTTTCCAACAGTTGCCAATCCAAGTCACATGTATCTGGCAAGTACCCAAACATTAAATAAATCTCAAGCTACTATTGCTTAATAATTAATAGCAGTGTATGGATTATTCCTCTAGAAACTTATCCAAACCTTTTTTAAACCCAGCTATACTAACTGTTGTAACCACATCCTCTGGTAATGAATTCCAGAGGTTAATTATGTGCTGAGTGAAAAAGAATTTTCATTGATTTCTTTAAATGAGCTACTTGCTAATTTCATGGCGTGCCCCCTAGTCCTTCTATTATCTGAAAGAGTAAATAGTCGATTCACAGTTACCCATTCTAGAACTCTCATGATTTTAAAGACCTCTATCATATCTCTTCTCTGAGCTGAATAGCCTAACCTCTTTAGCCTTTCCTCATAGGGGAGCTGTTCCATCCCCTTTATCATTTTGGTCGCCCTTCTCTGTACTTCTTCATTGCAACTATATCTTTTTTGAGATGCGGTGAACAGAATTGTCCACAGTACTAAGGTGTGGTCTCACCATGGAGTGGTACAGAGGCATTATGATATTTTTTTCTTTATTCACCATTCCCTTCCTAATAATTCCTAACATTCTGTTAGCATTTTTAACTGCTGCAGCACACTGAGCCTACGATTTTAAAGTATTATCCACTATGATGCCTAGATCTTTTTCCTGGGTGGTAGCTCCTAATATGGAACCTAACATCATGTAACTACAGCATGGATTATTTTTCCCTATCTGCATCACCTTGCACTTGTCCACATTAAATTTCATCTACCATTTGGATGCCCAATTTTCCAATCTCACAAGGTCCTCCTGCAATTTATCACAATTTGCTTGTGATTTAACTAATCTGAATAATTTTGTATCATCTGCAAATTTGATTACCTCAGTTGTTGTATTGCTTTCCAGATCATTTATAAATATATTGAAAAGCACTGTTCCAAGTTCAGATCCCTGAGGCACTCCACTGTTTACACTTTTCCACGGAGAAAACTGACCATTTAATCCTACTCTCTGTTTCCTGTCTTTTAATCAGTTTGTAGTCCATGAAAGGATACCACCTCCTAACCCATGCCTTTTTAGTTTCCTTAGAAGCCTTTCATGAGGGACTTTGTCAAACGCCTTCTGAAAATCCAAATACATTATACCTACTGGCTCAGCTTTATCCACATGTTTATTAACCCCTTCAAAAAAATGAGGCAGATTTGTGAGGCAAGACTTGCCTTGGGCAAATCCATGCTGACTGTGGTCCATTAAACCATGTCTTTCTATAGGCTCTGTGATTTTGATCTTTAGAATAGTTCCACTATTTTTCCCAGCACTGATCTATAGTTTCCTGGATCACCCCTGGAACCCTTTTTAAATATTGGGGTTTCATTAGCCACTCTCCAGTCTTCAGATACAATGGATGATTACAAATTTTAACTAATAGATCTGAAATTTCATTTTTTAGTTCCTTAGGAATCCTGGGGTGCATACCATCTGGTCCAGGTGATTTTCTACTCTTTAATTTATCAATCTGGCCTACTACATCTTCCAGATTCCCAGTGATTTGGTTCAGCTCATCTGAATCATTACCCTTGAACACCATCTCCAGAACTGGTATGTCTCCAACATCCTCATTAGTAAACACAGAAGCAAAGAATTCATCTTTGCTTCTGTGTTTATTATTAAATTTATTATTACTAATTATTATTATTTTGTGTTTCCTCACCACTTGTTAATTGTAAACCGGCATGATGCGATTTCCTTCGTGAATGCCGGTATAGAAAAACTTTAAATAAATAAATAAATAAATAAATAAATAAATAAATCTAGTCTTTCTTCAATAATAGCCTTATCTTCCCTAAGTGCCCCTTTAACCCCTTGGTTATCTAACGGTCCAACTGACTCACTCGCATGTATCTTGCTTTGGATATATTTTAAAATGTTTAATTATGAGTTTTTGCCTCTGTGGACAACTTCATTTCAAATTCTCTCTTAAACTACCTTATCAGTGTTTTACACTTAACTTGACAATGCTTATGCATTTTTCCTATTTTCTTCAGATGAATCCTGCTTCCAATTTTTGAAGGATTTTTTTGGCTAAAATTGCCTCTTTCACCTACCTTTTAACCATGCCGGTAATCATTTTGCCTGCCTTCCACCTTTCTTAATGTGTTGAATACATCTGGACTGCGCATCTAGGATTGTATTTTTAAACAATGTCCACGCCTATTGAACACTTTTAACCTTTGCAGCTGCATCTTTCAGTTTTTTCTAACTATTTTCCTCATTTTATCAGTTTCCCTTTTGAAAGTTTAGTGTTAGAGCTGTAGATTTACTTATTGCTCCCTTTCCAGTTATTAGTTTAAATTTGATCATGTTGGGGCGTGGGATAAACACTGTGGATCCATAAAGTCTAGAGAACGTGAATGAAGAGTGGGTGGCTCGCGGGAATGACGGCTATTACCTGGAGATAATACCCTTATTCAATAAACATACACACGGTTAATGCGACTCGAACATTGCTCTAAGCTTCAATGGCAAGAAGAAATGTGGAAAAAAGGATTTGCATTTACAAAAAAGCGGGGAGTAGCTTGCTTGTTACGGCGGTTACTACCCCAAACCAAATAAGCCTGATACTTCACTTTCAATGCATTTCCAGCATAGCTCTCTGCTTCAACTGCAGGGGAGAAAGACTGATACTTCATGCATATCCAGCATAGCTCTCTGCTTCAATGGCAGGGGAGAAAGTCTGATACTTCATGCATATCCAGCATAGTTCTCTGCTTCAACGACAGGGGAGAAAGTCTGATACTTCACTCATATCCAGCATAGCTTTCTGCTTCAAAGGCAGGGGCGAAAGTCTGATACTTCACTTCCAATGCATATACAGCATAACTCTCTGCTTCAATGGCAGGAGGGAATGAAGAAAAGTGGATCTATATACAGACAAGGACTGAATTACATAGTCTGGGTAAACAAGCAAGGGTGTAGCTTGCTTATTGCAGTGGTTACTACACCTAACTAATTAAGCTAGATATTTCATTTAGATGCAGTTCCAACACTGCTCTCTACATTAATGGTGGGGGTGGAAGAGAAAAAGAACCAAAAGGTTACTAAGAGCCAAGAGTAACAGATAAGTTTGAGAAAAAAAAAGTGCAAAGCTTGCTGGGCAGACTGGATGGGCCGTTTGGACTTCTTCTGCCGTCATTTCTATGTTTCTATGTTTCTATTGCCAAGTGGCCCCACCACCATTACCTCTCTCACCAAATCCTGCATTCCACTAAGAAATAAATCTAAAATAGCTCCCTCTCACGTTGATTCCTGAACCAATTTCTCCATGAAGCAGTCATTTATTACACCCAGGAACTTTATGTCTCTAGCATGTCCTGATATTACATTTACCTAGTCAATATAGGGTTAATTGAAATCTCCCATTATTACTGCACTGCCAAATTGGTTAGCTTCCCTAAACTCTCTTAGCATTTCATTAACTCTCTAATCATTCTGGCCAGGTGGATGATAGTATACGCCTATCACTAAACTCTTACCCAACACACATGGGATTTCTACCCATATAGCATCTATTAAGCATTTAGTCTCTTGTATGATCTTTATCCTGTTGCACGGTATACCCTCCCAGGGTATACTAAACATAGTGATAGCACATAAATATTAAAAAGATGGGTGACAGAATAGACCCCTGGGACACTCCCACTACAGATTCAAATCAGATATATTAGAATTAAAATTCACTTATTGCTACCTAGAGTACACCTTCTCCACAAAATCCAGGTCCTTCAGCCGATCCCTTAAAAAAACAATGACTAACCGAGTTAAAAGCTGATGAAATATCTAAGTAAATTGCAACTACACCCATCCCCTAATCCATATTCCACAATAGATAGTCATTAACTGCATCTAGAATTGTCTCAATACTTTGATGTTGTCTAAACCCACACTGATTCTCATGAAGGAAGTTATTCTTATCCAAAATATCTTTCTGTTGTTTAAAAACTAGAGATGTGAATCGGGTGATCAATCGTCTTAACGATCGATTTCAGCTGGGAGGGGGAGGGAATTGGATCGTCGCCGTTTGGGTTTTTAAAATATCGTGAAAATCGTGAAAATCGAAAACCGGCACACTAAAACATCCCTAAAACCCACCCCGACCCTTTAAAATAAATCCCCCACCCTCCCGAACCCCCCCCAAATGCCTTAAATTACCTGGGGTCCAGAGGAAGGGTCCCGCTGTGATCTTCCACTCTCGGACCTCCGGTGCTTGTAGAAATGGCGCCGGCGCTACCTTTGGTTTTTCCGTACGGAAAAACGATTCGCGGCAGGAGATCGCTCCCGGACCCCCGAGGGACCCCCCAGGGACTTTTGGCCAGCTTGGGGGGGCCTCCTGACCCCCACAAGACTTGCCAAAAGTCCAGCGGGGGTCCAGAACGACCTCCGGCAGTCGAATCGTGTTGTCTACGGCCGGCGCCATTTTGCGCAAAATGGCGGCGCAAAATGGCGCCGGCCATAGACAACACGATTCGACTGCAGGAGGTCGTTCTGGACCCCCGCTGGACTTTTGGCAAGTCTTGTGGGGGTCAGGAGGTCCCCCCAAGCTGGCCAAAAGTCCCTGGGGGGTCCAGCGGGGGTCTGGGAGCGATCTCCTGCCGCGAATCGTTTTTCCATACGGAAAAACCAAAGGTAGCGCCGGCGCCATTTCTACAAGCACCGGAGGTCCGAGAGTGGAAGATCACAGCGGGACCCTTCCTCTGGACCCCAGGTAATTTAAGGCATTTGGGGGGGGGGGTTCGGGAGGGTGGAGGATTTATTTTAAAGGGTCGGGGTGGGTTTTAGGGTTTTTTTAGTGTGCCGGTTTTCCCGCCCTCCCCTTTCCCCTCCCCCCTCCCCCTTCCCCCGATTTACGATTTTTTGACGATAAATCGGGGGAATTGTTATTGTATCGCGGCTCTAACGATTTTTGACGATTTAAAATATATCGGACGATATTTTAAATCGTCAAAAAACGATTCACATCCCTATTAAAAACTACTCTTCCTAAAACCTTACCTAATGAAATTAGATTAGAAATCAGCCTATAATCCCCACAGTGATCTGAATCCCCATTCCCCTTCTTCAAAACTTGGCAAACGTGATCTTTTAAATCTACTAGGGACCCAGCCCTCTACCTAGGAAAGGTTTACCAAATCATCCAGGACTCCTGAATAATCATTCTTTAACTGAGAAAAGACCCACAGAGGGCACAGGTCCAAAGTACAGTGTGAATTCTTAAACTCAGTCATAATGGCCTCCACTTCTTTTCCCGAGACGTTACCCATAATGCACAAAATAATGGGACAGACTGAATGGGCCTTTTGATCTGTATCTGTTTTTATCTATTGGGTTAAGACTGTTATGAAAAGCATAATCTTTTTTGGGGGGAGGAGGAGGAAGCATTTTTCTGGTTATGGTAAATGAAGTTGGATTATTTCAGCTATATTTCCTATTTTTTTCATAGCATAACATTTTATAAAGTATCACAATCATTTCCATAGGAATGAATGGATTCTTCAAGGCTACAGCAAGTTACATTCCAATCTAGATTTCCTCTTATCTTAGACAAAAATATACATATTTAGGTCCTAGGGATTTCTGAGTTGAATAAAAGGCTTGTAGATGTTTGAATGAATTGGCATTTCTTGGCCTGCCTGTGGGGTACTAATGAAAAATCTCTGGTGGCTCTTCCTCTGGTGAGTTCCACATTTCTATTTTGGGCCAAGACTATTTTTTTTTTTTATTGAAATATATCTTCTATATTTCACAATAGTTGTAATTCAGTTCTTTTTCTCTATTCACCCTCCAGAAGTCAAAACTAATTTGAGTGAATCAAACTTGAAGTTATACAGCAAAGTCACTAATCCAAATGAAAAATTAAAAACAATTGTCAAACGCCAAGGAAAATAATCACTTCAGGTATGCAACTGCAAGGAAAGATCAGGCGCTCCAAAATAAAGTCAAATAAAGTATTTGAAACACATGCCAAAGAGACCAACATTAGGTTTTGGCAGAACCGAGTGTTGAATCCAGAGCATTTAATTAAATCTATACCTCGTTCCGGTCCCACACCAAGGTTATTTTTTGTTTGTTTTTTGTTTTACATATTCAGTGTTAGTTCTATTTGAAGAAGCTGAACATATTTTTGATGGTTAAAAACATTAAATTTAAACAAGGAAAATCTAGAGAGGGAGCTCTGCATGGAAAAAGCATGGATGGAAATAAGAAATACAGAAAATATGAGATAGTGCTCGTCACAAGCATACACACACAAGGGGTGATGTTCATATTATGATGAATACTACTCAAAACCAAAATGGACCATGTCTATCTCCAGCTTCTTCTTTCTGGGTACACAATAAATTCATAGCTTCTTTTAACAGATTTACAAGAAATTGAACCCTTTGTGTGCATACACAATGGAATATTTATTAAATGCAGTTCACAAGTGGTAATGTTCATTTGATATGAATCAAAATGCCATTGTTAAGTCAGTTTTTGAGACTTTTAAAGCTGGAAGACCTTGGAAATCCTGGAAGCACATATTTTGAAAAGAAGATCACAAGGACCAATTTTAGCTAATCCAGTGGTTATTTTTACATTGATAGTTTGCAGATTGTCACTTTACAGATTCTTCCTCAAATAGTGATTGGTCAGTTGTAAATTCTTGTTGATCTGTAGTTGTCATTTGGTTAAATGATAAATAAAAACTCAATATAGATAAAAGAGAGGACTTTTTAACTAATTTTCCCACATTGCTGAATGTAACACTGCAACCAAAAAATGCAATTGTGATTTTTGTAGTCAAATTAGACTTAAGACTTTCAGTGAAGGGCCAGATTTCTGTTGTTGTTCAGAGATGCATTTATTGGTTGCGCTTGTTGCTTCAAATCAGATTTTATTTGTAACTCCTGGGCAGGACGGGTTCTTTTACTTGCACCCTGGGGCAGACACTTTCTGTACAACCCTCCTTCGCTGTCTGTCGGTCTCTCCTTCACCCCACCAGATAGCATTAATTTCTGAGTCCCAGGAATCCAGTGTGGGGATGAACAATAGTTTTTATACCCTGCTTTTTGCAAGACCAACCCATTCTCCATCCTCTGTATAGAGCACTGAATTAGCACTTTTTTTTCTGCATCCAGTAAGTTTACAAGAGAAGAATGGTGGTTTCCAACTTCTTTACTGATAGTTTATTAGATAACTGAACAGTATTTACAGTTTCAATTTGTTTCTTGGTTAAAGGCAATAAATAGTAAGACAGCGGAAAGATTTAATAAACCTGTGACTCCACTCCTTTAGCAAAGTCTCTGCTTTTCTCTGGAAGCACTTTATTTGCACTGAATTCCTTCTTCCTTCCAATGACTCCAAATTCTCCACGTCTATCGGACTGAAATTTGTTTAATCCTCCTTCAATCCCAAATTGTATCTTTATCTCTTCCCACTGAAGGCGGTTAGAATTCAGTCCCAACATTTTATCTGAATTTCGTCCCAGATTTTTTCCTCCTCTTAAATCCCCTTTAATCCTTGAACCCCTTAGGCAGCACTTGAAGGGCCCTTCACTTTCCTTTATATTTCCCCTGAGTTAGTAGCAACAAAGTTGTTTTTACCTGTACTTTGTATCTTCGCTTCTTTCCCTCTTACGCCATCGGCAGGGATCCTGACCTTCAAATTAATTCCTCCAAGCTCCATAGGTGCTTTCAGTGTCACAGGCATCTCACTCTCAATGGTTTGGCTGCTGAGTCCCAGATACCATGGGCCATCAGCTGCAAGTGGAACAAAAATAGTCTTTGAACCCAAAAGGGGGGGAAATCACAGGAAAGGGTGGAATAAAACTTTCTTGCCTTGAAACAGATGAGACAGTGCAAAAGACAGTTTATTTAAAAATAACTCCTCTGCATCAGGTCACTGTCAGATCTGTCCTCTGAAGGAAAGACAGCACAGTAGCACACTGCAGGTCTTCTTTACCCTAAATCCAGCCCCAATCCCTTGCAACAAGGGGGACCGGATCTCACAGGGAGTTCTCCAAAAATTGTCTTAAAAGAGTCCAAGGCAAACTTAAAGGCTGGTTAAACAGGTCAACAGGAGACTGGGCCCTAAATGGGAAAACCTCCTTATCCAATTTCCTATAAATTAGGAAAAAATGTAAGTCAGGAGGCAGAGAGCTCCTGCTTCCTTGAAAGAATAACTAGAAATCTGGCAGCAGAGTAACTGAACTGTGTTCGGTTCTGGAGACTGTATCTCAACAGGGACAGAGAAAGGATGGAGGCGCTCCAGAGAAGGGTGACCAAAATGGTGGGGGGGGGGGGGGTCTCCATCAAATGACTTATGAGGAGAGGTTGAAGGACCTAAATATGTATACCCTGGAGGAGAGGAGGTGCAGGAGAGATATGGCACAGACCTTCAAATCCCTGAAAGATTTAAATGCTGCACAATCAACAAACCAGTAGAACTAAGGGTCACAAAATGAAATTGCTCTCTGCTTCAATGGCAAGAGATAAAAGGGAATTGGACTCAAACAGCATTAAACAAGGGCCCTGAATTTTACAGTCTGAGAAACTGATAGGTATGGGGGTAACCTTTATGGCATGGAAGATACTGCCATAAGCTTGCTGGACAGACTGGATGGCCCGTTCTTAAGCACAGTCAGGAAGCAGAGCACAACATGAACAGCAGTGTAACTCCTCCTAGGGTGATTGGGGGGAAAGGGTGAGAGAGAGAGAAAGAATCAGGGAATGTAGGCAGGGCACAGGTAGGGATACAGATTTAGGTGGAGGGAGGAAATGTAAGCTATGAATAGGGCTAAGCAGTGAATGGGTAGTGGATAGCCTTTAAAATAGAGAACCCAAGACCAGGCAGCCATTTTCTGGCTCTGCAAGCCAATTTAAGAAGCTCCCAGATATCATCCCCACCCCATCCCCATTGCCATGTAGAGTACCTTGCTTCCAGCGAGGGATTGGGCCTGGACTGCTTGGAGGATCGCATTGTTGGCATCACAATGTCATCAGACACAAACTATATTAAAAAAAAAAACCCACAAAAGAAAAGAGGAATATGAAGAGGTGAGCTGGGGATAGGGGTGGTTGTAGGGGGCTCTGGTACGTCACAGAGATGGCAGTGCAACTGGCTAATAAAGGGAAGGATCTAGAGATTTTATGGCCTGCACGTGCCAACAGAGGCTGGTCAGGAGAATTTAGAGCCTCACTTAGAAAGACGGCCAGGGTGTAGTGTTGGGCCGTCCATTGAATCCTAATGACTAGGGCAATGATGTCATGCTGCCAGGACTCACAGTGGTTGGGGAGATCTGCATTGGGTGGAAATATGTGCCTTTCTGGGGTCCCTGGAGTCTCAGGTAGAGAGCACAGCAGCAGGATCTCAAGGGCTGAGCTTGGTTACCATGAGGCAGCCGTATGTGTAATACATATCTGCAGCTATGCTCCCTATGGGGGCCAAGTGTTCCCAGCATAACCACATGGGATTTCAGAGAACGGGATAAACAGACCATGGTACTTAGTGGCAGGTCTACCTTATCTCACCACTGCTTGGGGAAAACAAAGCCAGTCTCCAAAGTACCAAGAAGCTTGACCAGGCTTGGAATATCATGTCCACGATCAGTTAGAGGGTCAATATCATCTCTGATTTCTTCACAGAGAGAAAATAATGCCTTGGATCGTTTTCCCGTGGTTCGGGCCGATTTTAATTCAGTTGCCCCCGAAACGATATCCGAAAACACAACCCGACCCTTCCAATTTAATTAATTAGAATAGGGTTGTAAAAAAAAAAAAAAAAAAAAGCCCAAACCCACCCCAACCCTTCAAATTTAATTAATTGCAACCCCCAAAACTTGCCAAAATTTCCTGGTGGTCCAGAGGGGATCCCAGGAGTGATCTCCCACTCTCAGGCCGTCGGCTGCCAGTAATCAAAATGGCACCGATGGCCCTTTGCCTTTACTATGTGACAGGCTATCAGTGCCATTGGCCAGCCTCTGTCACATAGTAGGAGCAATGGACGGCCGGCACATCTTAAAAAATGGCGCGGGCCATCCTACCATGTGACAGGGGCCGACCAATGGCACCGATAGCCCCTGTCACATGGTAAGGGCAAAGGGTCATCAGCACCGTTTTGATTAGTGGCAGCCGATGGCCCGAGAGGGGGAGATCACTCCCGGGACCCCACTGGACCACCAGGGACTTTCGGTAAGTCTTGGGGGGGGGGGTCGGGCAAGTCTTGGGGGGTCAGGAGGGTGGGGGTTGCAATTAATTTAATTTGAAGGGTTGGGGTGGGTTTGGTTTTATTTTTTAATGTGCCCTTTCTATCCCCCCCCCCAAAAAAAACAAGAAAACCACACAAAATTTCATGGGTTTTCTTATCGTTTTGTCGCCCTCCCCGAAACGCGACGAAATAGGAAATATCGTCTCTATTTCCTATGGACCACATCTGTCTCTGGTAAACTCAGCACTGTTGTCCTCAAGTGAAATACCACTACCTGTATTCCCTTCTGTGAACAGCTTGAACTAGGACAAGCTGCTCCTCTTAGAACCTCCTTCCTTCTTCAGTGATAAAACATTTTTTTCTCTCTCTTCCTTTTCTCTTCATTTGTCTTAAGCTTCTGCTGCTCTAATTCTTCAGCTGCAAAATTCACTCATAAAATGTACTAAACCATGGAAAAAACCCATACGTAATCCATGTTTGCCACAGAAAAGCCCCAATACATGGCAACAGAATAGACTAAAATGGCCCTCAGAAATGTGACTTAAGTTTTACTCATGCTCTGACCCTGGTGTTAAACCTCCAGCATTAAAAAAACCACACAAAAAATGTTCTCCCTGCTATTGTGGTTTAGGGATGTGAATCGTTTTTTGACGATTTAAAATATCGTCCGATATATTTTAAATCGTCAAAAATCGTTAGGGCCACGATACAATACCAATTCCCCCGATTTATCGTCAAAAAATCTTAAATCGGGGGAAGGGGAGGGCAGGAAAACCGGCACACTAAAACACCCTAAAACCCACCCCCGACCCTTTAAATTAAATCCCCCACCCTCCCGAACCCCCCCCAAATGCCTTAAATTACCTGGGGGTCCAGCGGCACACTAAAACATGGCACACTAAAACCCCCTAAAACCCACCCCGACCCTTTAAATTAAATCCCCCACCCTCCCGAACCCCCCCCCAAATGCCTTAAATTACCTGGGGGTCCGTAGCGGCGGTCCGTAGCTTAAATTACCTCCGTAGCGGCGGTCCGTAGCTAAATCGGGGGAAGGGGGAGAGCAGGAAAACCGGCACACCAAATCGTGTAGTCTTCAGCCGGCGCCATTTTGCAAAATGGCCGCCGCAAAATGGCGGCGGGCATAGACCAAAACGATTCGACGCAGGAGGTCGTTCCGGACCCCCCGCTGGACTTTTGGCAAGTCTTGTGGGGGTCAGGAGGCCCCCCCAAGCTGGCCAAAAGTTCCTGGGGGTCCAGCGGGGGTCCGGGAGCGATTTCCTGCCGTGAATCGTTTTCCGTACGGAAAATGGCGCCGGCAGGAGATCGACTGCAGGAGGTCGTTCAGCGAGGGTTCCGGACCCCCGCTGAACGTCCTCCTGCAGTCAATCTCCTGCCGGCGCCATTTTGCAAAATGGCGCCGGCTGAAGACTACACGATTTGGTGTGCCGGTTTTCCTGCTCTCCCCCTTCCCCCGATTTAGCTACGGACCGCCGCTACGGAGGTAATTTAAGACTACGGAGGTAATTTAAGCTACGGACCGCCGCTACGGACCCCCAGGTAATTTAAGGCATTTGGGGGGGGGGGTTCGGGAGGGTGGGGTATTTAATTTAAAGGGTCGGGGTGGGTTTTAGGGGGTTTTAGTGTGCCGTGTTTTAGTGTGCCGCTGGACCCCCAGGTAATTTAAGGCATTTGGGGGGGGGTTCGGGAGGGTGGGGGATTTAATTTAAAGGGTCGGGGGTGGGTTTTAGGGGGTTTTAGTGTGCCGGCTCACGATTTTAACGATTTTCACGATACTTTACACACCCAAACGGCAACAATATGATTCCCTCCCCCTCCCAGCCGAAATCGATCGTTAAGACGATCGAGGACACGATTCACATCTCTATTGTGGTTCCCTGCATTGCCCTGGAATAGCTAATACTTTCATTTGCATGCAATTTGTATGCCCCTGCAGTAAGCATAGCACAAGTTTTTTAGCGTATTATCAGCTCTAAAACCCATATTATATTCCTGAGTAGGGTTAGCACTGAAACATCCAGGTGGTAGCTCAGTACAGATTATTACACCAGCCCCTTATATGGCTTTTGAAAATTATCTTACCTATTTCCATGTATGTATTTTTACAGGATTACTTTTGAAGGGGTGGGATCATCATGATTAAGTTTTTTGAAATTTTGGGGAAAGGCCTATGGGCCTGACAATTAACTGAGAGATTGCAAACCTGGTTCACCTTGCATTGACCCAGGTGGCTCCAGTCATCAAGATCTGAGCCCTAGCTCCTGTCCATTCACACATATTTTATAAGTATTCATAATCCATTTACCTTACAAAATACAAAAAAATCTATCAAAAGTAAAGTGAAACCATTCATTGACTCACCACATGCTTGGATCAATAAGAAGAGCTAGACATATTGACTCTGATTTTCTCCAGGATTGCCTCTAGGAAATCTAATAGGGATGTGAATCGTTTTTCAACGATTAAAATTATCATCCGATAATGTTTATATCGTCTTAAATCGTTATAGAACACGATACAATAGAAATTCTAACGATTTATCGTTAAAAATCGTTAAATCGTGTTAGTGCGCACTAACTCGAGTTAGTGCGCACTAACTCCCCGTTAGTGCGCACTAACTCGATTTAGTGCGCACTAACTGCAAATGATACAAATAAACACTTTCCAGGTCACTGAAGGTCAGTTAGGAATGAATATGTGTTCCTATTGGCTGGCTGCCCTCTTATCTATTGATGTTACCAAGGTTACCACTGAGGTGATGGTTGGGGGGATGGGAAATGGAACTGGAAACTAACGAACACCAACAGAAAATGAAACAAAGTGTTCACACTTCCCAGGTCAGTAAAGGTCACTTAGGAATGAATATGTATGTATGTATTCCTATTGGCTGGCTGTGCTCTTATCTATTGATGTTACCAAGGCTAATACTGAGGTAATGGTTGGGGGGATGTGAAATGGAAACAGTTGGAAGCTTGACAAAAAAAGTAATGTAATGATCAGCACTCACGTGACTAGAACTTGTTTGTTTATTATTTTTGTTAGCAGGCACCTGAAATGCTAGTGCATGTTGAATTTGCCAATCACTGTGCATTTTAGAAAGGTGGTCCTGGCTGGAACTGTACACAGTTCAAATATATGTAATTGATTGTTGGTAAGTGTATTTTTTAAGTAGCCACACTGGCACAAGTATGTTTACTTTTCCTCCTACTTAACTCACTAGCTCAGCTTTGTAAGAAGGGCTTCTCTGCTTGTGTGTTGTTTTTGTTTGGTGTGAGGAGAGCAGAAACATCAGATCTTTATTCAATCTACTACAGTCATCTCTTACAGTGCCCTATCCCTATTAATACCAGGAGTGTTGTGATCTTCCTGCACACAGTGCCCTAACCCTGATACCAGTCTGAGACAGCTCCCTCCCTGCATTACTAGTGAGAGGCTGGCTTCACAGACAGGGGGGAGCTGCCTGACCCTCACTCCTGACTTCCCCCATGTCCCAGCTAGTGAATGGTGTGTGGGTGGGGGGGGGGGGGGGAGGATGGTGAAGTCTGAGACAGCTCCCTCCCTGCATTACTAGTGAGAGGCTGGCTTCACAGACAGGGGGGAGCTGCCTGACCCTCACTCCTGACTTCCCCCATGTCCCAGCTAGTGAATGGTGTGTGGGTGAGGGGGGGGGGGGGAGGATGGTGAAGTCTGAGACAGCTCCCTCCCTGCATTACTAGTGAGAGGCTGGCTTCACAGACAGGGGGGAGCTGCCTGACCCTCACTCCTGACTTCCCCCATGTCCCAGCTAGTGAATGGTGTGTGGGTGAGGGGGGGGGGGGGGGGATGGTGAAGTCTGAGACAGCTCCCTCCCTGCATTACTAGTGAGAGGCTGGCTTCACAGACAGGGGGGAGCTGCCTGACCCTCACTCCTGACTTCCCCATGTCCCAGCTAGTGAATGGTGTGTGGGTGAGGGGGGGGGGGGGGGGGAGGATGGTGAAGTCTGAGACAGCTCCCTCCCTGCATTACTAGTGAGAGGCTGGCTTCACAGACAGGGGGGAGCTGCCTGACCCTCACTCCTCCGGGGTATTGTGATCTTCCTGCACACAGTGCCCTATCCCTGATACCAGGGGTGTTGTGATCTTCCTGCATGCAGTGCCCTATCCCTATTAATACCAGGAGTGTTGTGATCTTCCTGCATGCAGTGCCCTATCCCTGATACCGGGATGTGTGCAAGAAGATCACAACACCCCCGGTATCAGGAATAGGGCACTGTGTGCAGGAAGATCACAACACCCCTGGTATTAGGGATAGGGCACTGTGTGCAGGAAGATCACAACACTCCTGGTATTAATAGGGATAGGGCACTGTGTGCAGGAAGATCACAATACCCCTGGTATCAGGGTTAGGGCACAAGTTCTAGTCACATTGACTGATCACATTACTTGTTTTGTCAAGCTACCAACTGTTTCCATTTCCCATCCCCCATATACTGTCAGTAGGAAACTTGGTAACATGAATAAATAAGAGGGCAGCCAATAGGAATACATATTCATTCCTAAACTGACCTTAACTGACCTGAAAAGTGTCAAATTGTATCATTTTCAGTTAGTGCGCACTAACTCCCAGTTAGTGCGCACTAATCAGAAAAAACGATTTTTAACGATTTTTTAACTAAAAAATCGTGCCTAAGACGATTTTCTTGCCCTGCCACACGATTTCTATCGTTAAGACGATATGGAAAACGATTCACATCCCTAAAATCTAAATATCAATAAAGAAAAGAAGTTTTGCATAGGAGAATGTGACTGTCTAGATGGTGGGGGATTAGGAGGAAAGGGGAAAAGGGAAGAAGGAGGATGGTCATAAAGACTAGGGAAGGTCTTTTATTCAAATGATATAGAAAGCTTTCATGAGAAATGAAGCTACATTCACACAAATATTGGAAGAGATATACATTTCCAGAGATCCTGTAACAAATCCTACCATCCTTCTATATACATTTCTAAATTTAGATTATCCAGTGTAGGTAAAAGTACATTTCTAATACTCTGACAGCCAAGTAGTGGTCTCTGCCTACTGGAGAACCCATTTCCTTGGATCTGTAAAGATAATATGCTTGGCATATATGCAAAACACACTTAATTGTATTCACACAAAAAACACACACGGTAGCATACACATAGAAGGCAATTTTCAAAAGGTATTCACCCAGGTAAATGGGTTATTTGAAAATGTTCCATCTTCTCTGAGAGTAAAAGTATGCACATTACGAAACAATGCATTTACTTTTGCTTATTTTGGCCAGAGGCTTTTCCCCATAACAGGGTTAGGGTGGGGATTGCAATAATGTGCATTGTTTTGTATTTCTAAATGTACATGTATTTTAGTCAGAAAAAAAGTAGCTGCGAGTCTCTGTTTGGTACTTTTTCCTTTGGCAATTTTTCGAAATAAAATTATGCACCTGCTTTTACTTTGAAAACTGATGCAAAACTCCACAGGAAAAATGTATCCATGGACTGGGTGGGCAGCAATGCGGGCAGTGTGAAAATTGCCTTCAGGGAGAGTAATTTTATAGCTCCTCGAGTAGTGAGTAGTCTGAATGAACATTGTATGCACAGAGTTTACCATGGATTTTCAAAGCAAGTTTAAGCGCATACGTTAGCTTTGAAAACATGCAGGTGAGTGGTCAGGGATGCACAGAGATTTACTTGGGTAAGGATACACCTCCTTTTCAGAGGGCATAATTTGTGTGCACACCCTCGCATGCGTACGTGCAAAAATGAGGTCAGACCTATGCTTTTATAGGAAGGAACCCCGTCCATATTTGCAAAAGCCATTTGTGCCCAGAAAACCAAGTTTCATGCACACCAATGCGTTTGAAAATGTCCACCCCTCCCCCCAATAAAAGGACCGACTTAGCACAAGTATGAACCTAAACCTAAGCAGAAATACAGGAGGGCGGCTGAAAAGGCAAAAGGAGAGGCATATTGGGATGAAAGCCCGTCCTTGACCTTACGCTTAGAAGGACTGCCAACCGAAGTGCACAGCATTTTTCAACTCTTTCCTGCCTAGCAATTGATTTATCTGTCCCTGCTTTACATAGTGTTGGATGGAGCTTTCCAAAGTGCTTAATCTCCCAAGGATGACATAAGTTTGATAAAGCTGTCACAGAGTCGAAGAGAACATCTCTGCCGATGAAAATGAATAAGGATTAGGAGTGCATTCAGTTGGCGAGGGAAACAGATTGTTCTAGTTTCCTTTTTTTGCTACGTACTGTATGTGAAAAAGACTCTTGTTACATGGCAAAAGCCAGTACTTATGAATTATGACTGCAACTTAGGAATTATATTTTCTATTACGTATTTTACCTCCCTATTTAAAATGTCATACTCAGTGCAAGGAGAGCAGCAAAAACAAAGCCTGCTTATGCCAGGTTGCCTATTCTTGGTGACATTTTGTTTTTTCTTTTTCTTAATGATTGGATATATCATAGTTAAAAAGGTATCATCATGAACAATTAGAACAGCCAAAATGTATTCAGATTTAACTATTATGTTGAAACAGTTTTTTGAGATTCCATGAAAATAAATTCTATATGTGCTTTTTGTTTGTAAATACCTTTTGCAAGTTTTTCCAACACAAGGAAAAACGTTTGGCTTCCAAAGTAGTTTTTTGTTTTTTTTTAAAATATTTTGTTTCCTGCAAATTTCTAAACAATAAGATGTTCATACTCAGCCTCTGTGCAGCTCTGCTAGTTAGCCAGATAAACTTAACTGGCTAACTACTGCTGGAAATACACAGTTCTCTAAGTGAGCCAGGTAAGATTATCTGGCTAACTTTAGAACAAGACCTAAAGTCTGTGTCCTGACCAGAGTTAGCCAGATAACTTAGGGGGTCATTTATCAAAATGTGCTAAGGTGTTTTTGCATATGTTAAGGGCTTATTGCATGTGAAAAGCCCCATTAATGCATGTGATAGTGCCATATTGTATGGTGTGATTCAAATTGAAGAGGAGCAGGGTTTGCCAGTGTGTGAAATGCTATTGCATGGACTTAATGCTAATTTTAACTACACCTTTTTCAATAGTATTAAACTATTTGATAGCTTGTGTGACAAGGTTTTATTGCATTGTGTGATGTCTCCAGGCAGACCTGTTTGAGTAGATTGGAAGCTCCTAGGGCACTGGGGGGGAGAAGGGAGAGGGAGAGGCCATGGTGTTCTCTCCCTAGATAGATATTTGTATCCCTATGATAGGCCCACTTAGTAACTCAAGGTGTGGTTTAGGTATTAGTGTAGGGGGTTAAGGGCCACTTTGACATTCAATGTGAGACGTTCGAACAGAATAGTGGTCTCTTGTGAAGATTTGATGGCCTTCGGAGTGAGGAAACTCACCCAAAGATGAGATTTGGGCAATGTTCTCTCCACCTAGCTTGATGGACACTCTACCTGGGTAACATCAAGCTAGGTGGAGAGAACATTGCCCAAATCTCATCTTGGAGTGAGTTTCCTCACTCCGAAGGCCATCAAATCTTCACAAGAGACCACTGTTCTGTTCCTACGTCTCACATTGAATGTCAAAGTGGCCATTAACCCCCTACACTAATACATAAACCTCACCTTGAGTTACTAGGTGGGCCTATCATAGGGATACAAATACCTATCTAGGGAGCAGACACTACAGGTAGGCTCTCTCTTGCTCTCTCTCTCTCTCTTTCCCCTGAGCCCATTAACAATGGCCCCCCAGTGGTTGAATACAAGAGGTATGACACTTATTGCACAGTTTGTTATCACAATTTGTGCTAACTTAGCTCTTCACATAGGTAATTAGCACAAATTGTGATAAACTGTATATTAACATAAAACACACCCCTTTTGCTATCACATGCGATACATATCACATTTTGATAAATCCAGGCCTTAATCGGCTAACTCAGTTCCTCCCTGTTATACCCATTCCCTACCCCTGACTTATCCGGCTAAATACTTATCTAGTTAAGTGCTGTTTTTGGCTTTACAATATTGCTTGTTAATATTATCACTATATTGAAAATAGCCTAAACCAGAATATAGGAAAAATAAAGTTTAGGAAGTCAATGCTGTAGTTTCTTTGAGACCAATGTACTAAAGCATGATATTTACAGAGGGTTAGCAGCCATTTTGCACAGTTTTTCTCTGAATGTAAATGAATTCATTATCTGTAGCAAAATTGCCTGAGAAATCTTTTGTACATTCCTGACAATGGCAACCTTTGTAATTAAGCTTGATACTTCACTTTCAATGCATATCTAGCGTAAATCTCGGCTTCAACGTTATCTCTTCTTCAACGGTAGGGGTAATGAAGATAAGAGGATTTACATTCAGACAACAACCAACAAGGACTGAATTGCACAGTCTGGATAAACAAATAAGCATGGGTGTAGCTTGCTTGTTGCAGTGGTTACTACCCCTAACAAATTAAGCCTGATAATTCACTTTGAATGCAAATCCAGCACAGCTCACTGCTTCAATGGCAGGGGGGAATGAAGAAATAGAATTTACATCCAGCCAACATCTATCAAGGCATTGATCTGAGTAGTATGAGAATACAAACATCAGGATAACTTGCTCGATATGATGGTTACTACCCTCAAACATTAAGCCTTATACTTCACTTTGATACAGCTCCAACACTGCTCTCTGCATCAATGGTGGGGGTGGAAGGAAAGTAGAATCAAAAAGCTACCAATAAAGGCCCTGAACTCAGCGGTTGGAGTAACAGATAAGTATGAGAAAATAAGTGTGAAAGCCTCCTGGGCAGACTGGATGGGCCTATTGGTCTTCTTCTGCCGTCATTTCTATGTTTCTATGTTCTATGTTTCTATAATCAGGCTGACAGCCTCCAATTGGGCCACTATGTTGTGAAGAAGCCACGTGGCTTGTATGAAGCCACCCACCCAAAGTTGAAAGAGTCTCTGATGATCCAGTGGTCCCTCAAAGTTGAAAGGTGGAGGGGATCATCAGCTCACCAGCAACTCTTTCCACTTTTGGGAGGGACCTCATATAGGACAGCTGGCCTCTTTAAGGCCATTCACTGCTTTGTGAAAAACCCTGCCCTCCCCCACCCCTGGGCTGCAAAAAATAACTACACCTCTTTAGATCTGCAAAGCCTATTTTGTGCATTCATTTTCATAAAATGGCTCATTAAGGAGCTGCTTTGCTTGATTTTATATCACGTCAGCTTATTAATGTGTCATTTGAATAAACCTTTACACATAATGAACTTTATATGAAAGTTTACTGTGGCAAAGACCACTGTCATGAAATTGTTTTTCTAAAGGTGTTTTTGTGAAAACTTTTGCGCAAAATGGCCACACTTTTGTCTTTGTGCATATTTGTTTTGCTAAATTTTTCTTGAGGAAAATTTCACAAAATATTTTACAGCTTTGTACATTGGTCAATTAGATTGCTGGTTCAAACCCACTTGCCCCTAACAATATATAAATATTCCAAAGTTCAACTTAAACCATGCAAATATCAAATTTGACAAATTTATTGTAATCAGTCCTAGTAGAAATGCAGGTACTCATGTAGCTGGGTCTGTCTGGCAGCCTATGCACAGGACTTAAGAGGCCAGATATTTGGCAATGGGCAATGTGCTTGCTAGTATTGATAACTATTTAGATTAGGCTACAATAATACAATTAAACAAATAGCTGGGGTTTGTCTGACAGGGTGCAAGTATAGTAATAACTAGACATTCTAGAGAAAATCAATAAAACATATTTGAAAACAAGATATTCCAATAATGGTCTGTTGACATTGAACATCATTCAAGGATAAAGAAAATAAAGAGACTTCAAAGGGAATTAAATTAATGTTCTACTTGTAAAACCAAGAATTTCATTATTAGTTCATGATCATATACATTGTATCTTATCAAATAATCAATACCTTTTATGACAACAGGATGCAGACTAAGCAGCCTATGCGATAAACTTTATAATGCATGGTAAGGCCCTCTTGTGCAAACAGAAAGTAGCTTGCTATGAAGAAAGGACTTCCTGATTATATTAAAGTAGTCCTAGGAGATGTTAATGTGAGCAAGTCAAAATTTGTGAGTTTGTGCATGTAAATGAAAGAACTTACTCTCCATACTATTTAGTGAAAGCTTTCTAACTACACACTATTTAATACCTGCTAGGACTTGGTGTTAACTTACTAACATGCAAAGTAAATTTTTGAGTAGGAATAACCTAGACTTGTGTGTTATTAGTGTTATACTTACTTATTTTTCTGATTTTATTTTAAGCCTGATTTTGAAGAAGGATAGTCTGTATCATGGGCCAACAAATCATCCTCACCCAAAGATCTCACCTGTAGAGTACCCCAGGCTTCAACGTTTACATTCATCTGATCTGTGACCTCATCCAGTCCTTCAACACTGATTGTTACCCTTTTGCTGATGACATCTAAATCTGCATCAAACCAAACCTCAGCTATATCAAATCTTAATCACTGTCTCAGAGCAGTAGCCCAATGGCTCCAAACAGCACAAACTTAAACTCAACCTCTCCAAGTCAGAATGTCTCTGGCTAAACAAGGTCACCCTTTACTATCCCTGCCCTTCTAGTCAGGCACTTACCTACAACTGAAAGACTCAGTGACAAATTTGGGAGTCTAACTTTATCTCAACCTAACTATGGAAAGACATATTTCAAATATGTTAATGATCTGATTTATTCACCTGTGTAGGATTCACTAACCTCACAATATTTTTGATAAACAGAATTTGGCCCCAATGATACACTCTTTAATCATCAGCTGGATGGACTATTGCAATTCTCTGCTCAACAGAATCTCACAACATAGACTCAAGCACCTACAACTTCTACAAAGTAGAGCTTCTAGAAATCTGGTGGGAGCCAAGGCATCAGACCACATAATGCCTATGTTAAGGCAGCTACATTGACTTCTGGTCAAAAACAGGATTCAATTAAAAACTGTTTTATCTTCAGGTGCTTAAACAATATGGGGTAGATTTTAAAAGGGTTACGTGCATAAGGTACACGCGTAACCCTTTTACCCTAACCGTAACCCTTTTACCCTAACCGTAACCCTCCGTGTGTCGATCACGACACACGGAGGCCATCTCTTTTTGCCACGAATGGCGTGCCGGGCCTTCCTCCTCACCGCGACCGGAGCATGTGCCGTGGGACGCGCTCCGTTCACTGCATGTCAGGGTCTCCTCTGCTATATTCTGCCACTCCCACGATGGCCGCTGTCCTTCCTACCTGTGCCGTGTTTGAGCCGCCTGCGCCATCTATCGGCGGGCTGGGAAACTCAATGCCACTCAAAATTAGACTGCAGAGAAGCTTTACACTTTTCAAAATAAGTCTAAAAACCTGGCTTTTTAAACAGGCTTTTTATAAGGAGAACGAAGAAAACAAATGAGCGCTTAAGTAAGCACCAAGCAATCAGTTTTTAACATTTTTCTTTCCTATCTCCTAATACATATTAGAGTGTTAAATTTATATAGGAACCGTAAAGAAGTTTTTTCAATCAACATATAAGCAAAACCAACACATAGCTTTTTATATTATAAAAAACGTTACCGTTCACCAATGGCACATCTATAATATGTAATCTATACCAATGAACTTTTAATAATATTTGTGCCTTTTTGTAAACTGTTGTGATGGTGAATTAACTTAACGACGGTATAGAAAAGATTTTAAATCAAGAAAAATAAATAAATAAATATTATAGCGCCATCTATCGGCGGGCTGCAGAACATCCGCAATCACTGATGGACATACTCCAAGCCCGATATCTTATGGATTAGTCTAGAGATTCATTTATTTATTTATTTATTTATTTATTTATTAACTTTTATTTACCGACATTCGTGCAGCACATCATGCCGGTTTACAAAGAACTCAGGTGGGCGATACAATAAAACAATAAAACAAAACAATGTACAAAGAATAAAATAAAATAAAACCATAACAATGTAACCTTAGAACAAAATACTATTTCTTACAAAAGGACACATTTGGAGCAATAGGAATCTAAGATTTTGAGATTAGGCTTATGATTTGTATTCCCTGCATATAGTCAACTTTAAGTTTAGAATGGTATGTTTTCAGATGTTATCTAGAAAAGAAGGGTCAACAAATGAAGAAAATAATGATAAAAGGTCCTGCCCAACAAACAACTGAGGTAGTAGATGACAATTTTTACACCTTTAAGGTAAGAGAAAGAATATACAGGTTATTAACTTCACAGAATAACATTTATACTATTTGTCTTTTGTTCAGTGCAAGAGGAAGTGTAGCTTCTGCTATATTCAGTGACATTACTAGCTTTGCTTAATTGTACTGTAATAATTACACTGCAAATGGTTAAAAAGATAACGTTATATTCTGTTATTGTTAGGGAAACTGCTAATAAAACTTGGGTGCTTTCTTATTTACTTTGTGTTTATTACTGTGTCTTTCCAAGTAGTTTACAGTGTCATTGAACAAACTAAAGCTTTTACACATTCTGTAATGCATAAAGAATATTTGTTACGCCATTTCACTACTTGTGCCTCAGTGCTTGTTATTTACATTGTGAATTGTCCCTGGCTTAACTATAATATTATCTACTCACATTTTTTAAGATAAGAGTTGTCTGTTTAAACTACAGGAAGCTCTCATAGTAGTACATTGTTTGGACTGTGCACATCCATTTTATAGTCTCCATTTTCTAGTTATTGGTCAAATGGATAAGAATGAATGAGGGTGAGACTATGAATTATGTAGAAGAAAGATATTTTTTTCTGTTTAAATACAGGTAAGAAGGCCAAGGAAGCCACAGGGCAATGTGAAGCAAGAAGGTCACAAGGGCCATGTAGTAATAAGGCAGGTGTGCCAAAGCAAAGAACCAAAGGGACTCGGTGCTGAAGCGCCAAGTTGTGGGAGAGGCAGGGTTAAATAGGGCTGGCCTTTCTGAGTCATGGAGCCTTCAAGAAGTTGTCTAGAGCAGGAGTGAACATGGCTCAATGAGGACCTCTGCTGGCAAAGGGCTACCCAGCAGCCAGGATCATTACAATATGTCCCTTTGTTAACGAAAATCATTGTGCTAAAATGAGGCCTTCAGGTTGCTTACATGTTTCTGTGTTATGACTTTCAGTTTATTATTGATCAGTTTACATCAGACTGGATGGTCCATTTGGTATTTTTCTGCTCTCATCACTATGTTATTTATTAAAACGTTTTATAAACTTAGGGCCTGATTCATCAAGGACTTTACTCATAGACATAGAATGGGAGAAATGTTTTAGTAATCAAGTCCTTAGTTTATTGTACCAAGAAGGTGTAATTTGAAATGTGGTAAATGAGGAAAAACTATTCTTTCCTGACCTTTCAAAACAGTGGAAACCATCACTGATTCAAAGAACAAGCATGATAGGCCTTATACTTTTACAGTCATGTTTGTTATGAAAGATCTGCTTGCTGGCGAGCACTGATGATGCAAAGAAACGGTAGATGTTTCTTCTTACTGGTAAATCAACAGATTTCAAAAGTGAACACAGATTTTAAATTATCTAGTGATGAAATCTGAACTATTATTGCTTTTGCTGCATTTTAAGCTTGAATTACATGTCAATGTATCTCTTAAAGCTCATCACTGGTAAAATATGCAGACTATATCCAAAGTCAATATTAGAATACTGGCAGAAGTGAGGTGTTTCCATATTTTCGCTCAAGGATAGATTTCACTTTTACAACACTAACAATCAGCATGTGAATGTTTAGCTGATATAATTTTCAGTATTGGAAATTAGAATAATATTTTACAGATTAAAGGTAATAGGGCAGCCAAGTAACCACAAAATACCTGACAATCTAAAAGTAATGATAGTACTGAATTCAGCAATTATTTACTTAAGAAACTTTATATTGCTGACTTTTGAGCAAAATGCAAAATTGCAAAGAAATATTTACTGGCATAGATGTTTACATTGGTAGGAAGCCTTATGTAGTATTTATTGATGTTTAGCAGGAACAAACCATCCAATATTAGCTATCTAGTGAAATTATGATATGAACTACTATTACTGCTTTGTGGGTCTGATTTACTAAGTTGTTTTTCCTCATAGACAGAAAAAAAAAAAGCCTTTGTAAATCAGGCCCTTTCTGTTGCTGTTTTCTTTGTTAAAATTGTCCCAATTTTCATCTATATGCCACTAGGTTTTGTTCTTTATCCTCTATTTAACCTAAGTCTGACAAGCTTGGTTTATGATGTATTCAGAAGGTAGGTCTCATTGGACTGAGCATTCTCACCACTGCCCATGCATCATTTGACTGTACAACAAGTGTGAGAAAGATATCTACAGTACCTGAATGTAATCCGCTTTGAAGTAGTTAAAGATGAAATAAATAAAATAAACAACAGACACACAGGCTCTGTGGTGAGGGAATTAGATTCAAAAGAGAAAGTCAATTATTTTCTTTCCCTGGACTATGTTTTGGGAAATTGCATGCAATCTCTCAAAACATATATAGCGGGGATTAGAACCTACAGAAATATTTTCCCTGTGGTCATCTTGGGATTTTTTCTAGATGGGGTTGTTTGTATATCCTGCACCTCCCTTAGCTTTTGGGCAATTTTTTTGGGGGGATGGGTCTCAGAGGTATAAATTGCCACTGAGCCAGTGGGCAGGAAACATTGCAAATGGAAGGAGATATTGAAATAGTAAGGAGATCATTCCAGGATCTCAGTTAAAAGGAGATTTTTGAGAGCTTTGGAATTAAGAGTTTTCTGAGGAAACTGAAGGGTAATTTTTTTAAGATCAGCTCTTGACTGACTGCGAGGAACCCTTGGAATGAAGGCCTGGATCTCTTTTTTTGCATCTTGTGCCCAGTTAACAGAAAGGTGGAAGACAGATTGGATTTTGAGAGTTTTTGAGAATTTTGAGAAGTAGCCTTGGAGATTGTATCTATTTTTGAAGCTGGGGAAAGTTTTTCCATCATCCCTGGTACATATTGGGTTTGGAAGAGAATTTTCCTGCCCTTAATGGGGAAGGTATTTTGGACCAGGACTCATTTGTGTTACACCTGTCGGTCGCAGACAGCTGCGACCACTAATGCTCACCTTTTTCTTTGCTGCCTTGTCATTTCTTGGACGAATGGCGGTCTCTGTCAACCACCACCTACCTACCTGGTGTTTCCGGGATGGCGTGGACACTGCCGCCATCTTGATTCAGAAATTACCTAGGCGCATGTGTGCATGCATGGGTCACCTTTGTACACGTCATGGCGGGAACCTTGCGGGCATCCCCTCCGTATGACATCATCTATCTGCTATACTTAAGCTGGCTGGCCCTACACTTTGACGAGTTAGCAAGGAGTTCCCTCATTGCTGAATTCTGCTCCATTCTTGGACTTCCGGTTCCTCGGGGGCCCTTTCTCATCTCTGGCTATCCACTCCTCAGAGGGCCTTCTGCCTTGGACTTCTTTCTATCCCGTTCCCTGGGATCACTCCTGGAACTATCTACTGTGAGTACTTTACTGCTACGAACTTCAACTACACCAAGCCTCCTTGTAGGATCCTCTTTGGTGTACCCTGTGCCTCGGGCCACTTCCGCATCATCCCCAGTAGGAGCCACTCCGGTATACCCTGCGCTGCAGGTCAGTACTGCACCATCGCTACAGGATCTTCTTTGGGGTTCCTGCACCTCAGACTATCATGTCCTTACCACTACTGTGACACTTCTTTGGCGTACCCCACTCTACGGGCCACTACTGGATCTTCACATAGGAGATATCATCTCTGGGGTATTCCCCTCTGCTCTGAACTGTATTTACTGCACCTCCGGCAGTGTCTGACGCCACTGAGACCATGCCTATCGACGGTGAGGCTCACAGGGCTCCTCCCTGTGGGCAGAGGCACCTCTCACCTCAACCTAGGGTTCATACTTTTACAAGTTATAACAGATTGCTAACTTCATGGACCCGGCTCAGGTCTCAGCCATCCAGGCCATCCCTGGCCTGGCCCAATGAATCTCAGAGCAACAAAAGATATTAGAGACTTTGGCTAATGCCATCAACTAGTTAGGATCTCGGCTGGATTCTGCCTCGACGACTGTCAAGGTCACTTCCACTTCTCAAGTGTTGCCTGTACGGCTTTCTGTGCCCTTTCCAGCACCTACTCATTTTATAGGTGAGCCCCTGTTATGTAGGGGCTTTCTGAATCAATGCTGTATGCACTTTTTGCTGCAACCTACCTACTTTCCGGACATAGTGTCCAAAACCACGTACATCGTGTCCCTTTTAGACGGAAAAGCCCTGGCCTGGGTATCACCACTTTGGGAGCGAATGGATCCAATTCTCAATGATTTGGCAGGGTTCCTTGCTCTATTTCATTCTGTGTTTGATGATCCCGCTCGCAAGACTGTCACTGGATATGCACTCCTGCATCTACATCAAGGTACCAGATCGTTGACTGAGTATGTGATTGAGTTTAAAACTTTATCCTCAGAACTACATTTGGACCTGGGTTGCCTACATGCTATATTTATGGAAGGACTCTCTTCACGCATCAAAGATGAGCTGGCTGCACAAGAGCTCCCTGAGACTCTAGACTCTCTCATTGACCTCGCGGGTCGAATTGACCATCGCCTACGTGAGCGATCACAGGAGACTAAGGGGCCCAAGAAGATGTCCTCGGGAGTTCCGCACTCTCATTCAACACCGATCACTCAGATTACCCCTACGCCCAGTATCGAGGAAGAAGAACCCATGCAAATGGGCTGCAGTCATCTATCTGCTAAAGAGAGACGCCACCGGCAAAGATTAGGCCTCTGCCTGTACTGCGGTCAACCAGGACACGCTGTGCCCTCTTGCCCTATCTTTCCGGGAAACTCTCAGACCTAGGATCCGCTGGAGGACTCCTCTTAGGCCTTAACTCTCCATCTCCTCCATTGACACTCCCAATCTCCATTAACTCAGATACCCTTGAATTCCAAACTATAGCCCTGGTGGACTCTGGTGCCGGTGGGAACTTTATACTCAGACAACTCATGGAGCACCTATGAATCCCCACCGTTCAGATACCTACACCGCTGCTACTGTCATCAATTCATGGCGAGCTATTGCCTGGTGAAGTCACCTGTTCCACTCAACCTATCCGACTCCGCACTGGATCTCTGCATACGAAGACATTTTCCTTTTTGGGCCTAGATAAGGCGATACACCCTGTGGTACTCGGACTGCCATGGTTACAAATGCACAC
Organism: Rhinatrema bivittatum; assembly: GCF_901001135.1. NCBI lineage: Eukaryota > Metazoa > Chordata > Amphibia > Gymnophiona > Rhinatrematidae > Rhinatrema > Rhinatrema bivittatum. The sequence continues at coordinate 544,307,087 of NC_042617.1, read as the reverse complement.
ACCCTAATTTGATTGGAGCAACCTGAAATTGTCTTGATGGGGCAATTCCTGCCATGGAAAGTGTCTAGAGGCTGTGACTCCTATGCCTTGCCTGACTACCACCACTTCCCTTCTGAGTCTACCTATCCAATACTCCTCTTATCGAGATGTATTCTCGAAGAAAGCGGCAGACACTTTACCACCTCACCAATCCTTTGACTGTGCCATAAACTACTTCCTAACACTGAACCCCAAAGAGGAAGGGTGTACCCACTTTCTCTGATGGAGACCAAGGCAATGAGTGATTATATTCTAGAGAACTTGGCGAAGGGCTTTATACACCCTTCTAAATCTCCTGCTGGTGCCAGCTTCTTTTTTGTGGGAAAGAAGGATGGATCCTTGCGCCCGTGTATAGACTACCGTGGATTAAATGAGACGTTACCCATTGCCATTGATCTCTGAACTCTTTGATAGGCTCCAAGGGCCAAAATATTTACTAAATTGGACGTCAGAGGGGCATACAATTTGGTCTGGATATGCCAGGGCGACGAATGGAAGACCACATTTAATACCCGCGATGGCCATTTTGAATATTTAGTCATGCCTTTTGCCCTTTGCAATGCCTTGTCCGATTTTCAAAACATGATGAATGAAATCTTCAGGGACATGCTTTACAGCTGTGCAATAGTATACCTAGACGAGATACTGGTCTTCTCTCAAGACCTCCAGAGCCACCAACTGGATGTCATCAATGTTCTCCAGAAGCTAAGAGACAACCACCTATATGCCAAATTGGAAAAATGCTCCTTTCACCAGGAGTCTGTTCCCTTCCTAGGCTACGTGGTATCCAGCCAGGGGTTCCAGATGGATCTGCAAAAAACCAAGAGTATTTGGGACTGGCCCCAACCCACTGGTCTTAAGGCTCTGCGCAGATTCATCGGGTTCACTAACTACTACAGATCATTCATTCATCATCATTCTACGTTGACCGCGCCTATTACAGCCATGACTCAAAAGGGAGCTAATCCCTCTCACTGGTCTCCAGAAGCCGTGACCACATTCCAGCAACTTAAAGAGGCATTTCTTCAGAAGTTGTGCCTATGCCATCCAGATCCCCGGCGACCCTTCATTGTTGAGGTGGATGCTTCTGGCGTGGGGGTTGGTGCCGTCCTTAGCCAACATATGGACAACCACACCTTACATCCTTCTTCCTTTTTCTCTCGACGCTTCTCCCCTGCCGAGTGAAACTATAGGATTGGAGACAAGGGGTTATTGGCGATTAAGTTGGTATTTGAAGAATGGCACCCATGGCTCGAAGATGCCCAACACCAAATCACGGTTTACACCGACCAGAAAAACCTCTAATACTTATGGCATGCACAATGTCTGAATCACATACAGGCCCGCTGGTCACTATTTTTTAATTGCTTCGATTTCCTCCTGCGATATCTTCCCGTGGATGCATTCTCCCATTCTTTTTCCACAGAAGATGTTCCTGATACTCTGCATCACATCATTGACCCCACAAGAGTACTCCTTTCTGCTAACCACATGGTTCCAGCTGGGAAGACAGTGGTTCCCGAAGCCCTCAGAAGAAAAACCCTTAGATGGGCGCATGACTCTCAGCTCGCAGGTCATCCTGGACAAGCCAGGACACTTTCTATCCTGCACAGATATTACTGGTAGCCCATCATGAAGAAAGATGTCCAGGCCTACATAGAGTCATGTCCAACATGCGCTCAACAAAAACCACTGGTCGGTCATCCCTGGGGACTTCTTCAGTCACTCCCTGCACTTAGCGAACCGTGGACACAAATAGCCATGGATTTCATTGTTGACTTGCCCATATCCAACGGAAACAATACCATCTGGGTCATTGTGGACCGCTTTTCAAAGATGGCTTATTTTTTGGCACTACCCGGGTTACCTTCAGCTCTGGAATTAGTGAAGCTATTCATCCTTCACATCTTTCGCCTCCATGGACTGCAAAAACATATCCTCTCTGATCGAGGAGTCCAATTTACAGCAAAATTCTAGAGATCCCTAAGCAAAAAATTTGACATTTCCCTGGATCTCACATCAGCCTACCATCCGCAGGCCAATGGACAAACAGAAAGGTACGAACAGTACACTAAAACAGTTTCTCCAGGCATACGTTAACTCCAGACAGAGTGACTGGTCCGAGTTGCTTCCCTGGGCCGAATGTGCATTAAATTCACACCAGTCTGCTTCAACCGGATCTTCAACGTTCCAAATTGTCTATGGACGACAACCCTTGCCTCCTCTTCCAGTGCCTTTGTCAGTGTCATCTCCCATAGCACAGGCTTCGGCGCAAGAACTGCACCAACTCTGGGAGCATACCAGAGAACTTCTCCAAAAGGCTGGGCAAAAGGCTAAGAAATTCTATGGTGCTCACCATCGAGCAGCTCCTCAGCTGCAACCTGGAGACAAGGGGTGGCTCAGCACCTGCTTCATCTGCTTAAAACTGCCTTCCACTCGATTTGCACCCAGATACATTGGACCGTTTCCAGTACTTCGCTGCCTGGGTCCAGTCACTTACAGCCTTCAGCTACTCTCTTCACTTAGAATCCACAACGCCTTTCGCATCTCTCTTTTAAAGCCACTCATCTCTCGGAATTCTCGAAAAAGACACCTGAACCTCAACCTTTTACAGGAGAAGAGGACATCACTTATTTGGTCGAGGATATACTGGATGTAAGAAAACACGGAAGGCACTGGGAGTATCTCATCTCATGGGAAGGATTTGGTCCTGAGGAGAATAGTTGGGAACCTACAAGCAACATCCTCGACAATGAGTTAATCAGGCAATTCCACATATCTCACCCTAGGAAACCAAAACCCCTGGGGAGGGGCCCTAAGAAGGGGGGTACTGTTAGGCCCATAGGTCGCAGATGGCTGCGATCACTAGTGCTCACCTCTTTCTTTGCTGCCTTGTCATTTCTTGGACAAATGGCGGTCTCTGCCAACCACCGCAGAGCCACCTGGCGTTCCCAGGACGGTGTGGGTGCTGCCGACCGCCATTTTGATTCAGGAATAACCTAGGCAGGCACGCACGCATGGGCCACCTTTGTATATGTCATGGCGGGAAACTTGGATGAGGTCATCTACCTGCTGTACTTAAGCTGGCTGGCCCTACGTTTGACAAGTTAGCAAGGAGTTCCCTTGTTGCTGAATTCCACTCCATTCTTGGACTTCCGGTTCCAGACTCTACACTTGGCATGAGACACTCCAGGTACTTACTCCTCAGGGGCTACTACTGGATCTTCACATCAGAGGTATCATCTCTGGGGTATTCCCCTCTGCTCTGAACTGTATTTACTGCACCTCCCTCTCCACGGGCTGTGCCTTTCTTCTTTCTTAATACTCTATTCCTCAGCTGTGCATGACGCCACTGAGACCGTGCCTACCGACAGTGAGGCTGACATGGCTCCTCCCTCTGGGTGGAGACACCTCTCACCTTGGCCTAGGATTCACACTTTTACAAGTTATAACAATTTGAAAGGACCAGGGTTATCAAAAGAGACTCTAAGGACAAAGATACCTACTTCTTTTTGATTTGTATTTTTCTTTTCTTACTTATGATTTTTTGAATCATAGCCTGGCTATAATTGTTATGCTTATGTAAACCATTTTATGATTTGAATACTACCTTTGCAATCAGTTTTCTTTTAAGTGTGCCCTTTTGGATCATCAGACCCTTTCACTGTGAGTTTTTGAGCAAAGAGTGAGAGTGACTGTGCTGTCTGGTTACCACATCACAGCCCTGGAGATTTAGGCCTCCTCCCTGCTGAAAAACCCTGCCATCCAGGACTTAAGTTTGGTGCTTGAGAGTGACAGATGCTCATAGAGAAAAGACAGCCGTGAAACTTTGCTCTAGACCTATAATCATGGATTCTTTACCAGAGAGGGGGTTACATATGTTTTAATATGTGTAGATGAAAATGGTATAGGAAGCATGAGAAGGAGAGGGGAGAGGGACAGACAGAGACAGAGAAAATCCTGAACCTTTATTCACCTAATAATTGTAAGAAAAGTATTTGTACTACATTATTGAAACTATTGTCTTTGCTATATCTGTATATTAGGGATGTGAATCGTTTTAGGACGATTAAAATTATCGTCCGATAATTTTAATATCGTCTTAAACCGTTATGGAACACAATACAATAGAGATTCTAACGATTTATCATTATAAATCGTTAGAATCGTGAGCCGGCACACTAAAACCCGCTAAAACCCATCCCCGACCCTTTAAATTAAATCCCCCACCCTCCCGAACCCCCCCCAAATAACTTAAACATTTCCTTGCCAAATCCTACCTCCTTCAATCCCCCCCCCCCAAATGACTTAAATTACCTGGGGGTCCGGAACGGCAGCGGTCCGGAACGGGCTCCTGCTACTGAATCTTGTTGTCTTCGGCCGGCGCCATAGACCAACAGGATTCGACGGCAGGAGGTCCTTCTGGACCCCCGCTGGACTTTTGGCAAGTCTTGTGGGGGTCAGGAGGCCCCCCCCAAGCTGGCCAAAGGTTCCTGGAGGTCCAGCGGGGGTCAGGGAGCGATTTCCCGCCGCGAATCGTTTTCCGTACGGAAAATGGCGCCGGCCATACGCGTATGGCCGGCGCCATTTTCCGTATGGAAAATGGTGCCGGCAGGAGATTGACTGCAGGAGGTTGTTCAGCGAGGGTTCCGGCGCCTCGCTGAACGACCTCCTGCAGTCGATCTCCTGCCGGCGCCATTTTCCGTACGGAAAACGATTCGCGGCGGGAAATCGCTCCCTGACCCCCGCTGGACCTCCAGGAACTTTTGGCCAGCTTGGGGGGGGCCTCCTGACCCCCACAAGACTTGCCAAAAGTCCAGCGGGGGTCCGGAAGGACCTCCTGCCGTCGAATCCTGTTGGTCTATGGCCGCCGCCATTTTTCGGCGCCATTTTGGAAAATGGCGCCGGCCGAAGACAACAAGATTCAGTAGCAGGAGCCCGTTCCGGACTGCTGCCGTTCCGGACCGCCGCTGGACCACCAGGTAATTTAAGTCATTTGGGGGGGGTTCGGGAGGGTGGGGGATTTAATTTAAAGGGTCGGGAGTGGGTTTTAGCGGGTTTTAACGATTTTAACGATATATCACGATATTTTACCCCCCCAAACGGCAACAATACGATTCCCTCCCCCTCCCAGCCGAAATCGATCGTTAAGACGATCGAGGACACGATTCACATCTCTACTGTATATTACCTTTGCAGTGGTGTTTTCTGAAGCATATCTTAGCAATAGTAATAAAATACTGCTTATCCTGAAATCTACTGTCATGTGGTACACAAGGATAGCAGAAAGCTGCTTCTAAGTCACTGCAGTGCACAAAAACTCTATATGCTGCAAAAAAATTGATAATCTCTCTTTTTCAGTAGCCTTTGGCAAATGTAAGCTGTAGTGGTAGTCTTACACTGATGAGTGTGAGTGTGTGTGTGTATGGCGTGAAGTGCTTTATATAGTATATCCTGTCAGGAAGGGAGTCTGTAAGATACTGACTTCATTTGTGTTTCAGGGTGGCAGATTCTGAAGAGAGGGGACCACAGGTCACTACCATTTCAGGGCAATAGATATGTGTCTTGCCACACCATGAACCTACAACACTGCCTTGCTGGTATGGGGCTATGCCCCCTTTCCAGCTCTTCCCCTCCTTTCTTCATCCCACCTGTGGCTCCTTTCTGCATCCCAAGCTGTGACAAGCAATTTAAGAAGTAGTACTGCCTTGGAACATAATATGAGTTTAACAAGTGTTGTACTATAATAGCTGTGGCCCTTACCCCTTATTACTACATTAAAAAAACATTCTGAGTGAATATCTGAGTTTAATTCTTGGGTACAAGGGAGTAAAAAGTGGGAAGTAGTTGATTAAATCAAGAGGGGGAGGGGGTGCTTGGTTTGGGCATGACAAGTTCATTTTATTAATTTTATGCTTTATCATTTGCACTTGTACATCATAATGGTGGCACCAAACAGTTGGATTTCTCAGAGTAGTATATCAGTGCAAGAAGCATATTCCCTCAGAGCTTTGGCATGCCCTGCTATAGCCAAAGATATTAACCAACAGTGTTTACTTTTTGATAGCTAGCACATTAATATTGGACAGACAGAAAGAACTAGCACTTTTATATTGATATGTGTAATATACAGTACATTCTTACAGAGCCTTGGGGGAAATGTGCAGCTCTTCACTTGCTGAAATAGAATTGTTCCTAAGCCCCTTCTTTCTCTTCTATGACCTTAAATATTTTCAGAAAAGTGAGTATAAAGTGATATAAAATCTTTCTCTGTCTTTTGCCTCTGATTAGGAATATTTGTTTTAATATCACAATATTTTATCTTTTCAAACTAAAATATTTGGAAAGGCAATGTAGAGTATTTATAATTCTTATTATGTAGTTATAGAGCTGTCATTGCTAAATGATGTAATTTAGTTCTGATTCATTATTTCATATCTCAGGCATCTGTGATGATTTTGATTTAAGAGTCAGTTTAGGGACTCTATTCACTTCCAATTATGGTTAGGCAAGTCTGCTGTGGCCCAGCTTTGATGCTAAACCAGATTATACTGATTTTGTCCAGGTTTATATCTGTATTTTAATGGTAGATTCCCAATGCAGTCTGAATGAAAAAAAAATATAATGAATGAGCCAATTATTAGTTTGGTTTGGGGAAACTGAATCAAATACCTTTGGTTATAAAACTAATATGAATCCTATGTGGCTCATTGATTTGGTCCCATTAAAATCTATGGGGGAAGCAAAGCAATGCCTTTTTTTAGACTTGAAGCTAGACAGACTGGAACTGGTTGGGGTGGACCAATCATGTACTATTACTTTTTTAAACAGTCTGTCTCAGGCGGCAGCTGCATGTCATAACTTGATCTTTTTTTTTTTTTTTTTTTTTAGGTAAAAGTGAAATTAAGAACATTTTGAACAGTGATCATTATTGTTCTTATTCATTTGTCTCCTGGGTTTCAGAGAGAGAATATAGAGATTCTGAAGTTTCTTGCTTCAAAACATAGAGTGAAAGAAATTATTAGGAAAAATATAAATTACAGGAGAAAGTAACATGTGCTATTAGAGTAACTCATTGACACTGTGCCTAGTTTTGGTTTGGGGTACTATCTAGTAGCAGGAGAAAGTCTTTAATCTGCATGTGAGGGCTAGAGTACATAGTATAAGACTACCAGTACAGCTCACATTTGTCAGTGGCTACAGAAAAAATACATAAAAAATGCAGTGACTTAGAAGTAGCCTTCTGCTTTCCTTGTGTAAAAGAGTCAGTGTGATAATGTACTGATTCTTATTTGCATAACTCTTGCACTGACTTGTTTTCTTAGTGAAAAACTATAGTATGCTAAGCACATTCAACTTCACTATGTAAAACTAAATGAACAAAAATTGAAGTGAAGTACCATGAAAAAGATATAATGAGTCCCAAAGTAACATGGTATCAAATAAAGTGCTTCACAATTGATCTGCTGTCTTATGTCTGCAAAGGACCAAAGACACTATCTGAAGCCAGCATTTAAATTATAATCATCTACTAATTTATCAACTATTTCATTGCTTGTACAGTAAATAATTTTTACATTTCGTTTGCAAATACAAATACTCCAACTCTAAACAAACAAATGACAAAAAGCAAGTTAGCCAGATACACTTATTTGGCTAGCTTAGGTGAGATGCCATGCCACAGAATATACCTGGTCATCTTAAAGTTAGCGGGATAGGTTTATCGGGCTAACATTAGGACAGCACTGTGGCCCGACCAGAGTTAGCTATATAAGTTAAGCATGTAACTCTCAATATCAGAGTTAGCCAGATAACTTATCTGGTTAATTCAACTCCTTCTCATTACGACCATTCCCCACCTCTGATATATCTGCTAAATATTTATCTAGATTTTCTGGGCTTATCTGGCTAAGTGGCTATATATTTATCTAGATTTATCTGGACTTATCTGGCTAAGAATCGTTTGGAATATCAAACTCGTACTTATCAATGTGACATTTAGTTGATCATTGTGTAGAAACATAAAACTATGCTTGCACAACCCAGCACTGACAGTGTTTTGGCATTAAACAGTCTACCTCAGAGATTCAAATACAGCAGCACTGCAAAAAATCAAAAATCAATGATTAAAGACTTTCAGTAAAACTTACAAGTGGCGGTACCAGTTTTCGCTCTACAAAACCACACACTCACTATGTGGACCAATCCATTCTTACTACAATATCTCAATTGTATTAATGAACATTCAGCAAGAACTTGTTACGTGCCCTGCCCGCGGACGTCCCGCACATGGGACTGCTAACCTCTGGGCAGTCTTGATCGACCGCTTCTCAAAAATGGGCCACTTTATCCCTCTGCCAGGTCTTACTTCCACCCCAGAGCTTGCAAGACTCTTTTTGAGGAATATCTTCAGACTCCATGGACTCCCCAAGGAGATCGTTTCCGACCATGGACCCCAGTTCACTGCCAAGTATTGGCGTTCCTTATGTCAAAAATTCAATATAACTTTGAATTACACCTCGGCCTACCATCCACAAGCCAATGGGCAGGCTGAGAGAACTAATCTGGCTTTAAAGATGTTTTTACGTTCCTACGTGAATAACAAACAGAATGATTGGTCCAGTCTACTTCCTTGGGCTGAGCTGTCACATAACACACATGTTGCAGCAGCCACCAATGTTTCTCTATTTTCAGTGGTCTTTGGAAGGCAGCCCCATCTGCCTCTACCTGGTCCTGTGATGGTTCCATCCCCTGCGGCACAAGATATGGCTCAAAATATCCGTCAAGTATGGACATGAGTAAGAGAACAACTGTCACGAGCCACTGAACGCGCCAAGAGCACCTCAGATCATCATCGACGTCCTGCTCCACTCTTTGGACATGGCCAGAAAGTATGACTGAGTGCCCGCAACATCCACCTTCGACTTCCTTCTCATCGTTTGGCCCCGAAGTATATCGGTCCCTCCCGGTACTTCGACGAGTGGGCGCAGTCTCCTATCAGCTTCAGCTACCCCGGACCCTGGGGATCCACAATACGTTTCACATATCATGGTTTTATCCTGGCCTTCAAGAAAAGAACCTCCTGCTCCTCGCATCTCAGCAGAGCCTGATACTCCTCTGCAGGTAAGAGAAGTCCTTGACGTCCGGCGACGATGAGGTAAATGGGAATACCTCTTAGCTTGGGAAGGCTATGGAGCCAAGGAGAATTCCTGGGAACCTTCTCAAAATATCCTTGACAAAGATCTTTTGAAGAACTTCCATAGACAATACCCTGAGAAACCACAGCCGCGTAGGGGGAGGCCTAGAAGGGGGGGGGTACTGTTACGCGCCCTGCCCGCGGACGTCCTGCCCATGGGACTGCTCACCTCTGGGCCCCCGTGCCAAATTCCAGCACTGCCTCCCTCGCGGCCCTAGCTAGCCCAGTGAGGCTGCGGTGTCCAGCGGTGACGACCGCTGGGCCTCCTGCGATGTGCCAGGCCTCACACCTCACGCCGGCGCCATCAGCTTGTCTAACCACACCCCCAGGAGTGTGCGCACGGACCAGCCGCACTGAAGTAGGAACCAGGGCGGGAACTAGCTCAGCGGCGCGTCCTGATTAACCCCCTTTATAAGGAAGTGATCGCCTTCACTTCCTTGCCTTAGCAATCGGGATGTCTTGTTCCTGAGATTGTCACTGCATGTTCCTGCTTGCTTGTTCCTTCATTCCAGTTATGTTCCTGTTGTTCCTGATTCCTAGGCCTGCTTGTTCCTGCTTGCTTGTTTGTCTGTTCGTCTCCCTGGTCTTACCTTGGACTGCCTTTTGGTAAAGAACTCAGCCTGTTCCTGACCTGCCTGCTGCCTGCCATAGACCTCAGTTTGTTTCTGACCTGCCTACCTGCCTGCCACCTGCCAAAGGCCTCAGCTTGTTCCTGACCTGCCTGCCACCTGCCAAAGATCTCAGCTTCTTCCTGACCTGCCTGCCGCCTGCCAATGACCTCAGCTTGTTCCTGACCTGTCTGCCTGCCGCCTGCCCAAGACCTCAACTTGTTCTAGAACCTGTTGGACCTCTGGCTCTTGACCCTTGCTTCACTGACATTCCTCAGACTGATACCTGGACTTGACCTTGCTTGCCTGACCACGCCTTATTTCCTGGCTCTGTTCCTCGCCTTGTCTTCTCCATCCCTGTTATGGCTCTCTCTCTGCTGCCTCCTGTCTTCAGTCTCGAACCCTACAGCGCTCCCCTAGTTCCTGTGGGCACATTGGACTTCCATTTCTCTTGGAGACTCTGCGAGGCCCACCTAAGTCCAAGCGGCCCGAGTCCCTACAGGCTCCTCCCGGGGGGACCTCGGGCTTCCAGTGGTGAAGCTCGACACTGCCTCTGTCTCCCTCAGTGCTCCGCTCCCTGTGCTGTTCAAGGACAAGGGTTCCACCCCCGAGCGCAACAGAACGAAGACCTCATGAGTGATGAAATGTCCAAATAGATGGCCCCTGAAATACAGAACTGAAATACAGAACTGCTGCCTCCTGTCTTCAGTCTCAAACCCTACGGCGCTCCCCTAGTTCCTGTGGGCACATTCCATTTCTCTTGGAGACTCTGCGAGGCCCACCTAAGTCCAAGCGGCCCGGGTCCCTACAGGCTTCCTCCCGGGGGGACCTCGGGCTTCCAGTGGTGAAGCTCGACACTGCCTCTGTCTCCCTCAGTGCTCCGCTCCCTGTGCTGTTCAAGGACAAGGGTTCCACCCCTGAGCGCAACAGAACGAAGACCTCATGAGTGATGAAATGTCCAAATAGATGGCCACTGAAATACAGAACAACAATATACTGCCTGGTGCCTTTTAGCTACATCAGCAACATAATCAAAAATGCTTCAAAATACAGGCTAGATGTAAAATATAAACTTTTTTTCTCATGAGCAATCAAATGCCCTTCAAAGGCAGCCCTCCACAGCCCCAATACTATTGGCATAATGCTCAGTCAATCACCATAAAAGACTAAGCAGGGAAATTTAAAAATATTAACATATATACATGTGTACTAAATACACTAATTATGTTCTAAAATGAACCCATACACCAAACTAAGAATCCATTTTAGAAAGGCACTCCAATCCACTTCTTCATTGAGTCCCAAGGGATGTACATTGGATTTTTTTGTTTGATGTATGGGTTAGTTTTGGCACATTATTATTGTGTATAGTGTGCTGGTGTGTGTGTTATTATTATTAAATTTTCCTGCTTAGTGTTGCACTGGAGGTGGACCCTTGGCCTGGTGCAGGATTGGTACTGCCCTCTGGTCAGACCCAGAGAGTGCCTGCCACCAGGAGGCGGAGCACACTAGGAGCCAGAGGCTAGCTGGGGCTTTGCCAATCGGGGTTTCCGCAGGTTGAGCCCTTGGGTACCCAGACTGCCTGGACTTAGGTGGGCCTCAGAGGGTCTCCCAGGGAGGTAGCGAAGAGGTATGCCCACCACGAGCAAAGGTGCATGGCTGGTGAAGAAAGGAGAGACTAGACCCAAACAAGGATCACTGGAGACCTCCGGAAGGAGACGGGAGATGAAGGTTTCCGGGCGAGATAGGCAGTGCCTATGGGAGGTAGGTCACTGATAGTGTCTGAGCAGGCTGGTCTGGCAGTAACAGGAGCGAATAGAGTATCCGAGTGTAGCACAAGGGTCAAAGCCAGGGTATCAGTCCGAGAATGATCAGCCAAAGCAAAGGTCAGTTCCGAGATCAGTCCATATGTGGTCAGTAAGCAAGCAGTGGTCAGTTCCAGGCAGCAGTCAATGTGGTCAGGCAGGCATAGGACAGTACCATGAATCAGTCTGAGGAGGTACGACAAGAGGAGGAATGAAGGCAGGAAACAGGAGAGACACTGGAACACGAGGAGGACCACGGGAACACAGGAACGCAGGAGCACTGGAATGAACAGGAACACAGGATCACAGGAATGCAGGAACACAGGAACACTGGAACGAGACTGGATCAGGCAGAGGAACAAGGAACAGCAAACTAGCTATACCGAAGTGTTGACCCGATTGTCAAGGCAAGGTTCTGGGGACGGGGCCTCGCCTTTTATGCAGGAATTACGTGATGTCATCACCAGGTGCTGCGGACCGGGTATCCGTGCTGGGCCCTTCAAAAGGGAGCGCGGTTTGCGTGCGCGTGCCTAGGGGAGGGGCCGACACCAAGGAGGAAGCTGAACCCCTGCGTGAGGAGCGCTGAGAGTCGGAAGGCCCCGATGGGCCTGGGGTCGCCTGGGAGCGCTGTGGATGGCGGAAGCTGGCCGCGGCAGCCAGAGACGAGGAGCCAGAGCTGGTGGAAGGGAGTGTGAGGTGAGCAGGCCTGGCCGCGGCACCAACATGGCCGGGACGCGCAACACCTAGTCTTTTATGGTGATGTCCAACTTTATTAAATACCTAACTGTAATCATTACATGTATATGTTACAATAATTTTGTGTGTAAAAATATATATGCGTACTCATAAAATAGGGGTACAAACCAGTGGCGTAGCTACGGGTGGGCCTGGGTGGGCAGTGGCCCATCCACTTTCCATTCAGGCCCACCCAAATTTCTTTGCAAGACTCTGCAGCCAATAAAAAGCAGGCAGCATCAGCAGACACCCAAGGGAGAAAAAAAAATTAATAAAACCAGCTGATGTGTTGCGGCTCCCGGTGTCCCACAGCCCCAGTAATACTTCCCTTTACCTTCTTCCTGCCCCCGCGGGCCAATGGTAAATCTCCTCCCTTCTTCCTGCCCCCGTGGGCCAATGGGAAACCTCCTCCCTTCTTTCTGCCCCCGCGGGCCAATCGGAAGCCTTCTCCCTGCCAGTGGGAGGAGGAAACCTCTGATTGGCCGGTGGGGCAGGAAGAAGGGGGGCATCGGGCTGGGAAGAGTGGCAGTGTTCAAGCCACGGGCTGGAAGTGCAGGGCAGGGAGGTGACTGGGGTGTGTGAGAGATAGAGTCTGGGCAGGGAAGTGACTGGGGTGTGTGTGAGAGACAGACAGTCTGGGCAGGGAAGTGACTGGAGTGTGTGTGAGAGACAGACTCTGGGCAGGGAAGTGACTGGGGTGTGTGTGAGAGACAGTCTGGGCAGGGAGGTGACTGGGGTGTGTGTGAGAGACAGACAGACTCTGGGCAGGGAAGTGACTGGGGTGTGTGTGAGAGACAGTCTGGGCAGGGAGGTGACTGGGGTGTGTGTGAGAGACAGACAGAGTCTGGGCAGGGAAGTGACGGGTGTGTGAGAGAGAGACTCTGGGCAGGGAAGTGACTGGGCTGTGTGTGAGAGAGAGTCTGGGCAGGGAGGTGACTGGGGTGTGTGTGAGAGACAGAGTCTGGGCAGGGAAGTGACTGGGGTGTGTGGAAGACAGAGACTGATCGTAGGGTTTAATTGGTGTGTGTGTGCGCAGGGCCGGTGCTTCCATTAGGCAAACTAGGCAGTGGCCTAGGGCGCCACAATTTTTTTTGGGGGGTTGCAAACTCCCACCAGCACAAGACGTCCTGCGACAAATCCAATACCAAAGGAGGGAGTGCTGTGCTGGAGCTGCTGCCAATACATAAGCCAGGGGAGGGGTTGCATTACTGAAGGTTAGCCTAGGGTGCCGGCCCTGTGTGTGTGACTTGTGGGCCCTAAAGAAGAGGACCGTGAGGACAGAGCTTCAGCAGCCGCTGCTGCTCCTGTTATGTGCTTTCAAGGGAAAGGAGTAGGAGAGTTGCTGGAGAGGGTAAGTAAAAGTGGCATTTTAAGTTTATTTTTCTTGATTGACTGCCATTTTAATTATTGAGTATTATGTGATGTGTCTGCTGTTTTGAAATATTTTATTGATATTTGGACAATGTTTAATAATTTTTATGAGTTTTGTTGGATGTTATTCTGTTCATCAGCTGTTTTGAAACATTTATTAATATAGTTTTAGTTATTTCTGTGTGGGGCTCTATAGCAGCTTGGCTTGTTCTGTTTTCCTAATAGGAGGTGTATTAGTGTTTAGGACCTGATTTAATATTTGTAGTGTTGCCTTTTCATAGATAGGGCTGTTATATGTTCCATAATGCAGGTGTAACTTTCTGCAGATTAGTTTCTGTGTATTATTGCAGATCCTGGGACTGTGTTAGGTGCTATATTTCTCTTTCCATTTCTCCAGTTTTGTACTGCATGCAGAGTGGCTTTTTTTTTTGGTTTTCCATTCCAGTTTCTATCTCCATATTTTTAATGTGTGGTATTTCTGTACTTTTGTGAAGGTCGGTTCTGGGTGTGTGCCCGAGGTGAGGTATTTTACAATGATGTAGGCATTTGTATCAATCTTATTTGTGGATGCAGAGTGCATGTTTACATGATGATAGCTTAGTAAATGACAGGGCTGGAGAGCCTTTTTCTCCCGTCTACCCAGTTATCCTCTCCACACTGCTAAGGATACATCCCAGCTGTCAGCCAAAGGGTGTGACTACCTTCAAGACATCTCTTTATCCAGAACAGTCTTTTTTTCTGTTCTTCCTTTTGTAAAGAAATGGGGATGAATGTCAGGAGCCCCTGGACTCGATTCAGCAAATGTCACCGTCAGAGGAAGACTAAAACTAAATAGTTGAGCCATAGGAAAGGAAAAGAAGTCTTCAAAGATATTTATCTGTTTTATTGATACAGATTAATAATGCATTTGCTCAATTATGGTAAATATTTTGGTACCAATCACACAAATAACCCACACACACCAACTTGTGTATTCCAGTACACCCCAATGTAAACAAACTTCTCTTATTAATATAGCACACTATCACCGAATATACTTATGTAAGACCCTCTATTCACGAGCAGGCAATTATATTATCAACTCGTTTGTCATAGGGGTCTATATTACTTTAATTATCAATCCTCCATCTATTTTGTTTTCTTAATTTTTTAGTTTTTTTTAAAAAGTTACCACAAAAATTATAGGGAAAATCCCAACTGAACAAGTCACATGGGTAATATTAGAACGGATAACTTATCCACGCTGAAAAGGTCCCAGATAACCCGACATGGCCATGTTTCGGACAGCAGTCCTGCTTCAGGGGAAAAGCGGAAACCGATTCAACAATCCATCTTCTTGCGGCGATTTTGTCCGTGCAGATCCTTTTCTCAAAAGCGGGCTGAAATCCAGCCCGCTTTTCCCCTGAAGCAGGACTGCTGTCCGAAACATGGCCATGTCCGGTTATCTGGGACCTTTTCAGCGTGGATAAGTTATCCATTCTAATATTACCCATGTGACTTGTTCAGTTGGGATTTTCCCTATAATTTTTGTGGTAACTTTTTAAAAAAAACTAAAAAATTAAGAAAACAAAATAGACGGAGGATTGATAATTAAAGTAATATAGACCCCTATGACAAACGAGTTGATAATATAATTGCCTGCTCGTGAATAGAGGGTCTTACATAAGTATATTCGGTGATAGTGTGCTATAAATATTTTGGTACAACATTCCAGAGGGTTTTAAAACAGAATACTGTGATGCATGATGAGATATCTGTCTTTATAGTAGACTAGTATATGGTTCTTTGTAAGTTATGGGATACTGCCACTTGAGATCTCTAAGTATAATTGAAATGCTTCCATAACTATATATTAGGTTTAGCATTGGTAGCTGCTTGAAGTAATTGAGTTTAAAATATTAAAAGTATAACAGCTGTAGCAGATTATTTAGAAATCTATTGTCAGGTGTGTGTGTGAAAGTATTTATCAATAAGAATATGAATTCCATGGCTCAGACTTTGTTTAGTGCCCACCCATGTTAACCTTGGGCCCAGCCAAAAATTCATTTCTGGCTACGCCACTGGTACAAACTATGTAGATTCCTGTATGAAAAGTATGTATGTACTGAAACATATGTGCATACTTTTGGAGCAAAGATATATGGTATTTATAAACTGTGTGGCTCCTGCCACACAGTTTATAAAATACAGGCATAACTTTAGGCAAACCTACTTATGTGTGCTTGTGCTGAATTATGCATACTATTGAAAATGATGCTGTTAAGCTACTATTAATGTTTGGTCCTTCATATTTAACACTTCAGTTATCTCACTACACTGCAAATCGTTTACTACATTCATCACAGGCAGCTATGTTAATTATGCTGTCCCTATGCTTCGTTTGACTTTCTTTAATTTGCTCTAGATCTTTTTGCTGTGGGGCCACATCAGTCTGAAATAGCCTTCTGGTGGAGGCTAAGTTAGGTTCAGATTATTTACAGTTTTGATCAACTTATATATGTGAAATGAAGGGACAACAAACAAGTAGTAGGTTATATCTTTTTATTGGACTAACTTAATACATCTGTGACTAACTTTCAAGAGTTATTCTGATGAAGTAGGGAAACGTTTGAAAGCTAGTTTCAGATGTATTTAGTCCAGTAAAAAGGTGTCACCTACTACTTATTTGTTACACCTTAATTCCACATTTACAATTTTACAAACTTGTAAAGACCTGGTTATTCCATTATGCTTTTCCTTGAATTATTGAATTCTGGTGGTTTGTGAGATCGGCAGGTTCTTGTGACTTGGACTGGCCACTGTTGGAGATAGGGTTCTGAGCTCAAAGGAACTTGATCTGACCCAGCATGGTATTTCTTATATTTTTATATTCTTATATACCACCAAAGTACCCGCAGACCTTGTACATACTTCTCAAAAGGAAAGAATGTGCATATTTTACCTTTCAAAATTGTCCACAGGCACACAGGACCTGAAAGCTTTGCAACTGCTTTTTCTGTGAACTTTCTTTTGCTGGAAAACAAGAATCTATGTGCATTGTTTGCCAAACCCACCCTTAACATATCCATGGTAATCCTTCCTTTTTATCCAGCTAAAATTTAATGTGTTGGAATTCTTCATGCACTTTAAGTTGGATTGAGTGAATGGGAATTTTTAGACAACCAATTCACCCAGGTAAATTGATAGTTATCCAGTAAATGGCTTTGAACATTGTCTCCCCCATACATATCAATATTCATTACATCAAGTGGAAAGGAATGCAGCACTTTCTTGTATCCCTTTTATATATGTGGCCCCCTGTAGGCCACTAAAGCCTGTTCTATGTATAGAACAGAATTTTTCAAGAAAGGGAGGTTCTAGGAGGAATGTATCTATATGGTGAGTGAAAAGTAGTTCCTTTCGCCAAAGGGGTTGAGGTATTTAAGGTACTTCCTCAAGCACTGGGAGGAGATAGCTGAGAGAAATATCTGTGAGGCTGAGGTGTGGGCACTCTTGGGAAATTAGTCTTTAAGGACTTCAGGGCAAGATAGTTTGAGGTGTCAGTAATGAAGGAGCAAAGGTTGCTCTTTCAGGACAAGCCAAGATCCATCTTGGAGATAAAGGATCCCTTAGTCATCAGGGATACTCTTCTGCATTGGGAAACCCCTAGCTGGGATTGTGAGAACAAGAGAAAAGATTCTGCTGGGTTCTTCACTAGAAGAAGAAAGGGGCTATGATGGAAGTTTGAGAGGGAGAAATCCGTTTGGACTGTGCTCAGGTTTTCTATGAAGAGGAACTGTGAGTAACAGTTGTGAATTGTAACTGTGGATGGTTTTGAGAAGATTGTTTTCCCCCACTGGACTGTGCTATTTACTTTTTCCATCTTTTCTCCTGACTTTCTGGATTTTGAAATTTGAATTCTTTAATATATTACATTCTCTATCTTGGAACATCAGTCTAAGTGTTGAATCCTTTTCTTGATGCATGACTCCCCTTGGGCCCTATAACAATAGCTATTTCCCACTGGAAGAGACCCTATGCCGAGGCTGCAAACAGGTTTTCCCATCACTCTAGGGCCCAAGGTTTATGCCTCGGCAAAAGGGGGTTACATGTAGGATGATGTAATGAGCAAAAGATGTGTTTTAGCTATGCCAAGTTTTCACCCCTTCCTCTACCTACTCCTCCCAGACCAATACAGGCCTAGATATTGTGGCCACCTTATTACTATCTCTTTGAATGTGATGTGAAATGGCTCTGAAATAGGACATTTTTCCACCTCTTTCCTGAGACTAATTTTGGATTCCATTTCTGTGAAATCAGATAGTGTAAAATAAAGTAATGTGGCATGGGCTGAATCCCATGATTTTCCAAGGGAGAAAATAACATAAAAGAGAGATGTCTCCTCCCTTAGGAAGGAATGGGAGCTACACAAGCAAAATAGATGGATGGCTAGATTTACTCCTGCTCAGTAGAGTAAATATATTTAAGGTGAGACTTTGGGAGCCAGATAAAAGCCACATATCTAAGTGGTTGATAATTCTTTGGAGGGCAGGAGCAGAGATGGAGAAAACCAGATAATGGAAAGTATATATGGGCTCTGCCTCTCTCCTTGCTTTGAATATTTGCACTCGGGCCTTGGCAATTAATTTTTGGAATCTCTAAAAACACACCAAATAGTGGCTGAATGCCCCAATTAATGACAACAGATATTTAGAGAAAACTCAGTATTTGCCACCTGAAGGCTGTGGCTCTGTGTGAGGTCAGAATGGCCAGAGAATCGATGCAGGCTAGGTTCTGGATGGATTTTCATGCACTTTTATTTATATGCAATGGAAAATAAACCCAGCTGTATACACCTTCACAGTTTATAAACAAAGAAGTAGTGTAACAACTTAAAGTGTCTTTGTCTGGGCTTTTCCTATGGTCCCTCCTTTCCTTGGGGCCTCCTCTTCCCTCCTGGATTTGGCCAGATATACACCTTCCCAGGGGTCTCCTCTGGGACCAGGATTTCCTGTTGCCAGGGCTTAAGGTGGATAGGGCCAGATCTCTGTATCCAGTTCCTTAAGGCATTCTGGGATTTCTTGTGTATATCCCTTCACAGAGGCCTATATTTGACCCCTTGTGACTATCATGAAACATAGGATTCCTTGGGTTTGCACATATTAAGAAATGGTGCTTTGTTGGGTAAAGCCCATGACAGATGCAGGAACTAGATTAAAGCAGGTCCCACTACCTTCCTCTTGTAAAGTATGAGAGCTTTCTGCATGACAAGTGGAATGCTGATAAAAGTCACTACTTTGGAATGCAGAACACAGGGTGGATCTTCCAGGAGCTGACATCATTACACAACAGGATTGTCATTATCTAATGATATCAGTAGGCTTGGGTAATAGCTTCCTCCGGGAAAATAATGATATCGTTTTGCTTCCTCCACCACCCTCCTCCCTCCTCCCCAGATTTTTCACTGTAGTGCTAAAACTGCATCTTTGCTGCTCTTTTAATTTTGCCACCCAGGCAGCTATCCAATTAGAGAAACTCGAGTATGCCTCTGAAAACAATACTATAATTTCCTTAGTTCATAAATTCTATATATTTTCTGTTCCTTGTATGTGTGTTGAAGATCTTCCAGGTTTTAGACATTATTTAGAAAACATTGTCACATGTATGGTTGTAAATATATACAGATGATATTTCAAAGTTAAACTGATGATGTAAAATCAAGTAATTATAGATTTAGCACATCGAATATTTGGAACTAGAGAGTGAAGAAATCGTAAACAGCCTCAAATCTAAGGACACCAGTCCTGCACTAGGATTCCTAGCTTCCCTAAACAACGCATGCAGCTAGCCTCTTCTAATATGGGCACATCCATCTGTAATTTCTTTACTATTAAAGCTATGCCAATTTTGTGCCCTTTGAGGCTTTCCTAAGCTTGTTTTCAACATTTCTTGTTAGGGTGATGGCATGCATTTTGCGTTTCAAGTTGTTTCTTTCCTTCTTCCTTTCTTGCTTTTTCTTTCTCTCTTCAAATTAAGATCTAGGTCAGTGCCTATAAAAAAAAGAAAGCAGTGCTTTGAAAATTACTGGGTATTTGGCTGGAGTTGGCTGAAGTAGAGGATGTATTCAGCTGGTTTTTAATCCAAAAGCCCTGAGGGCTCCAAGAGAATGCTGAAGCTTATGAAATATATAGTACCCTAAGGTGCTTTCTTAAACAATAACTTCTTAACTTAGATAAGATTTATAGTATGCATAAGCATTGAACAATACTATTTTGATACTATGCTAAACCATATCATAATACAGTATATGGTTCTTTACCACACTGTTCCATTATAAGTACAAAATAGGATTAAACATGAAAATATATTATCTACAAAAGCTGTACATGACTTAGAGTACCAAATTCTGGAAATATTTAACAATATTGACAATAAGTATTATAAGAATTTGTATTAATTTCAACTAATCCTTGAATTGGAAAGGTTTCTTTAAACAAAAGCTGCTAATGCTATATAGTTTTAAAAACGATCAGCAAAAAACAAAAACAAAACAAAAAAAAAAAACCTAACATAATCCTTTTGAGGAACTTAGCACAGACTATTTTCTGGATAGGCATTCATCATGAATCTTCTCAAAGGGAGGTGGAATATGGTAGGGTTGGAAGGTCTGAAATGTGATCCCATCTATGCCTGAGCTGTTCTACAACTTACCAGAGATGGAAGCAAAGAAGTGGTACTGTATACAAGGTGGTTTCAGCTGCATTAAAACACATGTCTTTAAATATACTGAAGTTAGTAGTGTTTTTATATTTTTCCCCAGGTAATCTTTATAGCTCCACTGTTCCTGAACAGCATGACTGGGCAACTCAGGAGACCTTTACCTCCCCAAGCCTACAAAAAGTACATCCTTTGTGGTGCATCTTCAGTGCCATACATTGACTAACTGGGCTTGTTCCAGTAGCAGTAGTCTTCCCTCCTTCCCTGGCCCTCAGCACCAGCCTTTCTATGATCTGTTCAGACCCAAGCATTCCAACAGAGAGTCAATTTGAACGTGAATCCCCCAAGCCACACCATTTGACACTATGGCCTGAGCCACTGGACCTGCCAAACTGAAAATATTTTGTTTTTAAGTATACCATATCTCTTTCCAGTTAATGCCATAACTGCTTAAGAATTACTGTTCTATTCAGTTCCTTGAAATTTGTGGGTTAATATTAGGGATGTGCTCTCATTTTAAAATATGAAAGCATCAATGATATTTGTTTCAATTTTTGCTATTTCCCATCTGAAATGAAACAAAAAAATGTTGTTTATGTTGTTTAAAAACAATGGGAGAAAGAATGCATGCTAGCTATGTTTTTGTCTATAATATTGGGGTTTTCCATCCTCACTTTAGCCCCCACAACCAGTAAGCCTCAATCGGTTAAAGTACCCATCTATTTAGCAAGTTCCCTCAATCATCAATGCCACCATTGACTCAACTCCACCACGTACTAAACCTCTCTACCTCTCAATGTACCTTCTTCAGCTCCTTTACCACAATGCAACCCCTCATTCTGCTGCACCACCATCTTAACCTTCATGCCTCCCAATGCAACTGCAACCTAGCCCCATTGAAACTCCCCAACGACCTCCACTCAGCTGCATCACCCAATGAGCCCACCACCCACTAAGGACACTCACACCCCACTCAGCCTTCCCATCCACTAAGGACATATCCCCAATGTACCCCCTCACTCTGCTCCATCACCAATACAACTTCCCACAGCCACACCACTATTAAATATTCCTTGAATCACTTCACTCCTCAAGTGGAAAGGCTGTGCGCACATTCTTGGGCAGAGTGTGAAAAAACATGATTCAAATTTCTTTAAAGTACAACTTACGAGAAAACTTGGGGAGAGGGGAGTGGGGTTGGAGAGAAGAAATGGAAAACAAAAAACCTGTAGGAGTACTTATTTGTTGGAAAAATTGAATGATGTTTTGTTCTGAATTGTATTCCTTAATAAAGATACATTGAAAAAAAATACGCCTACTCCCCAATGCAAAGCTCTATTGAGCTCCACTATCAAACTACCCCACTCCACCCACAACACTACCCCACTTATGCCCATCACCCAGTAAGCTCATCACATCCCGTGCACACCCACACTATAGCTACCTAACCCCAGTACAATCTCCACTCAGCTGATTGAAGGTGGTGTCGAGAGTTGGTGGGTTAGTGGGTGGGAGGGCTGAGTGGAGAATTGTATTGGAGGTAGGGTGCTTACTGGGTGGTGTGGCAGAGTGATTTTGAGGTGCTTTTGACTTGGGAAACTAGAGTGAGGATAAAAAAAAACACCATGTAGGAAGGAAGGGGAATCACAGCCATGAGGAGAGCTATTGGCCACCATCTGCCCACTTGTGGTTTTATGCAGGAGGGAGAGGGATTGCAGGAGGGATTATTGGCCCTCCTCTGACCTGAAACTTTGTGTAGGAGTGAGGGAGGAGAGCAGAAGTGCTGTCAGCCCCTCTTCCCCCTGCCTCATGGTGGAATGGAAAGGGGAAGAAATTACTTACTTGGTTAGCATTGATTTTCAGCACCAGCTAATTAAGGACCCTATTTACTAAGCATTTTACAATAGACACTGAATTTAAGAAAAGTCTCAGTTAGGCCCTCAGGGGGTCATTTACTATGCGATAGTAGTTTCCTGGAGGGAACTCGTATTTTCCCTAGCCCAGAGGGGAAAATGCCATTTTACTAAGCTGCGGTAATCAGTACTGCTGCTTAGGATACCATGCAGTATTTTCCCTGGGTATAAAATGCTGCAGGGAAAAATACCACAAGTTATTAGGCCCTAAATGCTGTGCAATGATGGCCTCATTGCCTGAGGCAGCTATCATATTAAAGGGCCATAGCGACCCTATCGACCACTCCCACTCCATGGTCTTAACACCCTCCCAGCCCCTTGACCAACTCTCACTCACCCCCCCTGGACATACCTTTAATATTCCAAGCCTGATGACATCTGAAACCAAAATGGTGCTGGCTAGGCACTATCAGATTATAGGGCATAACTTTATAATAAAGTGGCAGGGTGGTGAAGAGGGATGTGTGGTGTTTGTTGCACAAATTAATCATTTTTCTTTTTATATTAGGACCATTTCTAGAGGTTGTGGAGGTGGAATGGGGGTCTCACAAGACCCCCTAGGGGGATTCAACATATTGGGGGGGGGGGGGGGGGAAGGGGTTGATAGGGCTGATGTGACCCTTTAAGAAACTGCCCTGGAGCATTAGGATACTCATTAGCTACATCTCCTGAGGAAAATAATGTGGCTTGCAAATTTTCAGGCAATCTGTGTTATTTTATTTCCATGAAATTTACTAATAATGAGCTACCTTGCATGTGATGTTTGAGGTAAATAACTCACAGTATTTAAAATATCATACATTATCACTACTGCAAGACATTTACTGTGTGGTAAATGCTTAACTTAGCTTAGTAAATACACCCTAAATTTAGCTAAATCTAACTGGTCAATAGTGACTGACTAGATTTGACCAAATATTTAACTGCACTTTTGGCAGCATAAGTGTGGCTGAATATCTGGCTAGAGATAAGAACATAAGAACATAAGAACATGCCATACTGGGTCAGACCAAGGGTCCATCAAGCCCAGCATCCTGTTTCCAACAGTGGCCAATCCAGGCCATAAGAACCTGGCAAGTACCCAAAAACTAAGTCTATTCCATGTAACCATTGCTAATGGCAGTGGCTATTCTCTAAGTGAACTTAATAGCAGGTAATGGACTTCTCCTCCAAGAACGTATCCAATCCTTTTGTAAACACAGCTATACTAACTGCACTAACCACATCCTCTGGCAACAAATTCCAGAGTTTAATAAGTTGTGGTCCCCCTGATGCAGCCTCTGATACAAAACACGGCCGTGTCGGGGTTCTTGTGTGTACCATTGTTTTAGAAATGTACATTCAGTGCAATATTTTGTGATACACTTATGATTGTATGCACTTACCAAAAGTCTATTGTAACTAATATTGACCAGTAAATTGTTTGCCACACATTTCTTCCGAGTTGTATTTCAATTCATGTGTGTGCTAATTACACCGCCTGCTTTGTATAATTTTAATGTATGCCACTTAGGCTTTGGCATAAACAGTCTAGAAATTCTGAGATCAGTATATTCAAAACTGAATGTTTATGTAAGTTAGCCGGATAAAACTTATCCGGCTAACTTACATGGGATGTTCAGCAGCATGTCTTTGCTTTGCTCATCAGTGCATGTTGTCTTATTCTTGTCCTTGTCCTTGTGTTCCTTTTTCCAGTCCTGTTTCTGTCCCCTGCCTTCTTCCTGTGTTCCTGCCTTGCCCCTTCCTTGCGCTTGTCTGTCTTGTCTTGCCTTGTCCTTCCTCAGCTTTATTTCCTGGATTCTGACTTTGGCTCTGGACTCTGACCATTCTCATTTCTCTTCAGGACCTGACCCTTGCTTTGAACCTGACCTCGTCTTGTTTGCTGCCTACCCTGACCTCCGGTCCGTCACTGGTTCTCCTGGTCTGCTGCCTGCCCTGACTTCCAAATATATTTTACGTGTGAAATAATTGTGACACTGACTGAATAAACAGCCAGAATTAAATGCAGAGGCAAGTATTTTATAATGTACATATACAGTTTTAAAAATACTTGTGCATGTGCACTTGGAATCACCAGTGAGTTTACCGATACTTCCACCAATTGACCTAGTCCTTCTTGAGTTCACCAACACCCTCTAGCATGTTACCCTGAAGTCCCACGAGTTCACCCAGACCTCCCACCCAAAACTGCAGACAACAACAAGACCAGTTTCACTTGGGTATGTCAATTAGCAGATATGAACATAGTAACATAGCAATGATGGCAGAAAAGGAATATGTCTGCATATCAGTACCCCAGACTGTGTTGGTTGTTGTCAGAATCCAATTCCCCTTTTCCCCCTGCCATTGAAGTGGAGATCAATATTGCAGTTGCATCAAAAGCATCAAGGCTTATTGGTTTAGAGTAGTAAACCCCATGCCTTCTGTTAAGGGTAGTAACTGCCACACTGAGCAGGTTACCCCATTGCACCCTTTTCTTCCTTTCCATCTTCTAGCCTTTAGGGATTCACAGTGTTTATTCCATGCCCCTTTGAATTCTTTGACTGTTTTTGTCTTTTATACCTCCTTTGGAAGGGCATTCCAGGGCATCTACCACCCTCTCCATGAAGAAATATTTCCTGATGTTGGTTCTTAGTTGTCCACCCAGAGCTTCATTTTGTGACCTCTAGTTCTACTGTTTCCTTTCCAATGGAAAAGGTTCAAAATTCATGCATTATTACAACTTTTCCAGTATCTGAAGGCTTGTATCATATCTTCCCTGGACCTCCTCTCTTCCAGGTGTTAAATGTAACTTTGTTTTTTCATGTTCAACCTATTGTTTTTGGTTACTGTTCTTGGTTCAGTTCCCCAATTCGATGTAAACTAGGGGTGTGCATTCGTTTTGAACTTATATGTAAAACGCTACTTTTTTTTTTTTTTAACTTAAAAAAGTGATGAGGTGATGAGGTCAGGAGGCCCCCCCAAGCTGGCCAAAAGTTCCGTTTGTGTCCAACGAGGGGTCCGGGAGCGGAACCGTGGTGGACCACGTGACGGCCGCGTCACTCCGACGTGACGCGGACGTCACGTGCTCCTCGCAAAGGAATAGAGGAATGGCTTCCTGACTCCCGACTGGACCAGCAGGGAATTTTGGTAAGTCTTGGGGGGGGATTAAGGAGGGTGAGGGGTTTAAATTTTTATTTAGGGAACCGGTGCACGTATGGACATAGACTCAACTTATGGAATTCTCCATATGTCCATATTGACCGAAATTGACCCCCCTTTTCGACTTATGGACTTATGAACATAAACTTTTTGTCTGCACATCCCTAATGTAAACCGATCTGATATGGTCTCTACCGTGAAGGTCGGTATAGAAAAGTGTTAAATAAATAAAATAAATATTTAAATCATTCAGCTGTCCTTCATAAGTCTTCCGACAGAAAGCCCACAACATTTTGGTTGCCCTTCTCTGGACTGCCTCCATCCTGTCTCTATCCTTTTTGAGATATGGGCTCTATTGCTGAACACAGTACTACAGATAAGGGCTCACCAAGGACCTGTACAAGGGCATTATCATCTTTTTTTCTTAATGGTTATTTCTCTATCTATGCAGCCCAGCATTCTTCTGGCTTTAGCTATTGCCCTGTCACATTGCTTAACCATTTTCAGATTATTAGAAACTGTTACCCCCAAGGTCCTTCTCCTAGTCCATGCACATTAGTCTTTCACCCCCCTTATCACATACAGCTCTTTTGGATTACCACATCCTTTATGCATGATTCTGAACGTCTTAGCATTGAATTCCAGCTGCCAAATCTTCAACCACTCTTCAAGCTTTTTTTAAATCACTTTTTTTCTCTCTACTCCCACATGCGTGTCCACTCTGTGTAGATCTTAGTGTCATCCACAACTAGACAGACTTTACCTTCTATCCCTTCCTCAATGTCACTCCCAAAGATATTGAACAGAACCAATCCCAAAATTGATCCCTGTAGCACTCCACTTAACATGGTTTTCTCTTCAGAGTAGGTTCTTGTTATGGTTTTGAGGTGTTGGAGTGGATTCTTGGGTACTGCAGTGATGGCCACTCCCACGGGGAGGAGCCCCGTGAGGAACCGCAGTACTAGCCTAGATTCTATATATGCAGACACAGAGAATTTGTATTTATTATACAGCTTGATGGTTCTGCCCAGGGAGCGGGCAGCAGTGAGGTAACCCAGTAGAAGTAGTCCAGGGGCCCTCAGCAGAGGAGACCAGTCCCACACTTGAGTAGATGATAGACAGCGCAGGGTAGTAGAGGAAAGTCCTGGATGCAGACTCCAAGTGCTGAAGCAGAAGGTGAGACAGACTGACAAGGTTAGTTACTCACTGAGGTAGATAGCTGTATTGATGAAGATCCTGGCAGGCAGAAGTAGATCAGTAAGGCACCAGAGTAGGAAGAGCAGGCCTTCGAGGAGCGAGTACCCGATATCCCAGATAGGTACCTGTAAGAGAGCATAAGGGCCCCTGAGGAGCGGGTACCCAGGTTAGCAATGAATTACCCGGAAGGGCAGAGAGAGAGCTTCCTGTGGCAGCTAGGAAGTGGCAGAGCAGCTTAGACGGGAGGCATTCCAATCCAATCCAATCCAATCTTTGCTAACTCGGTTTGTTAGCAAATGAAGGGCAGGCTAAATACCAGGATGTGATGACATCACTCGGAGGGGATGCCCCCGAGGTTCCCCCCATGACGTGGATAAAGATGTGGGTGGCATGCGCGCGCACACCCTAGGAGGCCCTCAGGAGAATCATGGCAAACACCGTCGCCGTTGCCGTTTCGGAGATGCCGGAGAGAGAAGCAAGAAGATGGAGCAGCAGCCATCTTCCCAAGGCTTGAAGAGAGAGAAGGAAGAAAGGTGAGGCACAGAGGTCAAAGCTGCCTGAGACCAACGGACACAACAATTCTATTTACCATTATATGCTATGTCCTATCAGTCAACTAGTTTGTAATCCACACCACCTCCTTGGCACTCACTCCCAAGCTTCCCATTTTCTTCACAAGCCTCTGTTATGTTTGGCCAGCCACAGGTCCATTCCATGACCGGCCGTACTTACCTGCAGTCCCAGACCAAGAGGGGCTTCCTGAAGCACCAACTGGCGAAAACACAGCCGACCGCCACACAGGCTCGACATGGCCCATGAGAGATGCTGCTCAGCTGAGTGAGCACCCTGGGTGCGCTTGACTGAGCTGGATTTAAAGGGCCCATGGTG
Organism: Rhinatrema bivittatum; assembly: GCF_901001135.1. Classification (NCBI taxonomy): domain Eukaryota; kingdom Metazoa; phylum Chordata; class Amphibia; order Gymnophiona; family Rhinatrematidae; genus Rhinatrema; species Rhinatrema bivittatum. Next base: position 544,279,498 of record NC_042617.1, on the reverse strand, counting down.
GGAAAAGTCCTGCGGCACCTAAAGATGACATCACAGGTCTGCCACTATACCAGTCTCCTTTCTAGGGATGTGAATCGTGTCCTCGATCGTCTTAACGATCGATTTCGGCTGGGAGGGGGAGGGAATCGTATTGTTGCCGTTTGGGGGGGTAAAATATCGTGAAAAATCGTGAAAAATCGAAAAATCGCAAAACCGGCACATTAAAACCCCCTAAAACCCACCCCCGACCCTTTAAATTAAATCCCCCACCCTCCCGAACCCCCCCCAAATGACTTAAATAACCTGCGGGTCCAGCGGCGGTCCGGAACGGCAGCGGTCCGGAACGGGCTCCTGCTCCTGAATCTTGTTGTCTTCAGCCGGCGCCATTTTCTAAAATGGCGCCGAAAAATGGCGGCGGCCATAGACGAACACGATTGGACGGCAGGAGGTCCTTCCGGACCCCCGCTGGACTTTTGGCAAGTCTCGTGGGGGTCAGGAGGCCCCCCACAAGCTGGCCAAAAGTTCCTGGAGGTCCAGCGGGGGTCAGGGAGCGATTTCCCGCCGCGAATCGTTTTCGTACGGAAAATGGCGCCGGCAGGAGATCGACTGCAGGAGGTCGTTCAGCGAGGGTTCCGGCGCCTCGCTGAACAACCTCCTGCAGTCGATCTCCTGCCGGCGCCATTTTCCGTACGAAAATGATTCGCGGCAAGAAATCGCTCCCTGACCCCCGCTGGACCTCCAGGAACTTTTGGCCAGCTTGTGGGGGGCCTCCTGACCCCCACGAGACTTGCCAAAAGTCCAGCGGGGGTCCGGAAGGACCTCCTGCCGTCCAATCGTGTTTGTCTATGGCCGCCGCCATTTTTCGGCGCCATTTTGGAAAATGGCGCCGGCTGAAGACAACAAGATTCAGGAGCAGGAGCCCGTTCCGGACCGCTGCCGTTCCGGACCGCCGCTGGACCCGCAGGTTATTTAAGTCATTTGGGGGGGGTTCGGGAGGGTGGGGGATTTAATTTAAAGGGTCGGGGGTGGGTTTTAGGGGGTTTTAGTGTGCCGGCTCACGATTCTAACGATTTATAACGATAAATCGTTAGAATCTCTATTGTATTGTGTTCCATAACGGTTTAAGACGATATTAAAATTATCGGACGATAATTTTAATCGTCCTAAAACGATTCACATCCCTACTCCTCTCTACTACCACTCTTGTGAAGCAAGACCACAACCGCTCTTCTCCAATCCCATGACACAACTCCCATTTCCAGGGATCTATTGAACAGGTCTTTCAGTGGACCTGCCACTCTATCCCATGTTTCTTGCAATTCAGTTCCCTGAATATTGTTTTTGACATAAAGAGCTACTCCTCCCCCTTTTCTGTCCTCTCTGTCCTTCCTTAACAAATTATAGTCTGGGATAGCCGTATCCAGTCATGAGAATCACTGAACCATATCTCCGTAACAGCAACGATATCTAAGTACGCCTCTGGATTTTATTGCCCAGACTATGAGCATTTGTGGTCATAGCTTTCCAGCTGCTATTCCTAGTCACCTTTTCTGCTTTTATGAACAAATTGATTTTATTAATTTCTCTTCCTACTTCCTTTTTTGCTTGGAGGTGGAATGCCAGTTTTACTAGGCACCTCCTGCCACCCCCGCTCCCTAGTTTAAAAGCCTGATAATGTATGATCTGAATTTCTCGTTTAGCATTCTCTTTTCTACCACAGACAAATATAGGCCATCCTTTTCATATAACCTTTTATTGCGCCATACATGGCCCCAGCCTCCAATGTAAAAGAGTTTGAAGAAGTTCAGTAATAGAAAGCAAATATCTATTACAAAATAGCAATTACCACATGTATTTCTGAACCCTGCCCTGGAATGCTCCAGACTACCCTTTTACTTCCCTGGTAAAATGTATGCACAAAACTTAAAATACGTACGCGCACTCGCAACATTTATAAAATAGCTTATACACTCATATATACTACTTACTTGTATATGCTAGTTTATGTACAGAACCCCTTTCAAAAATTCACTCCTATGTTTAACATGATATCGTAAAAATTTAGGAAGCTACAATTTTTATGTTTAATTTTTTTTATTTATTTATGACATTGCAAAGTACATTCCAAACAGTTGGCTCTCTTAGCAACACTCGTAAACAATTTTCCATAACTCAATAACCCAATAATTTAATAACTGTGAGCAACCCTTTCCCCTTCCATGATTCCAAGATGGTCCAATATGGGAAGTAATAATCAAGTAAATGATCATATTTACTAATACCTCTCATCTCTGCTATGAAGATACATCCTTTAAAATCAAGTTTTTAGCTTAATGTGGTAATGACTACAAGTAGGAGTGCCACTCTTCAGAAAACCATATCTCTTTATAGTCCCAGTTATGTTCTCCACATATTTTTCCATCACATAGAAATTGTGTATTATATTTCTTAATTGGATTTTTCACCTTTCCTCTAATATCATATGTTAAAAATCCCAACACAGAATACTGGTTGTACAGTTCCCATTTCTCCCCATTTGATCTTTGTTGTGATACTGTAGTAATTGGCAACTTTAAGATTCATGTGATGCTGTGATTCATGTGAAGGAGCAAGGCTTTGTTTTGTATTTAAAAAACTACCAAAGCTGAAGAAACCCTCAGAGTATAAGATTTACTTACCATAATTTCAGACATGTTAGAAATTAAAATTGTAGGGGTATTGCTAGTAAAACCACAAAATAGCTAAGGCTGAGAGTTCAGATTAACTATTTAAGGATGAACCTTCAGCTGTTTTACATGCAAAAAAAAAAAAAATCCTCACTAGCAGCTATTATAACATGAAGATTATACTTCAAAGATACACATCCAAGGGGCTTAGTTTATGAAAGGTTTGCATTCATGAAAGGTTAAGTTAGTTCATATTTCAGATTAAATTTGAATCTATTTTCTGTCAGAGAAGGATTATCTAAGCAACCTCTACTCTTAAATTTGTGCCTTTTTGAAATAGCTCAGAAAAATCCAAACAACCCTGATTTAGGCCAAATTTCCCTTCTGATTTAAATTGCATTTACAGACCTTCTAACTTGTTTTACACAAATACTGAAAACTGCTAAAATTAATGCAAGGTGGGAATTTTATATGTAAGGCAGCACAATTATTCTGCCATTTTGAAACTTGAGAAAGAAAAAGGGTAAACAGACAAGGAATTATGGTGGGAAGGGGAGATGAAATACTTCTCAAAGTTTTCCTTCTTTCTGCCTGTGGTAGGAGATGGGCTGATGGTAAAAAGAGCAGGCAACATGTAAAGTGGCCAGTGGGGACTTCAAGGCTAGGTCCCTACTTTTCAATATCTTTATTAACAATGCTTCAGAAGACTTGAAGGACAAAATATGTCTATTTGCAGGTAACATAACATTTGCAAGAGTGGGCGCACCACTGGGAAAAAAGAAAAAAATCAAAAAGTGACTTGAAAAAAAAAGGGCAAGCTTTTTAAAGTTGTGTTTCTATGCAAAAAAAAGGGTAAAAGCATGCATGGGGGGCACAATTTTACTTGTCTATTAAGAAGACATGAACTGGAAGCTACCAAACAGGAAAGTAACTTAGAAATAACCATCTCTGTTGAAATGTTTGCCAAACAGTATGGTAAAGCAGTAGGAAAAGCCAGCAATCTGTTCAAGTGCATAAAGAAAAGTATTGTAGGAAGAGTACAAAGAACCCTGGTGACACCTCATATTGAGTGCTCTTTTAGCTCCAAAGGTCACATCTTTGTAAAGTTATTAAGACCAATGTATTCTGACAAATGATAATCTACTAGGAGGTCAATATTCAAAGGCATTTAGTTGTGAGCTATCCATCCAAATGCTGACTTTTGAATATCTCTGGCATTTATTTGGCTAAATTTTAGCTGAATAAGTATGGTAGTTACCTGGTTAAAATTTAGCTAGGAAAGTTTGAGGTATTTCGTAGGGATGTGTATTCGTTTTCAATGAATGTGCAATCCACAATGCATAAGTCCCTGTTCATTTGATTCGTGGGTTCGCAAAATGCACGGCGATCCCCATGAATAAAACATATTATATTAGTTTCGTTCTTTTGGTTCGCTGAGATTTCTTAGTGGCCGTTTGAAATAGGAGATAGCAAAAACCAGCCCTTTCCTGTGAATCATAAGTGACCTCTCAGCTCTGTCATAGAGTGGGTCAGACAGGTTGCCAAGGAGACGAGAATGCAACCTATCAGAGCTAAGCATTTTTCTAATGCAGCCAATCACCTCTCTCACTCAGTGCTCTGTGATGCTGTCCCTGATGACGCTGTACTATTTATACCTTAAGCATGCGGCGTGCCACGCTCTTTCTTTTCGGGTGTTGTCCGGGGAGGTGGCTTTACTTAGAGCTAATCTGAGTGTCTCAAATCTGTATTCAATTGCTAACTACTTTGATAGAATTTTCCATTGAAAAAGATATTTGTTCATTTTTGCCGCAGTGCCAGCCAGGCTTTTTTTGACCACACTTTTTTTTATTGAACTCTCTCTATCTCTCCCACTGAGACAAGCTGCTAGCAGTAGCATTTTGCTGCTTATCTTACCCCACTGGGGTAGCTTGTGCAGGCATAGGTAGGGTGTGGGTAGGAGATAGTGTGAGTTGGTATTTTCAAACAAGAAGCAGCATCACTAGGAATTGTGCTTGCTCAGGCTTCCAGGCAAGTCTTTTCTCTGCTGTTTCATTTTTTTGTGCACACAGAGCATTCTCAGTTGTAGTGTACATCAAGGTACTGCACTACATCTGTGGGCAGTTTTCCAGAATCACATATATTGGTATAACAGTGCTCTTTTAAACCAAATCCCCAGTAGGCCTCTTTTGGAGTTAAAAGTTTGTGTGCACATACAGTGGTCTCATTTGTAGTGTACACCAAGGCACTGCACTGTACCTCTGTGGGCAGTTTTCCAGACTCACATATATTGGTACAGAGGTGTTCATTCACCAATAAAGAATAATTCTTTTAATTGAAATCCCTAGTAAACAGTGACATTAAATCCATGATGTCAGGGAAAGGGAGACAAGTGATTGGGACTAGCAGGGGAGGCACTTCAAATGGCAGTGCCAGTCCCCCATTAAAGTTAAAAAGGGAGCTGTTCCAATCTAAAATCTCTGGAGGGGCAGGCAGTTCCATCCAGAAGAAAATGAAATTTAAAGATGATGCACCGCCACCAGCTGTTTATGTCCCTGTAGCTTTGGAGGTGAGGGAATGGGAGGGTGAGTCATGCAAGACAAAAGGGTGAGACCCAAAAGTGACAGCAGACTCGACTTAGTGTTGAAAATGTAGCGCAGGCACTGTTTGCTTCTGATTCCGATAAAGAATCATCTTGTGTGGGGTTCTCATCATCAGAAATGGAAGAAGTAATAGCTGAAGAAGGATTAGGAGGATTAGTTAGTTCTGTCTTAGCCTCCACTTCAGTGCTGCAGGGGAGAGATGAAACTGATGATGAGGAGGAAGAGCAGTCAGCACAGGCACAGAGTGTGACTGATGCCCCTGGCATTGCTTCTCAGGATGCACTCACTACTTCAACTCCAATGCCAGCATCCACCCCGAAGGCTATAAAGAAGGGATCACAAAAGAAATCTGTGATCTGGAGCCACTTTAAAGTGACGGAGGACCCACATTTTCCTCAGTGTAATTACTGTGCCATGGCTATTAGCAGAGGCAAGCAAATGGGACATCTAACTAATTTTGGCATGATGCATTATATGCAGAAGCAACACCCAACAGTACTGCTATCTGGGATGGTGGCAATACTAGTCAGGGGACCCCTTTTTCCAGGCAGCATAAAGTGGTTGAAAAGGATCAGATTCACCCCATGCCCTCAGCCCCTTCTAGCATTCAGGTGGCAGGCCAGCAGCCCCCTGCCATGCGGCAGAAGTGACAATCCACCATGGAGGAAATGAGGTAATGTTCGGTAACGCTATCACGGGGAAGGAGGCAGGCAGCCTCAAAAGTTGTAACCAGGAACATTGGGGAAATAATTGCCCTTGATGAACAGCTCTTGCAGGTAGTGGAGAATGTGGGTTTCAAGCATTTACTGAAGGACTTAGTTCCAAATTACAAAATCACCTCCAGAAACACATATGGCAGAAAGGTCATCCCCAGCCTGTACAACCAGTGTTGCAGTCGCATCCAAGCACATGCTAGCTAAGGCAAAGGGGAGTGTGCATTTCACCTGCGATATCTGGAACACATGAATGCTGCACACTCTTACCTCTCCATGACAGCACACTGGTGGGACCTAGCTGAGGCAGGGGCAGGCAGCTGCTCTATTAGTGAACAAGTATCAGGGTGGAGGTGGGCTTTACTGCTCACACACCTGACGGATGAGGCCCATACTTCAGCCAATATTCTAGCATGCATCAGACAGATGCTGGCGGGCTGGCAGCTACACCAGCGAGACAGGAATCTTGAGGCAGGGTTCTTTGTCACAGACAATGGTGCAAACATGGTAAAGGCAATATGCGACGGGGGCTTTCAGAACATCTGATGTTTTGCACACACTCTGCACCTGGTAGTGAAGTCAGCTCTGGGGTTGGAGTCCAAGCACAAAGAGAATGAATTCCTGCAGGACTTAATACACAAGTGTGAAGGCGGGGCAGGTTCTCTGACAAAAGCAGCCTGATTTGGAGATGCCTCACTAGCATCTCATTCAAGACATTGCCATCCAGTGGAATTCCACATATATGATGCTGCAGAGGTTAGTGGAGCAGCAGACACTAGAGATGTGAATCGTGTGCCCGATCGTCTTAACGATCGGGTTTGGCTGGAGGGAGAAAAAAATCTGATCGCTGGAGATGTGAATCGGAATCGGTTCCGATTCACATTGTTAATTTTTTTTTAGTGAGGCCCGACCCTTTAAAATTGACCCCTTACCTTCCCCCACCCCCCTGAACCCCCCCCAAAACTTTTTATGAGTACCTAGTGGTCCAGTGGAGGCGTGGGGACTGATCTCCCGCTCTCGGGCCATCTGCGCCATTTTGACTGCCACTCAAAAATGGTGCCGATGGCCCAATTAAAAAAAAACCCACCCAACCCTTTAAAGATGACCCCTTAGCTTCTCCCACCCTCCCGATCCCCCCCAAAACATTTTAAAATTACCTGGTGGTCTAGTGGTGGTCCTGTGAGCGATCTCCCGTTCTCGAGCCATCGGCTGCCACTCATAAAGATGGCGCCGATGGCCCTTTGCCCTTACCATGTAACAGGGTATCCGTGCCATTGGCCGGCCCCTGTCATATGGTAGGAGCACTGGATGGCTGGCTGCCATCGTAAAGATGTGCAAAGGAAAGGGAACTCTCCCCGGGTGTAGCCAGCCTATCTCTTAGTACCTTTCACCCATGTTGAACCAGAACTGCTGTTCACATGGAAACCTCCTCCAGGTTGACTTGCCACACTTTGAAGGCTTGTGCTCCATTCTAGGGGCCAACCCATTCCAGGGAGCCCTTTCCTGTGCAAAGGAAAGGGAACTCTCCCCGGGTGTAGCCTATCTCTTAACACCTGCTGACCCATGTTGAACCACTGTTCACATGGAAACCGCCTCTGCCTCGGCCTTCAAAATTCTCGTTTGTGTATCTGCTACATCCACCAGATTTTAAAAGACCAGCAAGAGCTCACTAGATGCCAACGGAACCACCCCACTCTAGGGGCTAACCCATTCTAGAGAGCCCTTTCCTGCACAAAGGAAAGGGAACTCTCCCTGGGGCCAGCCTGTCTCGCCCCTATCAAAACCATAGGGACCAGACTACCTCCATTCTGCCAGCCTGTCTTGCCCCTATCAACTTTCTGCCACTCTGCCTTGCTGCCATACACCAGATGACTCACTCTACTTCTTGTGGTGTTCTTGCCACTATCATGGTTCCTCAGTGTGTTGGTGCTAGTCTTTCTGCAGCTTTGTCCCTTTATTGGTGCCTTGTGTTTTTTTCTGACACTCTTTCTGCTTGCTATGTTCCCCCTTCATTGTGCTGTAGGATGTTGATGCCACTTGTCTTGCCACTTTGCCTGTCATGCTGCCTTCGAGGGTTCATGCAACTGTTATCGGTGCTCTCTTTTGAAGCTGTGGTGTGTTTTTGACACTCTCACTGCTGCTTTGCACCTCTGTTAAAACACTCTTGCCACTCCTGGTTCCCCTTTGCCCCTTTACAGTGCCTTAGGCTGTTCATGCCAATTTGGTGCCACTTTGCCACAGTCTAAGAACCTTGGAGCTCTTTTCTTGTTCTGATGATTGCTCCCCAGAAGAAAACCCCAATTCTACAGCCAAAAATAGGCTGCAAATACTTTCCCCATTGACTTTAATGGCAAACGAAAAACGAATAAAACTAATAAACAAATTGTTTTTTCCCCCTATGAAACTAATGAAACGCATTTGGGTCCCTGCGAAATGAAAAACAAATTGAAACACATTTTTTCCTTCTGCACATCCCTAGTATTTTGGGAATATTGAAGGGCAGGGAAGGGATGGGGGGGGGGGGGGGCAAATTCTTCGCATTTGTATTGTTGTAATGGTTGGACTGTGGGGAGCTCAGAACCCACTCCTCACAGTATTGTTGTACATTGATGTTACTGAAAAGTTAATAAAACGTTTAAACATAAAGCTCCTATGGCGGGAAATTCCCCACGGCGCCCACTGATGACCTCACAAGATTAGTCCTATAAAAGGCCCTCCTGCTCAATCCTTCCTTTCCTTGGCTACAGATCTGCCTATGATTAGTAGTGCAAGTCACCTTCAGAGCCTTCAGCTCCTGTGGTCCTTGCCCTCGGTTCTTCAGATCCTGTGGTCCATGTCTTCAGTTCTTCAATTTCTGTGGTCCTTGTCTCAGTTCTTCAGTTCATTTATGTCTCCTCATTAGTCCACCTGTCCTGCTCCTTGCCTTCTAGCCCTGCCTATCCATCACGCCGTTTTAGACAGATAACTCGTCTTGAACTCAGCTTGCCTCCTGGATGTTCTTGAATGCCACCTGCCCCTTCCCACTGCCTACATCCTGGACATACTTGAACATCTCTTACCACTGAACACCACGTGCCTCCTGGAAATCCCTGACACTGCCTGCCATTGAACCCAGCCGCCTTCTGGATTCACTAGGACTACATTTCTCTGACTCAGCATCCTCAACAGATCCCGACCACCAGCAGAGGCCTCCACCTAAGACCTGCTGGCCCCTGCACCCAAAGGCTCAACCCGAGGGGAACGTAGACTGGTAAAGGCAAAGCTCCATTTGGGCCTCTGCCTCTTCTAGATTTGCCTGCCAATGGTAGGGACCTGCAGGATTCCTCCCTGCAGGTTGCAACAAATACACCTTAGCCTAAGGATGCACAGATTCAACACTTATGGTAGTATCTGTCGCTCTGTGCAGGATCCCCCATGTTTCACTCAAGGGTAGTAACTGCCGCTCCATACAATTACCCCCAAGCCTTATGATATAGGTAGTAATATTTACAATCGATCAAAACCAAGCACCTGTCAAACCCATAAATTACTGCTAGCAACATTTTTACTGGGTGAGGAGCTTTCTTGCTAATTCAGACAATGCTGCTTTGGGACTTGGCCGTAGAAGCCGTCCTGTACATTTTTCCTTATGTCTGCATGTCAGTACCCCAGTAAAAGTCAGTACCCCAGTAAACGTCATGGTACATGTTGGTTGTTGTCTGTATCAAGTTCCCCTCTCCCACACTCGCCCCACCATCAAATCAAAGCAGGGAGCAATGCTACAGTTGTGTCAAAAGGCAATTGATTGTCGGTAGTATTCCCCATGCCTTCTGTTAAGGGTAGTAATTGCTGCTCCATGCAGATTACCCCCATACACCCTTTTCTTCATTTTTTCCCTCTAGCCTTTAGGGATCCACAATATTTATCCCATGCCTCTTTGAATTGCTTGACTGTTTTTTTTCTTCACTATCTCCACCAGAAGGGAATTCTAAGCATCCATCACCCTCTCCATGAAGAAATATTTCCTGATGTTGGTTCTGAGTCATCCCTTGTGGAGTTCCATTTTGTAACCTCTAGTTCTACTGTTTCCTTTCTGAAGGAAAAGATTCAAAGTTTGTGAATCATTAAACCTTTTAGGTATCTAAAGGTATGTATCATATCTCCCTGTACCTCCTTTCTTCCAGGGTATACATATTTAGATCCTTCAGCCTCTCTGATACAGACATCACACCATTTCGGCTGCCCTTCTCTGGACCACCTCCGTCCTGTCTCTATCCCTTTTGAGATATGGTTTCCAGAACTGAACATAGTACTCAAGGTGAGGCCTCACCAAAGACCTTTTCAAGGGCATTATCACGTCATTTTTCCTGCTGGGTTGGTCTGTGTAGCTTATATATATATGTTTGTTTTGTAATATTGGAGTTTACATATTTGAGTTTTATGCATTTGCAATATTTTGTTTTTTCATTTTGCAGTTTTAGATGTTTCCTTTCATATATGTTTCCATGGCCTGTTTAAACTGACTTCTGAAGGTTTGCTTGTATCCCTGATGCAGATGGATTGAAACACTGAGCCAGTGTTGCAATACGGGACAGACCTTCTTTGACATAACTTGTTCAAGGAAAGACTTTAAGATAAGTCGTTTTATATGCATATCAAAAAATTCTAAAAAAAAAAATACTTTGGACAATGATGATGCTGTATTTAAAGAGCCGGATTACAAAGTGACATATGATTATAATTTACAGGTGTACATAAAACCTATTGCAAATGACTATTATATACACAATTGCTTATGATGGTGTTATGGTTAAGTGCTGTTTGGGTGGATACTCGGGTACTGTGGCAGATGACCACGCCCAAGGGGAGGAGCCCCATGAGACGCCACAGTACTGGGCTAAATGCAGGAAGCACAAACACAGAATAGTTCTTTATTAGACAGCTTGAAGTATACCACCAGAGGTGGCAGTAGTGAGGTAGTCTGGATGTAGCAGTCTAAGGCCACTAGGCAGAGGGGACCCTTCTCACCCCGTTGGTAAAGGGGAATTCCGGGGTAGGTCTTCCAGTCAGGCAGTACTGAGGATGAGATAGACTGAGAGTTAGATTACTCACAAAATGGTTACTGTAGGTAAGCGATTCCTCCAGGCTGAAGAAGATGGTACAGGCACCGAGGCAGGGAGAGCAGGCCTTCGAGGAGCGAGAACCTTATCCCTGTAAGGCACCTGAAATAAAGCAGAGGGCCCCCGAGGAGTGGGTACCCAGGTTAGCAATTACCCCGAAGGGCAGAGAGAGAGCTTCCAGCAGCAGCACGGAAGCAGCAGAGTAGCTTAGACCGGCCGAGACCAAGTCCTTGCTAACTCAACGAGCTAGCAACAAAGTACAGGCTAAATTCCCAGATGGCGTGATGTCAGTAGAGGGGAACGCCCCTGAGGTTCGCTCCATTGCTGGAATAAAGACGTGGGTGGCATGTGTGCCTGCACTCTAGTAGGTCCTTTGGAGGAGCATGGCGGGAGGCAGCACCATAGCCGTTCCGGGGTCGCCGGAGAGGTTGGGTAGTAGATGCGGTGGCAGCCATTTTCCCTAGGGATGCGGGAGGATCCGTGAACAAGGTGAGGCAAACAGTGTGAAGCCATCTAGCACTGATGGATGCAACAGTACCCACCTTCAAAGGGCATCCTCCGGACTTCCTACCTGGTCTTGGTTTCTGAGGATGCATCTTTTAGAAATCTTGTAGCATCTCTTTATCCAGTATATTAGCCAAAGGTGTCCAAGAATTGTCTTCAGGTCCATAACTTCCCATGACAGGAGGTATTCCCATACTCTGCCTCTTTTTCTTACGTCAAGGACCAGCATCTACCTTGTACTCGATGTCTTCTTCTGCATCTATTGGTGTAGGTTCAGGTGTCTTCTTAGAAAACTCACTACGGATCAATGGCTTCAATAGTGCTATGTGGAATGCATCATGAATCTTTAATGTAGGTGGTAGCTTCAGACTATAGGTGAGATTGCCTAATCGTCGGAGAATAGGAAATGGTCCAACGAAGCGTGGAGGAAAGCAAGCTGAAGGTATTTTAAGTCTTAAGTGCTTAGTGGATAGCCAGACTTTGTCATCAGGCTGGAAATCTGGAGCCTTGCAGTGATGAGCATCTTATCCCTTTTTAGCTCGAAGTCCTGCTTTAAGAAGCATCTCTTTGGTCTGAGTCCAGAGTTGTTGAATATCTTTGGCAGTTGATTTTGCTGCTGGGGATGACACGGACAGTGGAAATGGCAGTGGTGGTAATGGTAGTCGTTTGTAAACCACTTTGAATTGTGTTGATCCAGTGGATGTTGCTGGATGTGAGTTGATGGCGAATTCAGCCCAGAGCAACAGTTCTGCCCAATCATTCTGGTGAGTGTTCACGTAGGCACAAATGAACTGTTTGAGTGTCCTGTTCATCCTCTCTGTTTGTCTGTTAGATTGAGGATGATATCCTGAGGTGAAGTTGAGAGAAATGTCAAACTTCTTGCTTAGTGCCTTCCAGAATTTAGCTGTGAACTGAAACTCCGCGATCGAGACTATGTGCTTAGGCATGCCATGCAGGTGGAAGATGTGCATGATGAAGAGCTTGGCAAGCTCTATAGCTGTGGGTAACCAGGGAGAGCCACGAAGAGGAGCCATCTTTGAGAACTGATCTACAGTTACCCAAATCAATGTTGTTTCCTCCTGAGAGTGGTAAGTTTACCACAAAGTGTGTAGTGATGTGTGTCCATGGCTCATCTGCTACTGGTAAGGGTTGGAGTAGACCCCAAGGATGACCGGGTGGCATCTTCTGTCTGGCACAATTTGCATAGGAAGAAATGTAGGAGAATGTGTCTTCCTTCATGGTGGGCCACCAGTAAACTTTTTGCAGTTTAGACAGAGTTCTGCGTTGACCAGTGTGTCCAGTCAGTTTGGAGTCATGAGCCCATGCTAACAGCTTTTTTCTGAAGTTCTTGGGTACGATGTTTCTTCATGCAGGTACTGAGTGAGTAGCTGCCAAAATAACTCTTTTCGGGTCGATGATGTGTTGTGGGTTCTTCTAGAATATCTTCAGAGAGGAATGAATGAGATAAGGCATCTGCTCTGAATTTTTTTATCTCCAGGGGCGGTATTTCAGCACAAAATGGAATCTGTTGAAAAACAGAGACTATCTCGCTTGCCTATGGTTTAGGTGCTGTGCTTGGTGGAGGTACTCTAAATTCTTATGGTCTGTAAAGACTGTGACTTGATGTTGCGCTCCTTTGAGCCAAGGGCACCACTTCTCAAATGCCATCTTTATTGCCAGGAGCTCTTTATCTCCTATTCCGTAATTTTTCTCTGCAGAAGAGAATGACGAGAGAATGAGCAAGGATGTAATGCCTTGGAATCACCTCCTTGGCTTAGCATGGCCCCTACACCGACGTCTGAGGCATCAACCTCAACGATGAAGGGCTTAGTGGGGTCCAGGTGTTGGAGACATGGCTTGCTCGAGAAGGCATCTTTTAGTTTCTGAAATGTGACTATGGCCTCCGTAGACCAATTAGCAACATTGGCACCTTTCTTCGTCATTGCTGTAAGTGGAACAGTGAGCAAGGAGTAGTTCTTGATGAAAGTCCTGTAATAGTTGGTGAAACCTAAGAAACATCTGAAAGCCTTCAGATTGGTGGGTTGAGCCCAATTCTTTATGCTCTCCAACTTCTGTGGATCCATTTGGAAGCCTTGGTGGGAAACAATATAGCCCAAGAAGGGCACTGATTCCTTGTGGAATTCGCACTTAGACAACTTAGCATATAGATGATTCTCACGGAGTCTTTGCAGCACTCTTTTGACATCTTCCAGATGAGTGGTAATGTCCTGTGAGCATATCAAGAAGTCATCTAAGTAAATGACGACACATTTGTAGAGGAGATCCCTGAAGATGTCGTTCATTAAAATTTTGAAAGACAAGCCAGGGCATTGCACAGGCCAAAGGGTATCACTAAATATTCAAAGTGACCGTCCCGGGTGTTGAAGGCCGTCTTCCATTCATCGCCTGAGCGAATGTGAAGTAAGTTGTAGGCTCCTTTAAGATCAAGCTTGGAGAAGATCTTGGCTCCTTTAAATCGGTCAAATAGCTCTGAAATGAGAGGTAGCAGGTAGCGATCTTTCACAGTTATCTCATTAAGACCTCTGTAATCTATACACGGACGTAGTGTTCCATCCTTCTTCCCCACAAAGAAGAAGCCTGCGCCAGCAGGGGACTTGGAGGGTCTTATGAAGCCTTTTTGAAGGTTTTCCTGAATATATTCAGACATGGCTTTATTCTCTGCCACGGAGAGAGGGTACACCCATCCCTTGGGTGGTTCAGTGTTCGGCTTCAGATTAATAGCTCAGTCATAGGATCTGTGGGGTTGTAGTATGTCTGCAGCTTCTTTAGAAAAAACATCTTGGAACGATGCATATTGAGGCGGCAACACCGGCATCACTGGGGTAGTTGGCATGCAGGGTATAGGAGCGACCTTCATCAGGCATCTACCATGACAGTCTGGGCCCCATTGTGAAAGCTCCAGAGTAGCCCAATTGAATTGAGGCATATGCTGCTGCAGCCACGGTAGCCCCAGTACCAGAGGGTGCATGCCTTCTCTAAAACAAAGAAGGAGATAGTTTCAGAATGGAGGAGCAACCAGCCGCAGACATACTGGTTCGGTGAGCTGGGTTACTTCACCCGGCAATGGCTCTCCATGAATTGAGGATAGGAGTAGAGGAGACTTCATAATGATAGTGGGAATCCGCAAGTGCTCCACTAATCGTTGAAGAATGAAATTACCTCCTGCCCCTGAGTCCACTAGGGCAAGAGTCTGATACTCTAAGGGTACGCAGATCAAGGATACAGGAAGAGAGAGCGGAGGAGAGGGGGCAGTAAGACCTAAGAAGAATCCTCCCGCAGGACTTAGGTCTGCCAGTTTCCCTGAAATATAGGGCATGTCTGGACATCATGGCCAGCTTGTCCACAATACATACACAGCCCCAGTTTCTTCCATGTTCTTCTCTCTTTAGCTGTCAGATGACTGTGGCCTAATTGCATTGGTTCTTCTTTGCCAGCAACTGGAACCGAAGGAACAGGCCTGGGTGTGGACTTAACCCGAGTTTCACCCTGAAAGGATCTTCTGGGAGTCTTGGTCTCTTGAACCTTGTCACGAAGTTAGCGATCAATCCTTGTTGCCAATTTCACTAGTTCAGCCAAGGTCTCAGGCATTTCACGAGCAGCGAGCAAGTCCTTCAGAGTTCAGTCCTTCAAAGAAGAGGGTACTCAGGCATTTAGGTTTATTACCCTCAGCTAAAGGTTTATTACCTTGCTTCAGGTGAACCAAAGAAGATCCTGCAGTGGTATACCAGGCAGGTTCATCAAAAACAGATTTGAATAGCTCGAGGAATCCTTCAATATCATGTAGAATAGGATCCTCGCATTCCCACAGCGAAGAGGCCAAAGTCAACACCCTTCCGTCTAGATAAGACAAGATATAGGTGGTCTTGGTATAAGCTGTGGGGAAATGGCTAGGTTGCAAAGAAAAGTGCATTCAACACTGATTAAGAAAACTTCTGCATCTCCAACTTCCCCCGAGAAGAGTGTAGGAGTGGATAGAAGTACAATGGTATTGACCGTCACTTCTGGTGGTGTAGCTTCTTTACATTTTATTTATTTATTTATTTATTTTAAGTTTTTCTATACCAGCATTCGCGATGGGTATCACATCATGTCGGTTTACAATTAACAAGTGAAGAGGTAACAAGAGGTCATAAATAACAATAAATAACAATAAATAACATAAATTATAAATGTAGTAGTAATAGTAAACAATATACAAGTGGTGGTGGGTAAATTCATCTGTGTGTGCTGTAAGTTGAAAGCCGTAGTCAAACTCTCCAGTGCACTCTGCTGTTCTGAGATTCAAAAATTGGAAGAAGGATCCAACAGAAGAAAATAGGATAAAGCATAAACATTGGCAAGTTAATTGTAAGACATTGATAAGACAGGCTAAGAGAGAATTTGAAAAGAAGTTGGCTGTAGAGGCAAAAACTCACAGTAAAAACTTTTTAAAATATATCCGAAGCAGAAAGCCTGTGAGGGAGTCAGTTGGACCGTTAGATGATCGAGGGTTTAAAGGGGCACTTAGAGAAGATAAGGCCATCACAGAAAGATTAAATGATTTCTTTGCTTCGGTGTTTACTGAAGAGGATGTTGGGGAGGTACCCGTAATGGAGAAGGTTTTCATGGGTAATGATTCAGATGGACTGAATCAAATCACAGTGAACCTAGAAGATGTGGTAGGCCTGATTGATAAACTGTAGAGTAGTAAATCACCTGGACCGGATGGTATACACCCCAGAGTTCTGAAGGAACTAAAAAATGAAATTTCAGACCTATTAGTAAAAATTTGTAATTTATCATTAAAACCATCCATTGTACCTGAAGACTGGAGGATAGCAAATGTAACCCCAATATTTAAAAAGGGCTCCAGGGGCGATCCAGGAAACTACAGACCGGTTAGCCTGACTTCAGTGCCAGGAAAAATACTGGAAAGTGTTCTAAACATCAAAATCACAGAACACAGAACAAAATTCAAAACTCTTTCACTGTTTTATCCCAAGTTATGTTTATCCAGGTTTCTCCACCTTGTTCAATGTAAGACAAGACTATGTCATTGTTGTCATTTGCTGGTTGTAATGTAAACCGAAGTGATAATTAATTCTGTTAATTGAACCTCGGTATATAAAAGTTATAAATAAAATAAATAAATAACATATAGAAAGACATGGTTTAATGGAACAAAGTCAGCATGGCTTTACCCAGGGCAAGTCTTGCCTCACAAATCTGCATCACTTATTTGAAGGAGTTAATAAACATGTGGATAAAGGTGAACCGGTAGATGTAGTATACTTGGATTTTCAGAAGGCGTTTGACAAAGTTCCTCATGAGAGGCTTCTAGGAAACGTAAAAAGTCATGGGATAGGTGGCGATGTCCTTTCATGGATTGCAAAACTGGCGTAAAAAACAGGAAACTGAGAGTAGGATTAAGTGGACAATTTCTCAGTGGAAGAGAGTGGACAGTGGAGTGCCTCAGGGATCTGTATTGGGACCCTTACTTTCAATATATTTATAAATGATCTGGAAAGAAATACGACGAGTGAGATAAATCAAATTTGCAGATGACACAAAATTGTTCAGAGTAGTTAAATCACAAGCAGATAGTGATAAATTGCAGGAAGACCTTGTGAGACTGGAAAAATTGGGCATCCAAATGGCAGATGAAATTTAATGTGGATAGTGAAAGGTGATGCACTTATGGAAAATATAACCCATGCTATAATTACACAATGTTGGGTTCCATATTAGGTGCTACAACCCAAGAAAGAGATTACTAGGCATCATAGTGGATAACACATTGAAATCGTTGGTATAGTGTGCTGCGGCAGTCAAAAAAGCAAACAGGAATGTTGGGAATTATTAGAAAGGGAATGGTGAATAAAACGGAAAATGTCATAATGCCTCTGTATCGCTCCATGATGAGAACCGCACCTTGAATACTGTGTACAATTCTGGTCGCCGCATCTCAAAAAAGATATAATTGGCGATGGAGAAGGTACAGAGGAAGGGCTACAAAAATGATAAGGGGAATGGAAAAGCTCCCCTATGAGGGAAAGACTAAAGAGGTTAGGACTTTCAGCTTGGGGAAGAGATGGCTGAGGGGGGATATGATAGAGACGTTTAAAATTATGAGAGGTCTAGAACGGGTAGATGTGAATCGGTTATTTACTCTTTCGGATAGTAGAAAGACTAGGGGGCACTCCATGAAGTTAGCATGGGGCACATTTAAAACTAATTGGAGAAAGTTTTTTTTACTCATAGCACAATTAAACTCTGGGAATTTGTTGCCAGAGGATGTGGTTAGTGCAGTTAGTATAGCAGTGTTTAAAAAAGGGATTGGATAAGTTCTTGGAAGAGAAGTCCATTACCTGTTATTAAGTTCACTTAGAGAATAGCCACTGCCATTAGGCAATGGTTACATGGAATAGACTTAGTTTTTGGGTACTTGCCAGGTTCTTATGGCCTGGATTGGCCACTGTTGAAACAGGATGCTGGGCTTGATGGACCCTTGGTCTGACCCAGTATGGCATTTTCTTATGTTCTTATGCGATTCCACCAGGTTGAAGAAGATGGTACAGGCACCGAGGCAGGGAGAGCAGGCCCTCGAGGAGCGAGTACCTGATCCCTGTAAAGCACCTGAAATAAAGCAGAGGGCCCCCGAGGAGTGGGGTACCCAGATTAGCAATTACCACCGAAGGGCAGAGAGAGAGCTTCCAGCAGCAGCACGGAAGCGGCAGAGTAGCTTATACCAGCCGAGACCAAGCCCTTGTTAACTCAATGAGCTAGCAACAAAGTACAGACTAAATACCCGGATGGCATGACGTCAGTAGAGGGGGACGCCCCCGAGGTTCGCGCCATTGCTGGAATAAAGATGTGGGTGGCGAGCACCGCGCACCCTAGTAGGGCCCTTGGGAGGAGCATCTTGGGAGGCAGCACCATAGCCGTTCTGGGGATGCCGGAGAGGTCGGCTAGTAGACACGGTGGCAGCCATTTTCCCTAGGGATGTGGGAGGAGCCGTGAACAAGGTGAGGCAAACGGGTCAAAGCCATCTAGCACCGACGGCGCAACAGAAGGTCACAGTTTAATTTATGACACAGTTTATGTACTAGTTATTATTGAACACAAAAACATTACCATACCTCATAAAACATCAAACACACAAAATTAAGAAAAATAAAACATCATTATATAGTAAAATCATACCAATAAAAAGGATACTTCAAACACATCTGATGAGTAGCATCCAATAATTAAAAAAACTCACACACAAACTTATTTTTAAATTTTCTAAAAACATCAATAAAATATTTCAAAACTGCAGATTACATCAAATAACACCAAATAAGGATTAAAAAAAACCCTGCACTCCTTACCTGGGAACCTGCATCCTGTGATTGTTATAAATTAATTGGGGTAGGGGAGGAGGCACACACATTTTCTCCTCTCACTCTTATATATACACACTTTCCAAAACACACACACACACACACACACACACACACACACACACATGCACTCTCTCTCTCTCTCTCTTTCCCTCACATATAATCACACAAACACACACATACTCAATCTCCCCTCCCATATGCAAACACCCACATACTCATTCTCCAGCCAGATTGTGGGATGTGCGTGAGCAGGAGTTGCATTTAACCAAATATCATCTCCTGCTGCTGTGGAGCCAGACTCATGATAAAAGCAGAAGATGGCATTCATTTAAATGCGACTCCTGCTGTTTGCGCAGGGGATGTGAGGTGTGTATCGCCATCTTGTAGGTTGTATGTATATGAGGCTTGGAGCTGCCTGGTTGAATCAGTAGTGGTAGCAGCAGGGGTCGGCATCTCCACTCTTCAGCTTTTCATGCCATGCTGTGCTGCTGCTGCTGTGCTACTGAAAATAGCCTTGCATGCCACTGATGGCGCTCATGCCAAAAGTTGCCAACCTCTGGCCAAGACAATATGGGGTGCCTCATTTCTGCTTCCTTAACTTGAGACTTGGCCACCACCACCCATTCATTTTTAACAAAACAACTGCCCATGCATACTTAATCTTTCATAGCACAGGAAAGGAAAGAAATCCTGAATAAAACTGAGGCTATTGGATTGCTCTTTTGCTCGAAATGAACAATGAAATGGATCAGCATGGGCCACCAACATCCACATCTCATTCTCTGGACAGAAGCCCTCAAAGTCTTTTATTGCTCGGGCATAACTTCTCCTTGAGTTTGTGAACACCATGTCCAGCATCATGCACTATTAGTCTTTATTAAACTGCCCTACGTTTGCTAGTGAAGATGGTCTTGAGTTGGCCCTGATATGCTTCTTTTCTGTCCTGGGAGAAGCTTTGAAAGAAGAAGGCCCTCCTGAAGACCAAGAAAGACTTTGTAAGGCACACCAGGATCCATAGACACATCAGGGCCCCACAACACTCTTCCCCCTACTTCAGGAAATGGGTGAGAAAAAATAGTTAATGGATTGAAATAAAAGTGTTCTATTTCATGTATTATATTTCATAAACTCAGTGTCCTGTGTGTTACTAAATAGATTCAGTGAGCATGAATGATGCGTCTGAGTACAGGAGTGTAGGCGCATGTGTGCAATGTGGATCCCAGTATAGGAGGTGTAGGTCGGTGAACGTGAGAATGATGTATGAATGCTCAGGGGAAAGGTATGCGTTGCTTGTGAGTGTTTTGCAATGCTTGCTACATTGGCAGGGACTGTCAAAGCCACTTTTCAACCGACAAGTGTTGCCATGTGCTCTGGTATCACAGTACAGTCTTTTTAAAAGTAGGAACAGCTTCAAAACAAGACTTTCTCCCCCCCCCCCCCCATTTCGTACCTAATCCTCTTTTGCCATCAATTTCAATTTAATAAAATTGAACTGTATAGAAAGAAAGGCGGTGGTATGTGTTGGCTCAAATGATATTTCACGGGAGGAAAAGAAATCAAAATTATATTTTTTTCTCCCATAGAAGATAATGGTAGCTGTGTGGGCAGAAGAGATGCTGACTAGTGTTATTCCTGCTCTGAGCCAGTGTAAATGTGCACTAAGATAGTGGCCTTGGGGAACTGAAATAACTTGTAAGTGACTAGCAGCCTTTTGAAAGGCAGTATTGGCAGGCAGAGTCCAATAGTGCAGAGTGCAGGTCAACTTTGCCTTGTGCACTCATATATCTTCCTTTGGGTCCTTGTGAACAACTTTTGCAGTGTTTTGAAACAGCATAAAGAACAGCCAAATATCTCCATTTTATGATAGCAAACATTTGGGGAAACCCAGATATTTGGCTGCTATTAGCTAGTGCAGGCATAAACTTTTGGGAGTCAACTGAGCTCTACATTCTTTGGGCTAGGCCCATCCTCCATCTCCTGTGTGCTACATGCATTGCATTGGTAAGGGACCACATCACATCTCTCTTGACTGCTCTGTCCTGAATCGTTATCTGTATTATGGATCATTAAACACAAAATAAGTTTGACGTGCAAATGTGTACTCTTTGGTGTATACTCAAGGGCACCAGCATTTTTGCCAGCAATGTAATTGTCAATCTCTCTCACCATAATAACTTAATCTGCGGTTATCGTTATGCCAAATGATGCAAGATTTCACCACAAAATACCTAACTCATACCTAAAACATTGTACATCCACATAATTTTCCATAATGATATGTAATTTAGTCTGCAAACAGTGTTCTCATGCTGCTTTATCTTCGGCTTACAGAGGAATTGAGGGATGATGGGAGCAGAGCAATTTTACAGTGTAATTATACAAACTGGGTCACTTTTAAAATTTCCTTTGGATTTTGTTTCTTGGAACGTTAATAATGAATGGTGCCAATCTCGGACAGGGTTGATCACTTATTTGTGTCTTCTTTTTTCCATGTCCTCTGTTAGGGCAGTTGTACAGCACCACAACATGCTGCACAAACGCAGGACAGGACATGAACTACAGTTTCACACTTCTCTAGCTAGTAGTTTGTGTGCCCCCCCCCCCCCCCCCCATCACTACTGAAGCAGACTGTGTGGAAACTGCAGAAGCACCTTGTATGACCTGGGAGCTGGGCATCTAAATGGCAGAAGAAATTTAATGTGGACAGGTGTAATATGATGTGGCGGGGGGGGGGGGGGGAAATAATGCCAACTATAGGAACACAATCCAGGGTTCCGTAGTAGGAGTCACCACCCAGGAAAAGGAGTGCGGCAGTGATAAAAAAAAAAAAGAAAAAAGGAAAAGAGATTGTTAGGAATTATTTGAAAAAGAATGGAGAATAAGATTCTGAATATCACAATGCTTCTGTCTAGATCTCTGCTCTGATTGTATTTTGAGTACTGTGTGTCGTTCTGGGTGCTCCATCATCTCAGGAAAGATTCAGAGAAGGGCAACAAAAATGATACAAGGGATGGAGCAGTCCACTTATGAAGAAAAGATGACTGAGAGCGGATATGAGAGAGGTTTATAAAATCATGATTGGGTCAGAAAAAGTAAAAAAAGAACAATATCAAATAATAAATATTCCTGGGAGCAGGGGACATGCCAGGAAATTAGCAGATTTAAAACATGAACAGCTGGATTTAAAAAGGTTGGGCAAGTTCTTGGAGGACAAGACCATACACAATTATTAGCCACGTGGACTCAAGGAAAAACCCCTGGTTATTGCTGGAAGTGAGCAACAAGATGATCTGCTGGGTACTTACTAATGTTTCAGACTGACCACTGTCAGGGACAGGGTGCTGGGCTCAGCTGACCTTTGGTCTGACCCAGCATGGCTTATGTTATATTCTTGACAGACTGGAATTTAAATTATCCCATTTTCTATAGAAGGAAAAGATAGTGTTCTAATCATCTTAGATACAATATAGTAAGAAATACTAGCCATCGCAAGGACAATAATACCACATAAGACATCCTGAACCACCTGAAAATTCTTGTTAATGTAGATGCTGTCTATTGATTATTGCTCAACTATTATCAGTTTGATAGGCGGATGTGCAATAAAACTGTGCCATAAAACATGTGACTAGGAAAAACAGATTTTAGTCTAGTTTTAGTCCTCATATCCGGAAGGTTGAGTATAGCTTTTCATCTAAATAGGATTTTACTCAGTCTTTGGATGCAGACACCTTGTCATACTGTGCAGAATTCATTTCTACCAAGTTCATTTATTTATTTATTTTGCAACTTTTTTTATACCGACATTCATGGGTACGTCATATCGGTTTACAATGAACTAAGAGAAATACAGCGAAGGGGGGGAGGGGGGACACGACAGCAAAGGAGGATAAACAAGGCAAAAGGCATAACGTAAAGGTGATTCAATGGGTGCAAATGACAAGAAATATAAAGAATATAATACGGTGCACAGTAGAAACAATAGAAGCTAACATAGAGATAACATAAAATCATTGACATAATAATGATGACATTGTGGGGAGATCGAAAGGAGGACTAGAAGACCTACGCTGGGAAAGCCTGTTTAAAAAGCCAGGTCTTGAGCTTTTTCCTAAATTTGTACTGGCAGGGCTCAGTGTGCAGTTCGGTGGGGAGAGCATTGCAACAGGTGAGTCCCGCAAGAGAAAGGGCTCGCTCTCTCCTGGTGGTAAGAGGAGCGCATTCTCGATGGAGGGGTTGACTGTGGAGGGTGGCTTTGTGGGTTGTTCTAGTGGGGCGGTTGTGGTTCACGTAATAATTGTAGCAGATTTTGCTGAAGAATAATTATTTGCTTCCCTATAAAATGCAGCAGATGTCCTGGTGCTGCACAATGGCAAGAAAAGAAAATTTGCAGTCTGCTTAGAAAGCATGGACTATCAGAAACTGAAGACAAAGGACCTTAGCAATGAACCAGTTTTATTTGGGACTGCATACATTCAGCATGGTTCTCAGTCAGGAGTGCACCTGATTAGCCAATGAACACTTCTGTTTATTTCCAAATGCAGGGTTCCAAAGGGTGCACTAGTGTGTCTGAGGGGGGACTGCATCCCGGCCTGAGATTGTGGGTGCACTGCCGTGGAATCTGCTAATGATGGTGCACTTTAAAACTCTTTCTTTAAACAAACAGGTTTAGAAAAATTGTGGCAAGTTTAGAAAATGAGGAAATAAAACAAAATGTCCGTTGTCCATATTTCTTGACATGATAAAAAATAAAAGGGATACTTCATGCTTACCAAGTTGTGCTTCGCTTTCATTCCATGGGCAGGCCCCTATCACTTTTTCTCCTTTTTGGTAACTTGAACCAAACGAGCTTTTCACTCCTTCCGACCCACCACTTTTTGTCCCAGCCACCCTCAAATATTGAGAGGACACAATTTATCTGGCAATTCATGTCCCCCAGCTTTATTAACATTAAAGCAAAATTAGTTTACAAATAACCCCGAGCTTCATATTACCATAAATAACAATTAGCTGCTTTGACTGTTGTAACTCGCTCAGAGTACTTCTGTAAATAAAGTTAGAGTACTGTTGTAATAAAGAAAGAAATAAACAGCCTCATCTACTACATCCCAATGGCCCTTTACCAGTAATCCACTGAAATCGTCTTCAGATCCAGGCAGCTTCTCCTTGCACAGTCATGTGCCATACCTTGAGCAATGACTGAAGCTGTACCTTGGAGGTTGCCCAGCTTTTAGCTTCAATTTTTCCCTGCCTTTGTCAGGCACAAGGTATGGGTAAACATCCAAATTCGAGTGCAAGCTTGTGGGCCTTCACAGGCAAGAAAGAAAAGGGTCAGGAAGTCATGCCCCAGCTCAGTGCTAGCAAGACAGGAAGGAAATAAATCAATAAAAGTGAAAAAGAGAAAAAAAAAGATGTGTTCTTATGTTTACTAGTTTTGCCCTAGTTTTTGTCTGGAAAGTGAGTTTGGCCACTTTGCATTATTTGGTAACAATCAGGCTCATGATTAAATCTCATAGCTACCAATCTAACTGGTCCTAGACCTGGCTTCTCACCCTCTCCTCTCATCTAATAGGAACTAGACAAATAATGTTGTACTCACTAACAACATTTGTGTGTTGTGTTTTATTTTGCGATCTAAAGTACAGATGCTATTCCTGCATCTGCCTGTTAACCCCCATTGTAGGGTGTGCAGAAACCTCTACAGAGAAAGTTCCAGTTCTGGTTTGATCTTTCTCAAGAGACACGTTGAGGAATCTGCCATAGTGCAGTAAAGAAGAAGAGAACTCTTCAGTCCTGTAACAACATACCTGGGGCATTTAGATGCTTTTGGACTGAGTTTAGCAAGGTCCTTGAGTGGGAAGAGAGTGCCATCCATCAAGTATTCTAGTGGTAGGCAGAGGTCAATTCACTCTTCTCACTAACAGGTTTGGAAGGAAAGGAAGACTGTATTGGAGGAAAGGAAGGACTTTCTTGCTCAAGAAACATATTCATTGCCAAAATCTGCCTTCTAAACAGGGTAGAAGAGCCACGTGCTCTGGGGTAGATTTTAAAAGGCGCGCGCGCACACGTCCATGCGCTTCCCAGTGCGCACACATGGATGTGCTGATTGTATAACATGCGCGCCAGCACCGCATGTTGTAAACTCCCATGGCCATACACACATGCGCATGGGATTTTATAATCCGCGTGCGCATGTGTGGGCGGCGCGCAGAGGGGGCCAATTTTAAAAGATTACGCGTGGCGACGCAATCGGGTCTCCCCGAGTTCCTTCCCAGTCCACTCCAATTAAGGAGTGGACAGGGAGGGAACTTCCCTACCCCCCTACCCATACTCCGTCCCTCTTCCCCTCTCCTCCCCTCTCCTCCCCACCCGCTAAACCTGTTCTCCTACCTTCCATTTTTTTTGTTTCATTGCTTACTGCTCTGTCGGAGCAGAAAGAACTTGCATGCGTTGGTTGACTGCCAGCGTGTGCTTCCCCGGCACAGCGGCAAATGGCCACTGTACCAGCCGCCTCCAGCCCCACCCTTCCTCGCCACCCAGACCTCCCCTCCCCACCCCCCTCCCCGCCCCCTTTTCATACCCCGGCACTTATTCGCGTACCGGGGTTTATGTGCGTGGCCGGGCCCATTTGAAAATTTGCCAGGCAATCATAAGGCCCGACCACGCGCGTGAACCCCGGGATTTACGCGCACAGGGTTTTAAAAATCCACCTATCTGCTGTAAATATTTATCTACTACCTATCTCTGCACAAACAGAGAATCTTTTGGGAACAGCAGTGTCCTGTGTTGTGTTTTATTTTGCTCTCTACTGGAGTTAACTATGAGTGTGTTCTTTCACCAGAGGGTCCTGGAAATTAAGAACATAAGAAGTTGCTATACTGGGTCAGATCAAAGGTTCATCAAGCCCAATATCCTGTTTTCAATAGTGGCCAATCCCCCACCAATGATAAAGAACCCTTGTGCCCATCTAGTGTCAAAGAGCAAGCCAGAGCTACAGAGCCCCACGTGAAAAGTGAATCCCATGATTGTTTCTTTTATATACTTTTTAATCTCCCCATACTCAGTTACTGTGCCCCAAACCAATAGTTAAATGCTTAAAAAGAACACAGGCGGGGAGAATGAGCCAGGACAGGAACCACAGTCATGTTATACAATCCTTTGTCTCGTGACTAAGCCAGGCTTATCTTTTTGGCAGTAGAATTTTTCCAGTGATTTCAATATTGTTCAGCTTAGTGTATTGCAGCCAAAACTAGGGTTGGTTTTTTTTTTAATCAAAATTAGAATTTAAAACTTTGTCTACTCCAGATGAAGTAACACACAGGGCACATCAGTTCTGAATCTTCTTCATGAATCCCCAGTCCTGAGAAGTTGAGTGCTAGAAAGTAGAGATGGGCATTCAAGAGAAACAAATTAGGAAATGAGACAAAATTTCCTATTTCGTTTTGGATTGTTTTCAAAATGGAATGAGTTTTCTGACAAAATTTAGTTGGAATCTCGTTTCATTTTGAAAAATGATTAAAAAAAACCTTGCAGGTCAGGCCTAGGCTGAGGCCTGAAGCTGGGGTATTACCTAGATAATAGGGCGAGACCCAAAGCAGTGGTTTCAGCCTACACCCAAGTGCAAATCCAGCACCTTGGCCTAGGTCTAGATCTGAGACCTGGGCCTCGCCTAGGCATAGGCTGCAGCCCAATGATGGAACTGCAGACTACTCCATGGCATGATGCTGGGGTCTTGGCCTAGGCCCTAACCTGATGACAAAGCCTTGGCTGAGACCTGAGCCAGGTCCAGGAAATTTCCCTTCCCTCTTCCTCCCAACTTATTAAATCAAATGCCACATCCTGACCCGTCCTGATGCCTGGAGCTCAGCATGGATTCAGGCCTGATGTTAGGGCCCAACCTAGAGCTCATATTCCTATACCTGGGCATCAGCTTAGGCCAGCTGATGCCCAGACCCAGTGCCAGAACCCTGCCCAGAGAATGTATCTTTATGCCTGGGCCAGGGCCCAGCCTGGAGACCGAGTCCCAACCCCTGGGCCCTAACTAGACCCTGGCCTAATTCCAGGGTTTGGCTCAAAGGCTGGGTGCTGATGCCTGGATCTTAGCCTAGCCCAGGATCCAGGCCCAGACTTGACACAGGGGCCCAGCCTGGAGACTGTATGCTGACAATGGGGCTTTGGCTCAGGAACAGGCCTAGGCACAGAGCCCAGGTCTCGGAGATCTCTTTGCCGTCTTCTTTTTTTTTTTTTGTAATGACTCCATTCACTATGGATGCACCGGAGTCCAGAGACCAGGGCCCAAACCCTGAGCCTTGGCTCAGACCCTGGCCCAACATTGGGATCTAGCCTGGAGGCTGGGTCCCAATGCTGGGGCCTCCCGGGACCAAGCCTAATGTTGAGCCTCAGCACAGGGTCAGGCTCAGGCTCTGAACCCAGGCCTTGGATATCTTCTTTGCCGTTTTCCTTCTTCTTTCTTCTTCTTTGTAATGACGCCATCTGCTGGGTAAGTGCCAGAGTCTGGAGACTGTGTCCTGACCCTGGGCCTTGGCTCAGACCATGGCTCAATGCCACGGCCTGGCCCACAAGCCAAGTCCCAATGCAAGAGTCTTAGCCTAGGCCTGATACCAGTGCCTGGTTCAGACATTAGATCCTGACCCATTGGCCTTGGCTCAGACCTTGGCCTGATGCCATTATCTGCTATTAATTAATTTGACGTAGAAAATAGCCACTGCTAATACTAGTAACAGTAATATGGGATAGACTTAGTTTTTGGGAACTTGCCAGGTTCTTATGGCCTGGTTTGGCCACTGTTGGAGACAGGATGCTGGGCTTGATGGACCCTTGGTCTGACCCAGTATGGCATGTTCTTATGTTCTTATGTTCTTAAGGTGTAGGCCCAGGCCCAATGATGCAGCTTGGCCCAGTGGCTGGGTCCTGGCACTGGGGTCCCAGCCCAGACTCAGGCCCAGGCTGGAACCAGTCCTTGGAGATCTTCTTTGCTGTCTACTTTCTTCTTCTTTGTAATGATGCCATCTGCTGGGGATGCACCTAGGCCTTTTCTGTGGATCCCCATCAGATCGGGTAAATGGAGGCCTGGGAATGTTGCGCTTGCTGCTCGTGGGCCCCGACCGTGAGCAGCCTCACTTACCTCCCTAGCCTGAAGCTGGCCTCGTGCTTTCCTCATGGCCTGGAGTGCTGTTGACACGGCTGCTGCCACCGGGTTCTCTGGTGGGCCTGCCCCGCTGTGAGCCTTTCTGCACCTCCGCGGCAGGGAGCCATGGTTGTACCTATTTCACGGCATGGAGCCACTGTCATTGCTGTTCCATGAGGCAGGGGTGTAGCCGCTGACTCTGTCTCCTGTGCGGCAGGGAATCCACCGCTGATGCTGCTCTTTGCAGCATGGTCTGCCGCTGCAGTGTTCCATTTCCTACCTCTCCTGCCCCAACATTAGTCCCTGCAAAGGTGCATGCGCACGCCTCTCTTTGATATTTAAAGGGCCAGCGGTGGGAAAAGCCCTGCGGCCCCCAACTGATGATGTCATTGCCTTGTCCTGCCTGCAGCCCTAAATAAGGGCTCTTCATCAGTTCCTCGGTGCCTTTGCTTCGGATCTTCATAGTTGTCCATAGTCTCTTCGTCCTGCAAGGTCCTCCATGATCTGCTTCTGTTTAGATAGTTCTGTGTTCTTCGTTGGATGTTCCTGATCCTCCTTTTCCAGTTCCAGTCCCAGTTCCTGGCTTCCTTGTCCTTTTGGAGCTCCATCCTGTGTTCCTGGCCTCCTGTTTGTCCCTCATCCAGTCTTCTGAATTTTTGTCTTGTCCGACTCTTCAATCAAGCTCCTGATTTTCCTGTCTTCTGGATTTTCCCTCATCTTTCTTCCAGGTGTGCCAGCGTCATGGTCCATTACCAGCCATGGGCGGCTGTGTACGGTGCTTCCTGGCACAAGGCCTATTTCCAAGTCTTTCTTCGCTGGATCAAGTCCTCGTAGTTAATCCTTGTTTAGAGTTCCAAGTTTCAAGTTCCAAGTCAAGATTCGAGTTCCTGTTCTTGTTCCTAGTTTTGGGCTTGTGGAGCTTGTCCAGCCAGCGGATTTTCTTCCTTGTTTCAAGCCTTGTTCCTCATTCCAAGTGATGTCCCAACTCCTGACTTTCTCTGAATCTCAGTCCTGAGCCTGCCCTGCTCCCCACGTGGTCCACAACCACCTTTGGTGGGTTGTGTAGGGCGCACAGTGGGACAATGTGGACAATGTGGACCGCGACCAGCTCACGGGGGGCAGTGTATGGCGTGCTGAGGTGCAGTGCCTTGGGAGGCTGGACCTCTCCTGTTCCTGACTCTTTGTCTCCAGTTCCAAGTCCTCCGAGTCTTCGTCTTCAATTCCAAGTCTTCAGAGTCCTTGTCTCAAGTTCCAAGTCTTCAGAGTCTTCGTCTGAGTTCCATGTCATGCCATGTCCTGTCCTTGGCCTTAATCTGTCCTGTTGCACAAGCCATTCCCAAGCAGCAGGTCCCAAAGGGCTATTGAGTGGCCAGAGGGCTACCCTGAGGCCAGCATTGCATTGCTGGGTCTCACTGTGTGCATTCAGGGTCAGCGGGGTCCGAGTGAGATTTGTTCCAAGATCCAAGTAACGTTCCAAGACTCAGCTATGTTCCTTGACCCAAGCTACATTCCAAATTCTGACTCCAGCCCTTGCCCAAACTGCTCGCCTCCCAAGGTGCTTTCCTTGGAATCTCCCTCTGGGGTCACACTATGGTTCAAGGGCTCACTCTCCTTGAGCAAGCAACTGCATCCCCCACGATCGAAACAGGGAGGATCCTGGCCCTGGCATTTTTCTGGGTGGGACAGATGGGTGTGGGACCCAGGAGGGGGTGGGTAATAAATACTTTAAAATAAATAAACAAACAAATAAATAAATAAACACATATTCTTTTTTTTTTTTTTTTTGTATCAAGGGTGTTTTATTGAGGTTTATTGGTTAAAACCTAAAATCAGAAGTGCTAAATAATCTAAGTATATTTTTAGTATAAAAATAACAACACATTGCAGACATGTTATGAATTAATTGACAGAAATTCTAGTAAGCCTCAAGATTTCAGTCTAATCTGTACTGGTAACTTTTACTTTGATCCTGTCTGAAAGATTTTTCAAAAATTCAGAAATTTTAAATCAATTAAAATTATGCACCCTACTTAATTCTTTACCCCAGGGTGCAATCGACATCATGAGTGGAATCATCCAAATATATTAGTGCAGAGGTGGACAATTCCAGTCCTTGAGAGCCGCAAACAGGTCTGGTTTTCAGGATATCCATAATGAATATGTATAAGATGAGATAAATTTGCATGCACTGCCTCCATTGTATGCAAATATCTTTCATGTATTTGCATTGTGGATTTCCTGAAAACCTTGCCTGTGTGTGGCTCTCAAGGACCAGATTTGGCCACCCCTACACTAATGGGATTCAAAACAGTATGTTTGGGTGACATTTTAAAGTGGTTCTTTCGGAGGCTACTTGGAGCTAAGCCAGGGCTTCACAAACCTGTCCTGGGGGCTCCACAGCTAGTCGGGTTTTCAGGATATCCACAATAAATAAGTATAATGCAAATTTGCATATACTGAACCTCCAAGGTATACAAATTTATCTCATACATATTCATTCTGGATACCCTGAAAACCCAACTGGCTGTGGGGTCCCCAGGACCGGTTTAGGAAGTCCCGAGCTAAGCTATGCACACGTCTCAAAGTCTTAAAAAATATGGTCAAAAGTACACTGCTGAGCTTGAGCCAGTCTACAGAACTGTATTCCCACAAAGAACAATCAGGTATAATATAAACAACTGAAAAATGACAAAGCAGGACAACTTTGCTCTGAAGAGATTACAATCGTTTTGTTTTCTTTATTTCACTTGAGCTTATGCAGCAGTCTACAATAGGAATTGTGATCTCGACCACCTCAGGGTGGTCTTTTTTGTACTGAAAAGATTTTCAGTGCACAGTGCATTTAATATTTTTCAGGAGACAAGTCAGATTATGACATGCCTCAAACAATTTATTTTTCACAAAGGAGAAATGAATAAGAGCTGCCTGTGAAAGGAAGCTCTGTTTCACTTGTTCTCTGAGTAATTCTGGCAGCTTTAGTTTAATTTTCAAAATGATTACTTTAATGCCAAAATTGCAAGTTTGAATTGCATGCATTTAATCTGATTCTACTCGCAATAATTTCTTGTGTACATCTTGCCCTAGATAATTAATAGACAGTAAATTAAAAAATGGCAGAAGAGCTGAGTTGAGACCCACATTTTTCATCAGTGATTTGAGGATGAGAGCCAGGATCCAACTCGCAGGAAACTAACATTGCCATTCCTAATACAGACTGCCGCTTGATTCTACATTAATTACATACTACGTCGATGACAGCACAGCAGTTGAGAGCCCTGAGTCAGTTCTGACCTATATGCTTCAGTCACAGAGAGAGCAATTTCCAAAAGCCATTTACCCATGCAAATGACTCATTACCCGGATAAAAGGGGTGCCCCAAAATTACCCACCTTGTGTGTGGTTATAAGTATGCCGAGGGATCAACATCATGAGTACTTTTATCCACAGGAAAAGCAGATGGGATCAGAGGCAGTGTTAGGTCAAGGAAGGCAACTATGCATGTTATTTTTCAGTGACAAAGTATCCTCAGAAAAAGTAGATGAAAATCTTGAGGGTACATTTTATCTAGACAATTTTCAAAGAAAAACTATGCATGTATTTTTTCTTTGAAAAATGGTGCAAAGTGCATGGGGGTGGAGGAGGGATGAAGGATCCACAGACTGCAGCAGTCTGCATGCTTTTGAAAATTGTCCCCCAGATATGATATCCCATTTACCAAGTGGTGTGTTTTGATAAGTTTGTATTGTATTTTGTTTTAGACCTGCACCCTTTTTTTTTTAGAACCAATAGATATTTCAACAAAGTGCAGGGGATACAATAGAAGAATAATGCAATGTAAGTTTTTGCCTTTATAAGGTCATAGAAAGCTTCCTTAGCCCCAAAATGTCTTGCAGGCTAGACTGATTCAATTGAACTTGAAGTATCTGGAGCCCTTGACTCTCACTTCCTGTCACTAAACCAGATTAAATCTGTGTTCCACATCTCTGCCTTGATATATTTGATGATAAATGCAGTTTGGCCTTCTGGCACATTTCGTAATTGAACAGGAGGTGGGCTCCATGGATATCACCAGCAAAGGTAGTTCTCTATCAGTTGCTCTTACGCTGCAACCATGATTATCTTAAAAATGTTAAAAGTATCATACCAGTAACTTCTGCAAACCTGCTGCATGGTCAAGAGCAAGCAATCTGCCATTAATCTCATGTAATAAAAGTCATTGAACTAAATGTAATTCTGATAAGCTCTTCAGAGCTATACTCCCTCTGCCAGGTTAAAGTAAAATGAGCTAAGAATGCTAATGGCTGAGACTACAAATACATTGTAAGTTTGATTACAATCAATGTTTCTTTTATTCATTTAGGGGTTCAATTTCAAAACCATGCATGTACATAAAACTCACTTTTATATACATAAATGGCTATTATAAAATAGCCTGCGGCTTAATGCACATAATTTTATTCGTGTAACTTGGTCATGTGTGTACATTAATATGAACTGCAGAGAGCCTTTCTGGGTGCGGAGCTGAAACTTAAACACATACACGTAAGTTAACCTGTATAAGTTACACCCCCCCAAAGAGGAAGTGTACATTTATGTGAGTTAATTTACATACAAACTGGGCCAATTATCTGAGCATTTTCAAAGCAAACTTGTGTGCTTAGGTTTGCTTTGAAAACACTGGCTAAAATCTGCATGTACAAATTACATACAGATTTTAGCCCTACCCACACAGTTTTAAAATTACTATTCCTAAAACTAAAAGGATATACTAGCAAAATGCCAAAAATACTTTTCAGACACAAAAGGCCATGAAAATTCACAAATCAATATTCAAAGTAGAAATGGGATTTAAAAAATTTGAGTTCAATTTCCAATCATAAACCCAATCCATTATTAATTTATTCCTAGATTGGTATATAAGAAGATAAGAATCGCCTTACTGGGACAGACCAAAGGTCTATCAAGCCCAGAATTCTGTTTCCAACATGGGCCAGTCCAGATCATAAGTACCTGCAAGAACCCAAAAGGTTGATAGATTCCATGCTGAAGCAGTAGATTTCCCCAAGTCCACCTTAATAATGGACTTTTTTTTTTTTCCAGAAACTTGTCTAAACCTTCTTTAAACCCAGGCACACTAACAGCTTTTACCACATTCTTCAGCATCAAATTCCAAAGTTTAATTATGCAATGAGTAAAAAAATATTTTCTCCGATATGCCTTAAATGTATCTCCTAGTAACTTCACTGTATGTCCCCTAAACGTTTTACTTTTTGAAATAGTAAACAACCGATTTGTGTTTACCTATTCCACTCCACTCATTATTTTATAGACCTCTATTAAATCTCTCTTCAGCCACCTAGTCTTTTAAGCTGAAGAGCCCTAATCTCTTTAGCCTTTCCTCATAAGAGAATCATTCTATCCCCTTTATCATTTTGGTCGCCCTTCTTTGTCCTTTTCTAACTCTGCTATATATTTTTTAAGATGCGGTGAGCAGAATTGCATACAATACTCATGCTGTAGTCTCATCATGGAGAGATACAGAGGCATTATGATACCCTTTAGTTTTATTCTTCATTTCTTTTCTAATAATTCCTAGCATTCTATTTGCATTCTTGGCCACTGCCAAACACTGAGCAGATAATTTTAACATATTATCATCTATGACACCTAGATCCTTTTCCTGGGTGTGATTCCCAATGTGGAACCTTGCATTGTGTTGCTATAATTTGGGTTGCTCTTCCATGTGTGCATCACTCTGCACTTGTCCATGTTAAATGTTATCTGCTATTTAGATGCCCAGTCTCCCAATCTCACAAGATCCTCCTACAATTTCTACAATTATCTTGTGATTTAACAAATTTAAATACATTTTTATCATCAGCAAATTTGATTATCTTACTCTTTGTTCCCATGTCTAGATCATTTATAAATATTTGAAAAAGCAATGGTCACAGTACAGATCTGTGGGCACTCCATTTACTTTTTCCATTAAGAAAATTTACCATTTATTCTTACTCTCTGTTTTTTGTCTTTTAACCAGTTCTCAATCCACAGCAGAACATTGTCGTCTATCCCATGACATTTTAATTTTTAATGAGGTACTTTGAAAATCCAGATACACTACATCAGCTGGCTAACATTTATCCATATACTTATTCATGCCTTCAAAAAAAATAGCAGATTGGTGAGGTAAGACTTCCCTTGACTAAATTCATGTTGTCTTTGTCTCATTAAACTAGGACTATCTATATGTTCAGTAATTTTGTTCTTTATAATAGTTACAACCATTTTCCCCAAGCACTAATGTCAGACTCACTACTGTGTAGTTTCCTGGATCACCTCTGGAACTCTTTTTAAAAACGGTGGTTACATTGTCTACCCTCCAATCTTCAGGTACCATAGCTAATTTTAATGATAGTTTACAGAGTACTACTAGTAAGTCTACAGTTTCATTGTTGAGTTCTTTCAGCACTCTGAGATGTATACCATCTGGTCCATGTGATTTGCTACTCTTTAGTTTGTCAATTTGCCCTATTACAACTAACAGATTCATTGAGATTTCTTTAAATTCCTCTGAATCATCACTTTTAAATATCACTTCTGACATGGATATCTGTCTTATATGTCAGTAAATACCAAAGCAAAGAATTAATTAAATCTCTCTGCTATAACCTTGTTTTCCCTTAGTGCCCTTTTTACCCTTCAATCATCTAATGTCCAACTGATCTCACAGGCTTTTTGTTTCAAATGTACCTGAAAAAGTTTTTATTATGAGTTTATGCTTGCCCAGCAAGCTTCTTTTCAAATTCTGTTTTTGCCTTCCTTATCAATTCTTTGAATCTAACCTGCCAGTTCTTATGCCGTTTCCTGTTTTCTTCATTCAGATCTATTTTCCATTTTTTGAAAGATGTTACTTTGGCTAGAAAAGCCTCTTTCACCTCACTGTTTAACCATGCTGGCAGTCATTTAGCCTTCCTTCTACCTTTTCTAATACATGGAATACATCTGATCTGGGCTTCCAAGATGGCATTTTTAAAATGTCCATGCCTGATGTAAATTTTTAACTTTCGCAGTGGCTCCTTTCAGGTTTTTTCCTAACCATTTTCTCATGTTATCATAGTCTCCCTTTTGAAAGTTAAATGCTATCACAGTAGATTTATTTAGTGTCCTCCCTCCAATTATAAAGTCAAATGTGATCATGTTATGATCACTATTGGCAAGTGGCATGAACTTGCTCTGAATCATGGGTTCCACTAAGGATTAGGTATAAAATAATTCCCCCTCTTGTTGGTTCTTGTACCAGCTGCTACATGAAGCAGTCATTTATTTCATCTAGAAACTTTACTTTCTTAGCAAGTCCTGATGTGATATTTACCCAGTCAGTACTGGATTAATTGAAATCAACCATTATTATAGTGTTGGTAATTTTGCAAGCGTTCCTAATTTATGTTAGCATGCTGCCTGTCTGTTCATTCTAGCCAGGTGAACAGTAGTACATCCCCACTAATATTCTATTCCCCTTCTCATATGAAGTTTCTATCCATAAGGATTCTACAGTGCATTTTGTTTCCTGCAGAACTTTTATCCTGTTTGAGTCAAAGTTCTCTTTAATATATAGTGCCACCCCTCCACCAATTTGATCCATCCTATTTTTTTTTATATAATTTGTACCCTGGTAGCCAAGTGTCCCATTGGTTATCCTCTTTCCACCAGGTCTCTGAGATTCCTATTATATCTTCCTCTACATTCAGTGCTATACATTTTAACTCTCCCATCTTATTTTTAGACTTCTATTAGTTGTACACAGACATTTCAAAGTATAATTTTTGTTTGTAGTAACAACCTGCTTAACAGTTCGCTGGGGTAGTTTTGAATCTTCCTGCTCTGTCTGCTTATTGCTTAAAGGCACCTGGGCTACTTTAGCATTTATTGCAACCTATCAGGATACCATCCCTTCCCTGTTTTATTAGTATCCTTCAAAGATTCATCATTCTGGACCATGCACTTCTGAGTGACTTTTGACTTTCCCACATCATCTAGTTTAAAAGCTGCTCTATCTCCTTTTTAAAAGTTAGTGTCTTTAAAGGTGTTTTTTTTTTATTTCAATCTTAAATTATAAACATTAAATCCAGAAAAATTCTCTTCAAAGGTAACAAAATCCTGGATTGTATCGGTTACTTTATAAAATTCATAATGGATTGTTATGATTTGTGGGTATGTGGGCCCTTGGCCCGAGATGAAAGTTGTTACTACCTGTGGGAAGGACCCCCATAGGTCTGCACCATCGGGAGGTGAGGTCAGAGATAGTGGAGAGCTCTGGGTGAGGCAAAAGGGAGATCCCGTGGCACCAGGAGAGGACCCCCATGAGAGTAGACTGGAGGCAATACCTGGGCAGGGACCCTGAGGGAAGGGATGCCAGACAGACCGCAGAGCGGGGGGCGTGAGGCTTGACCAATCAGGAGGCACTCCAGAGGGCAACCCCGAAGGGAGGAGCTGCACAGTGTAGGATGATGATATAATGCCGTAGGCCAACACAAGGACAGGGAAGCCCAAGCTGAGCCTCTAGTGATGACATAGCACTGCCCCGAGGAGCAGGAAGTGTAAGCAGTCTCAATGTCATTCGTAGGCTCAACCCCAAAGAGTGAGGGAGCTCTGGCAATCACTGTAATATGAAGGCGTGGTCCCGAGGAGCAGGAGGCTCGACCAGTCCAGTTCAGGATGTGGGTGCAACCCCGAGGAGCGGGGAAGTCCCTAGTAGAACTCACGAATATTTGAAGTGTCCCAGAGGAAGTCCCGAGGAACGGGAGACCTTGCAGGTAGAACCCAGGAGATGCAGAGCAAGCCCGAGGATCGGGGTAGGCAAGGAGAGTGAGTCCCTGATGCATGCACTGGCCCCTGAGGAGCGGGTACCAGACAGGGTTCACATCCAAGGCATGAGGCATAGTCTCAGGAACACGACGCAGTAGTCGAAGATGTACAGAACTTGTTGCCAAGTCTGCTAGCTGAGGGCGAAGGTGGAGTTTAAATACACCGGTCTGATGATGTCATCAACCAGAGACACCCCAAGGTTCCCGCCGAGGGGGCTTGAAAGCAGGGCCCGGTGGCGCGCACGGGTGCCTAGGAAGGCCTGAAGTCAAAAAAGATGGCAGCGGCGTCCAAGCCGCCATGAGGAGTCCCGGGGAATGTGGTGGTGAAAGCTGGCCCGAGCCACGAGTAGCCCTAGGTAGGGCAGGAGAGCAGTGCAGGAAGTAAGTACACGTGGTCGCAGCTGTCTGTGACTGACTGTCATAACATGGATTTCCCAGATTCTATTTTTGTAATTTCAGATCACAAACACACAAATCTGAAATGGTGAGCATACACTCTTTTACTTATGCATCTCATATGCTCTAAGACAGGATTAGGTAACTCCAGGCTTGGAGTTCCACAAAAGGTCTGGTTTTCAGTACATCTACACTGAATATACATGAGATTTATTGACCAGGAAAATCAGATTAAGTTAAATGCTTGTGTTTTTGGTTGGGCTCTGAAGTCATAGGGAGATGAGAAGGATTCATTTCAAAGAGATTTACCTGGGAGAAAATGACATCATTGGTGTGATCAGAGGCTTGGGACTGAGCTCCTCCATCAAGCTGTTTTATCAAAGTAATATTCTAGGCATCCTAACACAATAAGGGGCACTACTCTTCAGCTTTCACTTCTGGATAATAGTAATATCGGTAAAGAAGAAATCCATTGAATTTAGGAAATTCTCTTATACGAAACTTGATGAGGGCCACAAGGTTGATACTGACAACATAGTGGCAGTCAATGATTTAGGGTCAGACGCAGGACCTGATACAATTTTCAAGATCACCGAGACAGATATACCATCTCGCGAAGAATTTCGTGAATGGTTTTGAGATCTTTGGCAGGATATTTGAGACTTTGATCAACTATTTATGACTTTGATCAACTATTTAAAATAAGAGATTTTGGATATAGGCCACAGAGTGGATGAAATGGACACTTGAATTGACATGCAAGCAGAGGAGTTAAAATGTATTTGTACTGAGCCAACCACCACTAAAACTGACTATGATCTTCTTTCAGAAAAACTGGAAGACCTTGAAAATCAGTCACACGGATGCAATCTGTGTTTTTGAGGTATACCTGAAGCTCTGGAATACTCTGATTTCCTGGTGGTGGTGAGTAAGCTATGCCAACATCTTTACTGAGCTGGAGGTGGCACTAATGATGATCAGTCAATGCCATTTGAGATAAAAATATAAAGGGCGCATTGTTCTCTGGGACCTAAGGTCTCCAACAAGTCTAGGGATGTAATAGCATGTTTCCACTCCTTTGTAGTCAAGGAGCAGATTTTCAATATAGCTTGGAAACAAGCTGTATGGCAGGGCAAGGGTCAAGATATATTTATCTTTTTGGATATCTCCCCCACTACATTAAAGAAGTGGCAAGGGTTCCGGGAGCTCACGACTCTACACTGATCTGAAAATGTGCAGAATCAGTGGCTTCACCTCTTTGGACTTTGGTTTATGCTTCAGGGAACCTCGCACAATGTCAAGACACTGGATGAAGCCACAGCAATACTTCAAGATGTGAGATATTCCATACTAAATCAGCACACAAATAAAAAAACAGCCATGCAGACTTGTGAGGATCTACCTTGCTGGCTGCGAGTAACAAAGGGAGGCAGATGGCTAAGGTGAAATTATGCAGGTTCATGCTCGCTGCAGGATGTGACATGAACGGTGGATGACTTCCTTATGGATAAAATTCTTCCTTCCAGAGGATACCTGCAGAGTGGGCTATGCTCTCGACGGCTGTAGAGAGAGCTGGATGGCGACTTTATGTTGTTAATATGCTTTTCATTTGTTTTTTGAACTTTGAATTCCTACGAATGCAATATTCTACCTATATTTTGCATTTTGTTGGCAGTGTTATTTTTGCCTAGGTTAATAATGTTTCTACTGTTGCTATTGTACATTGTATTTGTACTTGCTTGATGGGGAAGCTGGTGGCTTCTCATTACTTTCCTCCTATGCTTCTACTAGATTTGAGGATTTATATCCACACATTTTAGTGGGGTAGGGTTTGGAGGGGGTGGGGAGGAGGGATTATATTGGGCTTTCTCTCCAATACTGTTGTTGCTAGGCACCTTCTTTTTAGATTCTGTTACCTGCTGGTTTCCTTTGGGGGAGTTTGTGACTCGAGGGATTGCTTTTGTGGTAGGGTATTTGCTCATCCTTCCCTTTATATGGAGGGGACGTTTATACTCGGTGTTGGGTAATTGGATAATAGTAGGATTGAATGAGGTGTGGGAGCGCCTTGTAATATTATGTGTTATAACATATCATGACTACATTTAAAGTGGTTTAATTTAGTGTAAAAGGCCTGAATACTTTCCAAAAAAGGCATCTTCTTTATAAGGAATTGGACAGGCTTCAAGCAGCTGTAGTGTTTTGCAGGAAACATATCTCAAGTAGAGATATGACTATTTGTTGCTTTCCTCTAGATTTCCCTTTAATTATTGGGTGGCCTGTTACCATTTAATGAAGTATGCTGGAGTGGATATGTTGATTAGACAGGACATAACTTATGAGTTAAAATCTTGTTTTTCTGACCCTGGAGGCAGGTATATCATTCTTAATGTTCTAATTGGGGGAACTCTATACTTTTGTCAATGTTTTTACGCACCCAGATTTTAGCCACACGATTAAATGGTTTTATTGCCCATATTATTCATGGGGATTAAGTAGGGTTTATACTGGGGTGTATGGCTGCCGATAATGTCCATAAAATAGTGGATATTATGTGGTGGGAGAACAAATGGAACATTCTGTCTTTGTTCCTCACTATTGATGCAGAAAAAGCTTTTGATTTAGTGCATTGGCCCTTTTTATTCAAGGCCCTAGTAAAGATGAAATTTGGGAAACATTTTCTCCAATGGATTCACCAGTTGTATGCCTGCATCAAAGTGAATGGAGGTTATATGAATACATTTCCCTTATCGCCACTTTTATTTGCTCTATTCTTAGAGCCATTTGCTATCAGAATTAGGGACAACTCAGGTATTCCCTGAGTCACTGTGAGGGCTTTTTCTTCAAAATTATCTTTATTCGCGGATGATGCGCTTTTTACTTTAACTAACCCTATAACGTCATTGCCAATGACAGTGCAAGAACTAGAAAATTTTTTTTCAGTTTCAGGGTTCTGGATAAATTGATTCAAGTCAGAAATTCAGAATGTTATGTTACCTGCGATGGGGAGAGGACACTATGGGAAAAGTTCCCATTCAAGTGGGCTAGCCACAAGATAAAGTGGCTAATAGGCTGTAGAGAAGATCTTTTTAAGTTAAACTACCCACTGGTAATGGCCAATATTTATAAAGATATGGATGAATGGAATCATTACCATATTTCTTGGCTGGGGAGAATAGCCATTACCAAGATGAATATTTTGCCACGGATTAACTATCATTTTTAGACACTTCTGGTAAGCATACCAGCTAAGGTACTGTAAGAATGGCAGAGCATATTGATGAGTTTTATATGGCAGGGTAAGTCTCTCAGAGTAGTGAGGTAGATTTTATTTCTATCTAAGGGGGTCATTTTCCAAATCGATCGCACGCGAAAAGGGACTTTTCACACGCAAAAAGGTTAGGGCCCTTTTCGCTGTTACTAGTGCGCCCAATAGCACCACCTTTTATGATGGCGCTATTGTGTGTGAAAGCCAGCAGCGATAGCACCTTGGAGGTATGATCGCTGCCAGCTTTTGCAGGCCCACCCTCCGCTTCACCCCTCAGCCCCCCATTACCGCGCAATTCAGGAAGCCGTGGTAGCTTAGAAAATCTAGGCCTAAGTCCAGGGGATGCTTGGGTATGTCCAATTTG
The DNA here is from genome assembly GCF_901001135.1 of Rhinatrema bivittatum. Classification (NCBI taxonomy): domain Eukaryota; kingdom Metazoa; phylum Chordata; class Amphibia; order Gymnophiona; family Rhinatrematidae; genus Rhinatrema; species Rhinatrema bivittatum. The sequence continues at coordinate 544,238,509 of NC_042617.1, read as the reverse complement.
GTCTGATATTTTGCAGCTGCATATCTCAAGGTTATAGTTTTGGCATAAACCTTGGGCAGTGATGGCACAAGCCATTGTGGGTGAGTTACCACTATCGTTTATAATTTGGTTACCTAAATGAACATGGGAAATTCCTCAGAATGCTCCTCCTACGTTATCGCTTTCTTTATTAGTGTAGGACAAATGGCATTCCTTGTTAGTTGGCTCCAGGGATTACCATTATAGTACTCCTCTTCTCTATAATCTTTACTTCCTACCTAGATTGATAAATTCAGCTTTCAGAGAGTGGGAATCCCTGGAGATTTCATGGTGGGAGCATGTTTGGGGATTGTCAGGGCTTTTAAGTTTTTCAATATTGCAGAATACTTATGACCTTCCTGATAATGCGATATTTCCTTATTTGCAACTCTGTCACTTTGCACTCTGAACCAGCCTGGGGATTCACTTGACCCAAGGTGTTTCTCATTTTGAATCTTTATGCAAAAATGTTGATAGAATTCCTAGGGCTCTTTCCAAAATATGTGCATTTTTAAATCATGATTTTCCGACCAAACCTTCCTTTGTCAAATCTTGGGAAATAGACTTGGGGAAGGAATTTTCACTGGAGCAGTGGCTGACTATTTTTCAATCTACTGTAAAGGGTCTTGCCTCTGCAAATATTATTGAGAATGGCTACAAAGTTTTATACCATTGGTATATGACTCCGGTACGACTTCACAAGATGTTGACTTCTCAAACAGCTGAATGTTGGAAAGGATGTCAGGGGCTGGGCTTCTTTATACACGTGGTGGGAGTGCCCATTTATTAAAGTTTTCTGGGAGATGTCACTTGCTGGATTGAGAGCATTCTAAAAATTTAATCACTTTGCAGCCTGAACATGCTTTGCTAAATGTTCCCATTTCTCAAGGACATAAATATGAAGCTATTTTAGTGAGACACATTTGTGTAGCTGCTAGGGGTAATATTGCAAAGTATTGGCATGAGTCGAAAGTCCTGCGAGTGTGAGATACCAAAATCAGACTTGAGAAGGTATATACTCTGAACAAAATTACAGCTGTAAAGAATAAGTGCCTACATAACTTTGAGAAAGTTTGGTCTCTTTACGATTCGTGGAAACGCTTCATGGAAGTTAATCAATGATTGGTTATTTCATATGTTAATGTCACTCAGGCCATGCAACATTTGGATACTGCATTGTTATTCTAATTTCTTAGGTTTTACCTAGATATCTGTATTGGAGGGGCAGGGGGGGGGGGGGGTGGGAGGGCTGGTTACTTGGATTATTGGATTGCCAATGTTGTAGATTCTTGGGATGGGAAATGTCAGGGCAACCTCTGGATAGGATTTTGCTCCCTAAATGCTTTCTGGCTATTATTACAGTATATGTTTTATCATGATTTCTGTTATTAGAGATAGCATATTTTGTATATCCTTTTTGATGGTTACTCTTGAATTGTCAAATGTTTTTGGATATAAGTGTGTTTTCAATAAAATATTAATTAAAAAATTAACTTGGATAAATATGTATTTATCTGTCCCCTCAAAGCAGCTAAAAGTATGTGCTAGCTTTCACAAGGAGAGTACTTTATCTAGATTAAAAAGAGGTATTCTCAGGATTGTGTTTAGACTTGGGAAGGAATAAACATAATGCATGTAGATTTCATTTTCAAAATATATACAGTCATTTACCCTTGATCAGTTGACCACAGAAAAAAACAGGAACAAATATGTATTGGCAGTTTCTATCTACGTAGCTTGTAGGCAGTTTTCAAAGGGAAATTACCCAAGCTGTTTGCCTTTAAAAATTAGCTAAAATTGGCATCCATACTAAAGTGTTCAGGTACTTTGCAATAGTATGGGCTATTCCAAAGTTGCCTCCAGATTGACTTGCAAAAGATCACACAAAGAGTCTGTAATAGATGTGAGTCTTAAACCTATAAGATAGGACTTCTGCTAGGTGACAAGCAAGTGCTGTAAACAGCAGAGCAGTCCTCTCCCCAGGGTTGAATGATAAGTCTTATCTGTCTAGTTAGTGATACTCCAAGCCACTGAAGGCAACTTGCCATACCTCTACCAGAATAACTTTGGTGTCTGTAAAATGTTACCTTGTAATTACTTTCATGATGATAGCTGGAAAATTTAATAAAAAATAGGCAGCCATCTTAGGACAGTTTTAGTCCCTTACTGTAACCTCCTTGCCTCTTTTATATTACTGAATGTCTTGTACAGTAAGCTTTGCCACATTGGGATGTTCATAGTAAAACATTAATATGAAACTTGGTAGCCTTTCTGAACCCAAATGAGCCAGTTAAACTGAGGAGGAAAGGGCCTGTATGATCCTGAAAGCAAAACATTCAGATAATTGTTTTGTTAGTTCAATAAAAGGTATCACAACCTACAATGAATCCAGATATTTCTGTATATTGTCCTTGAGAAAGCTTGGTGTTACATGCTGCAATGAAATAATCAGAATGGCAGATATACAATCAGCATATTTCAATAGCAGAACATTCTTTATGAATAGGATTTCTAAAAAACAAAACAAAACACCCCCCCCCCATAAATATGCTCCATAATATCCCATAGGTAGACTGAAAACAAGCATGTTGGAGAGATCTAAGTAAATATCACTTTGTTCACATTCTGCATTTAGGGTAAAATACATTTGAAAATTAGAGATTGTCAAGATAAGTTAATGTGGTGGAACACATCTCAGTAGCAAGTTTCTTTGCATTCCCTAATCTTAAAACAGCAAGAATTGGGCAGTTTGCAGGAGGATAATATGTTTCTTTCTTTGGTATTTGGCTACCTGTACAGTAACCACAGCTAGTCCTCCATTAATTACAGGATACCATCGTAAAGTAAAGTGGCAACCACAAAATGATTTAATAATACCAATGTTTCTGCAGCTAGCCAGAAATACAATACTTCTGGCATGAAGGGGAATTTGGCAGGAAGAATATCAGTGTGGTGATGAGCCAAAAACACAGGAAAATAAGGTCTTCAGATAGTTTGTAATTATCCAGATGAGCCTTGAAAGCCAAAACCCTCACAGAAGGCCCAGCCAAGCCAATGTGTGCCATCAGGAAGATATATGCTGTACCCAAGGATACGATAGGGGGAATATGAAAAATAAGAAAGACATCATTTTGTTCTGGTTTTCTTTTTCACCAAAGACTCCCAAGCTCATCGGTTGTTTATATTATTCCAATTTTGGCAAGCCACAAGTCATTTCAAATAGCTGAAGAGTGATGACAGAGTTTTTCCCTCTGTTTGTTAAACATTTGCATTAGCCACAGGTTTACTCTTGGACTTGCTTTCATTTTTGACACAGATTGAAATTACATTAGGGATGCGCACAGCAGGCCAAAATTCACTGTAATTCATGTCTGGCAAATATCTTAACAGAATAGAGCAGCAGGTATACTTTGTCAGAGGCTGCTCTTATGTTCAATGTTCAAAAATGGCTGGACTGAGCAAATTGCAAAATAATAAATGAAAACAAACTTAGTGGATTAACAAGTGGATTTTCCTTTTGGTGAAACGGTACCCATTTAGCCATGACGCTTGACATGATGGAGAAGTGCCCGAGGTCAGAAGTTAGAACATCTCTTGAAGAGCAACAGGATGTTGGTTATTCCTGAAAATGCATCATTTTCCTCATCAACATTCTTGTTTTTCATTCTGTTGGATAACGCAAGCTGCAGGTCATATGCAATGTGTCAGCCTTCAGTATAATGTATTTTTCTCTTCCACCTTTTCTTCCATCACTTCCAGAGACAGATTATAAAAGCCTTCCGGTTTATTATTTATCCAATATTGCAGCCTGTGGACATCTGGATTCATGGGCTTGAACATTCAAGAATATTTTTTACATAAAGGGGGGAGGTAATTTTGAAACAGCCTGCATTAGAAAGTCATAATAAGTTACAGCAATTTCCAAGTGAACTTGCAAGCATATGTTTGCTTTGAAAATTATCCCACCAAAATTACCTGCACACAATTACACCTGCCTATTTGGGCACAGGAAATTCCACCCAAAATTTCCCAAGACAGATTTCATTCAAAGGAAAAGTGTGCTAGAAACAGTGCAAAGTCTGATGGTAACAGTCCCTGTGGACTTTGCAACTACCAGCAAATATTTGAGAAAGGGCTTCTTACTCGATCATATCACACCCAAAAATTATAATCATTTCCTCCTATTTTTAGAGATTGACTAAAGTCTTGCATGCAGCATCACTTTTAAAAGGCTACTGTCAGTCTTCCGTGCAGGATGGTGGTAACTGACTTTTAAAACTGCTTTAGTCTGCCCTGACACAATTGAGCATCAGGTCCTCTCCCACTGTCTTTTCAAAAATTGTGGCTGAGCACTGGATTTCCCTTACTCACCTCTGACGTATTTAAAAAAAATTGTGGCTGAGCGGCATTGATCCCACCCCCATTCCCAAAGTTAACATAATAGTTTCATAGCTCAGAAATTCACTCTTTCCCTTCCCCCCATCATCATCCCAAACCCCCAAAAGGCTCCCTAACCTTGAGCAGGAGCAGTATTTTACCTCCTCCCACTCCTTTGATACATAAGCGCTGCGAGCTATGACCACTCCTCTCACTTATGTATTCATTTATTGACATCACTATATTTACTGATTGGCCCTTCAGTGAGAAATGAAGGGCCAATCCCAGTTCAGAATTCAGTTCTGAACAGCTGTTAGGGAAGGAACGATCCCTGAATTCTGAACAGGGACTGGCTTTTCAGCTGCCACTGAGGGGCCAATCAGTAAACAGTGAAATGAATAAGTGAATACATAAGTGACAGGAGTGCTCAGAGCTCCCAGTGCTTATATATTAAGGAAATGAGAGGAGGCAAAACATTTTACTCCTCCCGCCCAAGATTATGGAGCCTTTTTGGCATTCCTGGGTGAGGAAGGGGGCATGTATGTGTGTGTGTCTGGGGGAGGATGGCTGTAAATGGTGGCCTTGCTTACAGTGGTGAAATTCTAAACTGTGAAACTATTATGTTAACTTTAGAGATGGTCTGGGATCATCCCCTCTCAGCCACTATTTAGTTAAAGACAAGGGGCTAGTGGTGGGGGCATCCGATGTTCAGTTGTTATTTAGACATGGGTGAGTGGGGGGGGGGGGGCAGGTAGGAGGGCTCTGATGCTCGACAGCTACTTTTTAAAATGTTATCCTGCTAGCTTTACACCAAGTTTTATCCCCGAGTACAGTTAACTGGATAGCTTTGTCCGCGTAAGGCTGAATATCAGCACTAGCTAGCTAAATTCAGGCTTTGCCCTCGGACCGCTCCTCACCATGCTGTTTTTTCCTATCCGGCTAAGATTTCTCTAGGTAATAACTTAGCAGCTAAAACGTAGCCATTCAGCAGTGGGGATATTTAAAACTAGGGGTTTGTCTGGCTAAGTCCCGAGCTTAGCTGAACAAATCCCTTTGAATCTGGACCTCATCTGAATTTGAAATGCAGAATATGGAGAACGCAAAATACTGTCCAGCTCTCTGGTAGAACACCTCAGTGACTCCTGGCTAGGACTACGCACAGGACCTTCTGAAACTCCAGCTGGGAGAAAGCTCCTTTGAAGAGTGGAACCGTGAGTCCTGGAAGAGCTGACGTGCAAATTAATTCAAGGACTGCGTATTCTGAGGTTCCGTGCAGCCCCGAGTATGTGGAAAGGACTGAACTGACTGTAACATATCATGTGCAGAGGAGGACCGAAATGATGTAAAATATTGGGATGGAGGAAATGCTGATTGTAAAATTGCAGGCCAATGTCTATGGCCTGCAATTTTTGGAGTCTCATAGAATTTTCACTGCAGAACACGCATTTAAATAACACCACGTTGCCACGGAAGAGTCCACAGGTTTTTTGGGGACAACACAAAGTTATAATTCTTCAAAAACCAAAAAAAGTTTACAAGGAGGAGGAGGAAGGTTGATGATTATAACACCACTGAGTTGTGGTGCTGGGCACCTACACGATATATGAAACCTTTCTCTGACTCCATAATTATTATTCAGATAAATGATTTGTAGATATTAAAATAAAACCTGATACCATTCATTGTGTAGGGATATACTTTATTAAAACACTTTAAATATTCACATTATCACTTTATAAGTCCAGTATTGACAGCGACCTAGCATTTTTGCTCTAGATTGTTTAGGTTCAATGTCTATGGAAGTCATGGTGTGCTGTGCAAATAAAGCAGGTTGGTTTAAAAGGAAACTAATCAGGTTGCCTTATTGATTTACACCAGCTAGAGAGGAAGGCAGCCTTAGGTTCCACCATATGATCTCGGTGGGGCATTGGATGCTGAAAGGAGAATAGTGATCAAAGGTGAGTTACTGCTGTGGCACCCTGGCAGCTCAAGTGTTGAGTTATTCAACAGAAACTGAGATACAGAAGCCTAAAATTCAAATTGCATTCTTTTATAGATAATTCTCTATATTTTTAATTAACAGTATACCAAATATAAAATCATTATTCCAAACTGAAACTTGATGTATGTAATATTATTTTATTAAATATATACGCTCTACTTTTATGATGGGGGGAGGGGAATTGGATTCAGACAACAACCAACTTGGGCCCTGGCTTTTACGATATAGAGTACTGATATGCAGACATAAGGGAGAAAGCACGGGGCTGCTTCTAGTACGGCCAAGTCCAAATGAAAATCACATCAAGCAGCATTGCATGAATTTTCATGAAAGTTTCTCACCCAGTACGAATGTTGCTATGTTAATATATAAGAATTGGGGGTAACCTGCTTGGAGCAGAAGCTACTACGATAAGAAGCATGCTGGGCAGACTGGATGGACCATTTCGTCTTTTTCTGCCATCAATACTATGTTACTATGATGCTATATTTTTCGGTAAAATGCATCTTTAAACTTGCAGCTAAATCCCAGATGTTTTTCATTGCTGGCCACAGTCAGAGGTAGTCTTAGGACAGAATGACCAAGCTGCTTGCCACAGATCCTATACTTGGAGGGATCGGGGGCGGAGGGTGGGGGGGGGGGGGTAAGCTCATTTTCAGGAACAGTGATGGGTCACCCAAACCATCCCTCTGTGGGATGCTGCATATTAGAACATTAAGGGCCCCACCATTCCCATCTTCCCAAGGTCCTGTGCAAGTGCACAATTGCCTCTGCCCACAGTTCTGAATAAAGGAATTACCAAATGCTTCCCTCATAGGAAACATGACATTCAAAATTCTAACAATATAAATGTTGAAACTTTGTTTGTTTTTTTTATAGTGATGTGGATTTCTTGTCCGGTACTGAAAGCCATAACAGCAGAATCCCAGGTTGCTAAAGTAGCTTGCATAGCCTTTAAAACACATACGCTGCATTCTGAGAGATTTTGTTTATGCATTTTAGTTCTGTTTTCTTTTTCCTTTTCTTTATATATCTCTCCCCGAGTGTTATTTAGTGAGGCGATTTAAGTGCAAGGGGCAAATTAAAGGCGACATACCCAGTGCATGACTGCCAATAAAGAAGTTTTCAATAAGCAAGTTAGCCACAAGAAAGCAGTCCACGATCCTCTGCCACTTTTTGTGTCTATTTCAGAGCATTAAACACATAGGCAGAAGGCATGGGAAGAATAAATTGCAGCTAGTAATGCTGCTATTACTGTACTGACCTCCAAAACACAGAGCAGAAGGGGGGAATAAAACCGACGCTGTGATTGCCATGTTTCAGGTAGTTTTTAGATGCTATCATTTAAAATGCTTCAAATGGATACTGAATGTTCTTTCCCTTTCATCGGGAAAAGCTGAATGAAAAGGAAAAAGCAAAAACATTCTGGGTATGTTACTGGAAATCTTTTGGCTGATATGTTTGAATAATAAATATGGTATAGCTAGGCCTTTGTATGGTAGATCACAAGCCCTACAGACAGGTTGGACTGTACAATACTGGAAATCTTTCCCAGATTCAGAAACAGCAGGAGGCTGATGCTAATCAAATCTGAGTGATTTGAAATTACTCTGTCCTTTGTACACATTTCCATTTCATAAAGTAAAGTGAAGCTTGTTTCTGTATTTTTACAGGAAGTTCACAGTTCTAAGACCCAATATTAGCTATTCTTTTAGGTCCTGATTTTTGAAAGCACTTTTATGTGTCTGTATGGGCTTTTTGAAAATTTCCCCAGGGGTGTGCTCATAAAAGTACACATGGAAGTGATTTTGCATGTTAAGTATGGGGCGGATTTTAAAAGGGTTATGCGCGTAAATCCTCAGGATTTACGCGCGTCTAGCCTATCTTGTATAGCCCTGGCGACGTGCGCAAAGCCCCAGGACGCGCATATGTCCTGGGGCTTTGTGAAAAGGGCGGGGTGTGGGCAGGGCATGGGTGCGGCGCAGGTCCGGGGGCAGTCAGGGGGTGGGGCAGGACCGAGGCCTCCAGCACAGCGGCCATTTGCTGGTGTGCCAGGGTATCGCACGCTGGCTTCTGGCATCTGGCCAGAGGCAGGCGTAACTTACAAAATAAAGGTAGGGGGGAATTTAGGTAGGGCTGGGTGGCGGGTTAGATAGGGTAAGGGAGGGGAAAGTGGGGGAGGCCGAAGGCAAGTTCCCTCCGAGGCCGCTTCGATTTTGGAGCAGCCTCGGAGGGAACAGGGAAAGCCATCGGGGCTTCCCTAGAGTTCAGCGCGTGCAGGTGCACAAGTGTGCACCCCCTTGCGCTCGCCAACCCTGGATTTTATAACATGCGCGCGGCTGCATGCGCATGTTATAAAACCGGGCGTACATTTGTGCACGCCGGGTAGCGCACACAAATGTAGGCTGCGCATGTAGGTTTTAAAATCTACCCCTATATGCGCAATTGAAAGAGATATTCTGGGGCAGAGTTGGGGTAGGGAACCACTTACATGCAGAGGAAGTTTGAAGTTTTGTGATTTTAAAGCTGTTTTATAGTTGTTAATTATACTTCCTAGGAAAGAGGCCTGTGTACAGTTTATAACTCAGCCAAGTCAAGGGTGATCTGTCAATCTTGCAGGAGCTGAAATCCAAATAAAGGTATTATTTCCTGGCTATTGATTCAAGTACCGTGACATAATTTTGAAAAAAGGATGTTTTTCATTGCTTGTTTGGCATTGCTTTTCTGTTTATTGGGTTGTATTACTGATTATATAGGGAAAGGACTGGGCTGCTTTGCTGTTGGAATACTTCATTTTTTATTTTTTCTACCTTAGGGTCTCTCCAATCCACCCCACATTCTATTCTTATTATATAGACTAACCCACTAATTAGGGGGCTGGATTACACAGAATATCTTGACATTGGTTGACAATGAAACAAAAGTATGTAGCTTAGATTTATTGTTAGTCACTTGTGAAAACATAAAGTTCAGATGAAGCTTAATTAGCGATATCATAGTAGATCCTACAAGTGATTATTTGATCTTTTCGACCCAAGGTAATAGGATTCTTTATAGACTACTCAAGATAGAAATAAAAAGACTTTATAAAATATGAGACATTTTAGTCTATTAATCACAATAGATTTCATAAAAAGGAAGGCAGCTTCTTCTTGTACTCACAGGGCTCCTAAAATAAAAATAGGGGATTTGATAGATCTCTTTTCTCATTTTTTTCTACAGGCATCAAGGTCCTAAGAAGAACAAAAGGATGGCTGGGAAAACATGTTAACAAAGACTCTGTATGATGGAATATAGTGTGGGATTTGTTAATAGGATTGAGAGGACCCTGGTGGATTTAGTGAGTAAATTTAGTGTTGGAATTATAATAGGACATTTGGATAAAGTTTTAAAGAAAAGGGGTGATGGTATGTAATCAGCGTGGGATTAACTATGATCATGCTGAGATGAATTAATAAGATAGCTATAACATTAATATGGTGGGGTATAGCCTTTAGATCTGTTCAGAAGGTTGATATATGATGATTTTATATTGGGTGGGGAGTGTTTGATGAATAAATGAGTATGTGTGTAGAAGGGATATTTTAGTACTTTTGATTCTGAATAGATAACATTTGTTGGTGCTATTTTGGGGTATCATTGATGATAAAATATTTCTGCTTGGGTTATGCTATTTTGCACATGTTTGTACTGATGTTGTATCTGTTATGCTCAGGCTTGTGAACCCTTGGGCCAACGGGAGGATGGAATACCTTAGGAGGAAGATCCATAGGTTCTCTCGTCGGGTGGCGAGGCAGGAACAGAAGATATGACCAGCTGACCCTCAGCACTGAAGACAGAGGCGACTGTGGAGACAGACAAGGAGTTGAGATGTTTGAAGAGAAGAAGTGTGTCTTCGCCACTGGAAGCCCACGGTGCCCCCCAGGAGGAGCCTGTAGAGACCCGGACCGCTGGGACTTAGATGGACCTTTGAGAGGTCGGGAGTTCGGTGCAAGGGCTGACTGGAGCTTCACCCCTGGAAGCCCGCGGCCCCCCCGGGAGGAGCCCACAGGGACCCGGGCCGCTGGGACTTAGGCGGGCCCTTGGAGACAACGGTCAAGAAGAGTCCGAGGTCAAGTGCCAGACGGTCGTCACTCACCAGTCCGAGGTCACACACCGAGGGATCACCACTTGCCAGTCCGAAGTCACACACCAGAGAATCACCGTTTGCCAATCCGAAGTCAATACCAGGAATCACCGCTAGCCGATCCGAAGTCAGGAACCAGGAACACCAGACGAAACAGGAATAAGGATCCAAAGCACAAGAACTCACCGAAGCAAGCAGACCTGACTAACCAAGGAAGTTGCCAAGTCAAGGAATGAGCAGAGGAAGCCGCCCTTTATACTTCCCCTGCTCTGGCTGATAGAGAACAGCTGCAGCTAGTTAAAGGGATCAGGTCCCTTTAAATCTGACAAAATGGTGCCTCCACCATTACTTTACTTGGGATCTGAAACCCAACTATTAGTTCAATTTCCCCTGGTTGAAATGGGACATCCCTCTTAGTATTTATTTATTTTTATTTATTTATTTAATAATTTTGATATACCGATGTTTCATGAGAACATATCAAATCAGTTTACATTATCTAACAAATATTCATTTAAAAATATTTGCATTTCCAAAAGAGAAAAGGAAGTAAATAGATAGTTTCATAATATAAATAAAATAAAATAGTAAACTAAATAATCATAAAATGTAGACAGCTAGAAAGGCAGTATAGTAAGAGCAGAGGTAATAAAATCAACAATATACATTACCTTGGTAAAATCATTAAGTTAACAACTCTTGGAAGGCTAGTTTGAATAGCCATGTTTTAATGCCCTTTTTAAATAATTTAATGTCTGCTTCCAATCTTAATTCTTGTGGTATAGAGTTCCACAGTTGGGGCCCAGCAATAGAAATAGTCCTTTCTCTCACATTATTTAGATTATTTAGTCTACTTTGTGGTTCCCTACATGCATATCTATCTATATCTATATTTATATCTATATCTATCCATCTATCTATATTCTCACACACAAAGCAGTTTCATATTTAAAAGTCTGATGTATATATTATATGCATATGTATTATGTGTGCACATATATATATGTACACACAATATAAATATGTTTCAGAAATCATGTCAAAATATTTGATAAACATTTTTTGGGAGTAAATGGCAAATAACATTTTAAAAAAGCATAAATTTATAAATTAAAAAAATGTTATTCCACATTGCCTAAAGGAAGTCTGAAATGGCTGGCTGGGCTGAACTAGGTTATTTCTCCTTCCTATTCACTATGTTAAAAAAATGTTGGTGTTGCCTCAATAACAGTGACACAAACAGTTTCCTTTACCCAGACACTTTATGAAGTAACATAAAACCCTGCAAACCTGCAATACAACACAACATTGATAAAAGGGCCACAAAAATAATAAAGGAGATGGAACATCTCTTATATGATGAGAAGCTATGCAGATTAGCGCTCTACGACTTGGAAAAGAGACAGCTAAGAGGAGACATTATAAAGTTTATAAAATCATGAATGGGGTGGAACAGGTAAAGGATGGTTATTTACACTCTTAAATAATACTAAAACAAGGAGACATTCCATGAAATTAACAACCAGCAGATTCAAAACAGATTGTAGAAAGTACTTTTTCACTTAGTGCACTGTCAAGCTATGGAATCTTTTGCCAGAGGATATGATCAAGGTGACTAGCATAGCTTGGCTTAAAAGAGGTTGAGACATATTCCTTTATTTATTATTTATTTAACTCTTTTCTATACCGACATTCATGATACAGATCATTTATTTATTTAATTTATTTATTTAACATTTTCTATACCGACCTTCATGAAAAAGATTCATATCAAACCGGTTTACATGGAACTTAGGGACTAACTAAATAACCATATAACAAGAAGGCCAAAGCACAGTTACATATAACAAGGATATTGAACTTGGGGGCTAGAGTAGCCAGGAAGTAGAAGGACAGCAAAAACTAGAGGTTAAATACATATGTATATACTGGGACTGGTCCGAGAGTCTAGTCAGTTGGGCTGAGTCTGGTTGAGAAGTATGTTGACATTTTAGAAATTAGGGGAAGGCTTGGAGGAATAGCCAAGTCTTAAGTTTTCTTAGGAAGGTTATAAGGCAGGGTTCCAATCTTAGGTCAGTCGGCAAGTTGTTCCAAATGACGGGGCCCGCTGTGGAGAATGCACATTCTTTGGTGGAAGTTAGGCGCGTGGATTTAGTTGGTGGGACTTGTAGGGTTCCTTTATATGCTTCTCTAATGGGTCTTGCGGATGAGTATAGTTTGAATGGGATCTGAAGGTCTAGTGGTAGTTGATTGTGGATGGTTTTGTGGATTATGGTGAGTGCCTTATGCAAGATTCTGTATTTTATTGGCAGCCAGTGCAGGTTTCGGAGTATGGGAGTGATATGAGTTCCCCGGTTAGTGTTGGTTAAGATTCTAGCTGCTGCGTTCTGGAGCATCTGTAGTGATTTGGTGGCGGAGATGGGGACCCCCATGAGGAGAGTGTTGCAATAGTCAGTTTTAGAGAACAACGTTGACTGGAGGACAGTTCTGAAGTCCTGGAAATGAAGAAGGGGTTTGAGTCTTTTCAGAACTTGAAGCTTATAGAAACAGTCCTTAGTGATATTGTTGATTGATTTCTTTAAATTCAGATGGTTATCAAGGATTACTCCTAAGTCTCTTACTTGAGTGGTCTGGGAGTTGGGGAATGTCTGAACAGTGCTGGCCGAGTGGTCGGGGGAGATAAGAAGGATTTATGTCTTGGCTGCATTGAGAACCAGGTTCAGGCTGGTGAGTAGGTGGTTAATGGACTTAAGGCAATTTTCCCAGTAGGTAAGCGTTTTTGGAAGGGATTCTTTTATAGGGATCAAGATCTGAACGTCATCTGCGTAGAGGTAGTGTATTAAGTTTAGGTTTGTAAGCAGCTGACAGAGGGGCAGTACGTAGATATTGAAGAGGGTAGGGGATAGAGAAGAGCCTTGAGGGACTCCTAGAGTTGATTTGAAATTTGGGCATTCTTTGTTATTGATTCTAACCTTGAAGCTTCTAATGTTGAGAAAGGAGTTGAACCATCTGAGGGCGTATCCTGATAATCCAATGTCTGAGAGGCGATTTAGAAGGATGGCGTGGTTCACGGTGTCGAACGCCGCAGAGATGTCTAGGAGGACAAGCAGGACAGAAAGCCCTTTGTCTAGACCCATGAGGATGTGGTCTGATAGGGAGATGAGGAGGGTTTCTGCACTGGATGATTTACGGAAGCCGTACTGGGAAGGATATAGAATTTTGTGTTCCTCCAGGTAGTCTGAGAGCTGTGTGTTCACCACTTTCTCTGTGAGTTTCGCTAGAAAAGGGAGGTTGGATATAGGTCGGAAATTGGAGAGTTCTTTTGTGTCCAGGTTGGGTTTCTTCAAGAGGGGTTTGAGGGACGCCATTTTTAGCTCATCCGGGTAGATTCCTTGGGCTAGGGAGCAGTTTATGATGTTAGCCAGTGATCTGGAGATAGTGCCCGGGATGAGGCGCAGAAGTTTAGTTGGGATGTAGTCCGTTGGATGGCTGGATGGTTTCAACTTCTTGAGGGCGGATTCAATTTCCAGAGGGGTAGTGGGCTCGAAGGAGTTGAGGGTGGCTCCAGTGTAAGATGTAGTGTTGGAGTTTAGGGCGGGGGGATTGAGTTGGTGGGGAGAAGCGCCAATGTGTTTGCAATTTTATCCTGAAAGAAGAGTGCTAGCTCATTTGCTTTGGATTGAGCCTGGTCGTCTGGGATGGTAGGGGCGGAGGGTTTGGTGAGTTGGGATACATAGGAGAACAGGGCCCTGGCATCATATTGTATATCATGAATTCTGCTGGCATAAAAGTCTTTTTTTGTCTGTAAAAGAGAGATCTTGTAGAGATGGAGGGTGCATTTATAATCGGATAGTGTTGTGGTGTTGGGGGTCTTACGCCATGTGCCTTCCTTGTGTCTGACGTCTTGCTTCATCAGTTTAAGTTCTGGTGAGAACCAGGATTGTTTCCTTTTTTGTGTCCAATTGATAATTTTTGTCGCTTTGGGGCAAAGTTTATTGGCTATTGACTCCATGATATTGCGCCAGGATAGAAGGGCTGAGTTGGGGTTGGAGATATCCAGGTTAGGGAGTTCCTTGGATAGATATTCACTGAGAATGTCGGAGGCACATGGTTTCTTGAAGTGGATGGTAGAATGAGGTTGAGGCTGAATAGGGTTTCCTTGAGTCGTGAGGGTAGCTGATATCAGGGAATGGTCGGACCAGGGGACGGGGGTGGTCTGGAACGTTATTGTATGATAGGTTTGAGTTTATGAAGATGAGGTCGAGCCTGTGTCCTGCTTTATGGGTGGGCTTATTGATAATTTGTTCCAAGCCCATAGCCCGGAGTGTGGTGAGGAAGGTTTCACAATTGGGAGAGAGTGGTGAGGCATCAACATGCATATTGAAGTCCCCCAGTATCATAGTTGATGAATCTGTGTTGATGTGTTTGGCAATGGTTTCTATGAGGGGGGAGGCATCGGTGTCTAGTAATCCTGGCAGAGCATATACTAGAAGAATTTGAATATGTTTTGACTTGAACAGACCTTGTTCCAGTTTTTTGGAGGAGATCTTGACTGGTTGCTGGCTGAGATTGAGTTCTTTTTTGGTGGCTAGGAGCAGAGACCGACTCCTCTTTTTTTGAGTCTTGGGATTGAGAAAAAGTCATAGAGGTGTATCGGTAATTGGGTTATCAGGGGAGTGTCAGAACTTTTAAACCAGGTTTCCGTGATAGCACAGTCGTCTGGTTTGGAGTCCAGCAGATAATCGTTAAGGATGTGGGTTTTCTTTGTAAGGGACTGAGCGTTGAAGAGGGTTAGAGAGAATATTGTGAGTCCTAATAGCTGGGTGAGGGGTGAAATCATGATTGGGATGAGTGATCTCGTAGTATGGCTCGGGGTTCATTGTGAAAGCTTTGAGTGGTGGGTGTGGTGATGATAAATGATAGGGGTGGGGTAGGTTTGCATAGTGCCTTCTCGGATGGTGTAGAAAAGGAGGGTTGTGTGTATGAGCTGTAGATAGTGGTCTTTGAGTCTCCTGTCTTTGAGTCGGTCTTAGAGATGACTGCTGGTGATTGGATGGGAGAGTTGGGAATTGCTTGTGTGTAGGGAGCTGTCTGAGAGAGTTGAATGAGTTTTTGTCTGTTGTGGTTGTCTGGAGACTGAGCGGGAGCGGTAAGGTGCTTATGCTGGAGCACTAGGAGTGGGTTGGGTATTGGGAGTGTGTCTTTATGATGAAGCATAGGTTGAGCATGTTGATGGTTGCTTGAGAGAGTTGAGTATATGTCGGTCTGGGAGATGCTGGCAAATGAGATGCTGATAGATGCTGGCAAAGGCTGGGTGAATGCTGGATGAGTGCTGGGTGAAAGCTGGATGAATGCTGGATGAGTGCTGGGTGAGGCTGCTGGATGCTGGCAGAAGCTGGCAGAGCTGGATGAGTGCAGCAAAGACTGGAAGACTGCTGGAAGTCTGCTGGATGAATGCTGGATGAAAGCTGGATGCGGGTGGATGATGGTAGATGCTGGCAACTACTGGATGAGTGCTGGGTGAAACTGGTGGATGCTGGCAGAAGCTGTCAGTGCTGGATGAGTGTGGCAAAGACTGCTGGAAGACTGCTGGAAGACTGCTGGATGAATGCTGGATGAATGCTGGATGAGTGCTGGATGAAAGCTGGATGTTGGTAGATGATGGTAGATGCTGTGAATGTTGGATGAAGCTGGTGGATGTTGATCATATCATATCGGTTTACAAGGAACAAAGGGGTTATAACATTGAAGAGGAAGCAAAAGTTACAGTAAAACAAGGTTGCAGCAACTTGGGAGCTGAATTAGCCATAGGCAGAGTTTTAACAAAGTAGACATAAAAGAAGTAAACTTAACAAGGGTGTACTGGAAGTGCCTTGAGTCTGATATAGACTCAATTTCCTGGAGGAAATGTCCATAACATGTTATTATTTATTTATTTATTTATTTAACATTTTTCTATACCGACCTTCAAGGTTGAATACCATATCAGGTCGGTTTACATCGAACAGGGGTAGATCAGTATAACGTAACATAACATAAGGAGCAAATTTTGTGGTAAGAGACAAGAGCAGAGAAGCAAAAAGTTACATAATAACAAGGACCTTGAACTTGGAAGCTGGTTCAGCTGGAAAAAGAGAAGCCTTAAGAAGGTATTAAATTAAGTACATTGTGATATGTCCAAACTAGTAAATGAGGTGAATATTGGCGGGGCGAAGTTCCATATTCAAAAGCTGAGTAGTTATCTAGTGAAAGTTTGATGGATCAGGGAAGGCTTGTAAGAAGAGCCAAGTTTTGAGTTTTTTTTTAAATGTAGTTAGGCACGGTTCCATTCTGAGTTCTGAGGGGAGGTTGTTCCAGATGGATGGACCTGCTGTAGAAAAAGCTCGGTCCCTGGTAGAGATGAGTCGTGTGGCTTTAGAAGGCGGGGCTTGTAGAGTTCCTTTGTAGGTTTCCCTCATTGGTCTGTTGGAAGTGTGGAGTTTGAGTGGGAATTCGAGGTCGAGATGGAGGAGGTTATGAATTGATTTGTGGATTAGAGTTAGCGATTTGTGTAGAGCCCTGTAACTGACTGGTAACCAGTGAAGATTACGGAGGATGGGCGTAATATGGTCTCTCTGGTTGGTGCTTGTCAAAATTCTTGCTGCAGCGTTCTGTATCATCTGTAAGGGCTTGGTTGTAGAGCTTGGTAGGCCGGTGAGGAGAGTGCTGCAGTAGTCAATTTTGGCAAATATTAGAGATTGGAGAACAGTCCTAAAGTCATGAAAATATAGGAGAGGTTTGAGTCTTTTTAACACCTGAAGTCTGTAGAAGCACTCTTTAGTTGTGGTTTTGATCATATTCTTTAGGTTAAGACGGTTGTCTATAATTACTCCAAGGTCTCTCACATGAGAGTGGGTGAGAAGGTGTTTGTGATGAATCTGAGATGAGAGGTTTTCTTGGTTGGAGGAAATGAATAGGAATTCAGTCTTAGATGCATTGATGACCAGATTTAGACTGTTGAGGAGATTAGTGATGGCTTGTAAGCTGTTGTTCCAGAGTGCGAGGGATTTGTTAATAGATTCTGTTATGGGAATCAAAATCTGAACATCGTCTGCGTAGATGTAGTGAATGAGGTTAAGACTAGTTAACAGTTGGCAAAGGGGAAGGAGGTAAATATTGAAAAGGGTAGGTGATAGGGATGAACCTTGTGGTACGCCAAGAGCGGAATTTGTAGATGGTGATTCCTTATTGTTGATTTTGACTTTAAAACTCCTGTTACTGAGGAACGACTTGAACCAATTGTGGACTGTTCCCGAGATGCCTATGTCTGAAAGGCGATTCAAGAGGATGAGGTGGTTGACGGTGTCGAAAGCCGCCGAGATGTCTAGAAGGATTAGGAGAAAGGAGTGTCCTTTGTCTAGCCCCATAATAATATGGTCTGTTAGAGATATGAGTAGGGTTTCAGTGCTGCGAGATTTGCGGAACCCATATTGGGAAGGGAAAAGTAAGTTGTGATCTTCTAGATAATCAGAAAGCTGGGTGTTGACCAATTTCTCAGTGAGTTTGGCTAAAAATGGTAGATTCGAGATAGGGCGGAAATTAGCCAGAACACCAGGGTCTAGGTTATGTTTCTTGAGGAGTGGTTTCAGGGAAGCGTTTTTTAGACTATCTGGGTAGAATCCTTGAGTTAAGCAGCAGTTTATGATTTTGGTTAAGGGACCAGAGATTATATTTGGGATAAGTAGCAGTAGCTTGGAAGGTATGTTGTCCGATGGGTGGCTAGATGGTTTTTGCCTTTTGAGAATGGATTCGATCTCTTTGGTCGATGTTAATTCGAATTTGTCAAATTTGATTCCCTTAAGAATGTAGGTGTTATCGAATGAGGTGGTGTAGTCAGTCTTGGTTGGAAGGAGAGCAAGTGTATTTGAAATCTTCTGCTGAAAGAATAGGGCTAACTCATTTGCTTTGGTTTGAGCTTGTTCGTCAGGAATTGATGGTGGTAGAGACTTTGTTATTTGAGAGACATATGCAAAGAGGGTTTTTGCATCAAATTGGAGATCATGGATTTTATTGCCGAAGTATTCTCTTTTTGCTTTTAGAATTGAAGTCCTGTAGAAATGTAGAGTTCCTTTGTATGACAGTAGTGTAGTGGTGGAAGGTGCTTTGCGCCATTTATTTTCTTTGTGGCGTAATTCTTGTTTTATCCGTTTGAGTTCGCTGGAGAACCAAGGTTGATTTCCTTTTTTTGTCGTGTTGCTTAGTTTCGTGATTGTTGGGCAGAGTTTATTTGCTACCTCTTCAGTGATCTTGTGCCATGATAGCACTGCAGTGTTAGGATTGGCCAGATCTAAATTAGAGAGTTCCTTGGAGAGGTGTTCACTGAGGGTCTCAGAAGCACAGGGTTTCTTGAATTGAAAGGATGAAAGGTGCTGTGGGGGGGAGACTGTTTTTTTGTAGTGAGGGTGGTTGTTATCAGAAAGTGATCTGACCAGGGGATAGGGGTACACACAGGTTCCGTGGAGTTGGAGAAGTTAGAGTTGATAAAAATAAGGTCCAGGGTATGTCCTGCTTTGTGTGTTGGTTTGTTTACAATCTGAGTGAATCCCATTGCACTGAGGGCTGTGAGGAGGGCGTCACAGTTGGATGAGTGGGACGAAGCCTCAAAGTGGAAGTTGAAATCTCTCATGATTATGGTGGGTGAGTCAGTGTTGACGTGTTTCACCACGGATTCTATAAGAGGGGAGGCATCTGTATCTAATACTCCTGGGGGCGCGTAGACTAGTAGTACTTGCAGTTGGTTTGATTTGAATAGGCCTAGCTCAATTTTAGATTCTGACTTAATTGTATGCGGAGTTAGTCTGAGTTCTTTTTTGGTGGCTAGTAACAGACCGCCTCCTCTCTTTTTTTGTCTGTGAATTGTAAAAAAGTCATATTTGTGGGAGGGTAATTGGTTGATAAGGGCAATGTCTGAGTTTTTTAGCCATGTTTCTGTGATTGCACAGATGTCTGGGTTACCGTCCAAGAGATAGTCGTTGAGGATGTGAGTCTTTTTTGTCAGAGATTGAGAGTTAACTAGGGTCACTGAGAGTAGAGTTAGTCCTAGGAACTGAGTCAGCGGGTTTATCATGATTGGAATGAGAGATCTAGGGGTTCTTACTGGAGGTATCGGAGTCAGAGCTGGAAGCCTGTTGAGGTGTAGTCGATGGTATCTTATTGGAATATGTTGGGCTAGCATGTTGTAGAGTCTTGCTGGATGTCGGAGAAGCTGGATTGGAAGCTGGGTGGATGCTGGAGAGGCTGGAGTGGGTGCTGGGTGGATGCTGAAGAGGCTGGAGCGGGTGCTGGAGAGTCTTGATGGACGTTGGAGAGGCTGGAATGAATGCTGGAGTGGCTGCTGGTGAAGTTGGTTGAGTGGTGGCTTTATTTCAGCTAGCAAGATCTGTTAGCTCAGGACTTATGCAGACAGCTACAATTATTATGAATGTAGTTTTAGATTCTTCCGCGGGTATGGCTCGGTGCTTCCTCGGGGCTGTACGAAGGGGCGAAACAAAGGGGCCTGCCCCTTTGTTGCGCTCCTTCGGCACGCGATGCTCGGCGCGCGGCGCCGGACGGAATCCAGATTTAAAGCCCCTCAGGGCTGGCTCCTATTGGTGGAGCTGGATCAGGGGGCGGGGCTCCCGTTTTCGGCGCGGTTTTTGATTTTTCTGTTTTCTTTTTCTAGCCGGACAGCTATACTTAGCTTTGCCGCGCTATCGTCGCCGAGGTCCCCCGGGTGGGGAGAGTGAAGCCCAGACCTTCCCCCGGCGGGGCTCAGCGCCGGTAGCGCAGGTCTTCCCCGATCGTGCCTGTGGTGAAGAGGAAATGGCGCCGGACCGAATCCAGATTTAAAGCCCCTCAGGGCTGGCTCCTATTGGTGGAGCTGGATCAGGGGGCGGGGCTCCCGTTTTCGGCGCGGTTTTTGATTTTTCTGTTTTCTTTTTCTAGCCGGACAGCTATACTTAGCTTTGCCGCGCTATCGTCGCCGAGGTCCCCCGGGTGGGGAGAGTGAAGCCCAGACCTTCCCCCGGCGGGGCTCGGCGCCGGTAGCGCAGGTCTTCCCCGATCGTGCCTGTGGTGAAGAGGAAATGGCGCCGGACCGAATCCAGATTTAAAGCCCCTCAGGGCTGGCTCCTATTGGTGGAGCTGGATCAGGGGGCGGGGCTCCCGTTTTCGGCGCGGTTTTTTATTTTTCTGTTTTCTTTTTCTAGCCGGACAGCTATACTTAGCTTTGCCGCGCTATCGTCGCCGAGGTCCCCCGGGTGGGGAGAGTGAAGCCCAGACCTTCCCCCGGCGGGGCTCGGCGCCGGTAGCGCAGGTCTTCCCCGATCGTGCCTGTGGTGAAGAGCACAGGAGACTAAAGATAGTTTTTGCTAGCCCTGGGAGTGAGTAAGAGGAATTAGGTCATTTTATGAGATCTGACAGATACTTGCGATCTGGAATGGTCACTGCTCGGCTCGATGGACCTTGTTCTGATCCAGCATGTCAATTCTTATATTCTTATGTATGTTCTATGCCAATGAAGAGGTGGAGAACTTCACTGATCGGAACACATTATTTCGATATGAAAGTGACCATCCTTAGGCCCT
Organism: Rhinatrema bivittatum; assembly: GCF_901001135.1. Taxonomy (NCBI): domain Eukaryota; kingdom Metazoa; phylum Chordata; class Amphibia; order Gymnophiona; family Rhinatrematidae; genus Rhinatrema; species Rhinatrema bivittatum. The sequence continues at coordinate 544,217,382 of NC_042617.1, read as the reverse complement.
GCAGGATAGTATCTCAGTAGGCCAATTGTTTACGTTATGGAGTCTCAGATCATTGCAGACTGACTACATTACCAAGCCCAATTAATGATGTCCTTCTTTCTCTCAAAAGGATACCCATTGTGGATAATAAGGAGCTTATAAATGAACTCTCTGTATTAACCATAACCTGTTATTTTTTCCTCGATTTCCTGTGATCTCAGAAAGAATGACCTGTGTACTATCTTTTTTGAGTAGGGTAGGTGAGGTTTATACCATTATTACATGACATTAAACAGTATTATCCCCACAGTCCATTTTATCTAAACCTCCTCATTTTGGGGCCGATGAAATAATCTTCGCGGAAATTGGGTGCTCACTTTTCAGCGCCTGCTTTCTTAATGTATGCATGGCGCCCACAAGGGGGGTGCCATGAAAATGCAAATTAGGAGATCACTCTAGGAAGGAGGTGCTATGGTCAATTGCACGACTTTAGCGCCTCCTTGCTAACGTGACCTGCCGCGGCTGCCGAGTTATGAAGACCGACGCCGGTAAACTCGACCTCGGTTTTCATAACCGGCAGCCATTTTCATTACTGGCAGATGGCTGGTTATGAAAACCGAGGCCGAATTTACCCGCGTTAGTCTTCATAACTCGGCGGTCTGCCGAATTATTATTTTTTTTTTTACTTTACAAAAGAAGTACAGAAAAGCAGTTTTTTCTGCTTTTCTGTACTTCTTTTCAATGCGCTCAGCTATTAACGCCTGCTCAAGATGCACATTTATCTTTTTGCATTGGAGCGAATGAGTATTAGCCTCATTCACATGCATTTGTATGTGATGAGCGCTAACTCATTCACCCTACCCTACCTAACCTTCCTCCCTCTTCCTCCCTCTTCCCCTGTCCTCTCCTCCCCGACCCCTAACCCCTTCCTATCTATTTACTTTTTCTTTGTTTGATTGCTTACTGCTTCTCTGGAGCAGAAGTAATCTGTGTACACCGGCCGGCTGCCAGTGCATGCTTTCCTGAGACAGTGTAGAATGGCGCTTTCCTGGCCTGCCCCTCCCCACCCAGACTCTGCCTCATGGCCCGCCCCTTTGGAGAGGCCCAGTACTTCTGCGGGTACTGGGGTTTATGCACATGGCCAGGCCCATTTTAAAACGCGCGCGGAGCACGCCTGTAAACTCCAGTATTTACGCGCACACGGGCCTTTGAAAATTGTTTTGCTGTCACTGCTACTGCTGTTTTGCACCTTCTAGACACTGTCAACCTAGGCAACTAGCTAGTTTGCTTAATGGTTAATCTAGCCCTGGTAGGGAAGAAGGTCACCAGCCCAGGAGTTATTTTTCATTTAACACATAAGTTCAGCCCATTTGTGTGTACATTACTTTTGTCCAATATATGTGCATTTCAATGTGTTTATATTAAAATTATGACAACTGGTTTTACTGATTAAAATGACAAGAATTGTGATATTTGCCTTCTTACGAAAGTTGTGATGAGTCAGGATACTTCATATTCAATATACAATATATGTAGATATACAATATACAATATATACTTCATATTCAATATACAATATATGTATACTTCATATTCAAGTATACAATATATATATACTTCATATACAATATACCCAGCAAGCATGGTATATTGTATCAAGTTAATTCTGTATCTCATTTATTCAGTCTTTCGTACCTCATGTACCAATTTGGATCATCCTTGGTGCATCCAATGCCCCTCCTATTTTAATGTTATTTATTCAAAGCCATTGAATGTTTTTATTTAAAGTTATTATATGTTTAAGGTTCTATGTAATGCTCTCATGCGAAGTTATTTGTTCCACTGTAAACCGGTTTGGTTTGTATTCTATACAAGAAGATCGGTATATAAAAGTTAAAAATAAATAAAAAATAAAATAAATAAATATTCAATATTTAAATTATTCCTAAACCATTCATGATGAGTAATATGCTGTTATGCCACAAACACTTCCTTTCAAAATAGTTTTCATACAAAATGTGGAAGATTTTCTTTGCACATCTATGTTACAAACTGAAGCTTCTGACCTCTACTTTTCCCTTCTCTCTTTAAATACATTTCTTAATTTGCGGCTTCCTGAGAAAATGTGCATCCAAGGATTTTTATTTAATGTTTTTGCTAGGTCCTACCTGACTGTGAAAGCAGGAGCAAAGCTGAAATTATTCATGTAAATCAGAAAACTGTTGCTTTGACTCATATTGGCATGAAAAAACATTAAATCAAAGCAATTTAAACCAATACTTTTGCCTTTTTTTTAACTCATGGTGACAGAACAGGTTATAAAGAGAAATTGAGCTTGAAAAGGAAGCAGCCACTTTTACATACAGGTTAAAAACACATACTGGCATTCTGTCTTCTGCTTAAAATTGACATGGTTTACTGTAAAAACTGGGCTTCATTCAGCCTATCAGATTGCTCAAATTGATGGTGTATGATCATTATCATTTCATTTTTCTGTAATTTAGCTTGACATATTTTCCACTTGTGTTTTGAAATTTAATTTGATATGAACTGTTAAATATGGCAGAATGTCCTTTAACCTCAGGTCTGAAATATATTGCACATGCTGATGAATATACTATTCAAAGTAAGCTGAAGGGAAATTACACAAATTCTGTGCCTTATTCTCAGCTACGAGAGTTGTCTTATACAATGTAGTCGCATCTCGTATGCTATATTTTCATGATCTGAGTTTTATTATTTAAAGCTCTAAAAGAAAAAGGATTTTCCATTTGTATTCAATGTATTTATTATATTTAATATTCCATAAATTCCAGAAAGGCTGAAAGGTGGATTATAAAATTAAGCAATAAAAAGAATATACTGTGCAAAACATCCAATCTTATAATTCAAAAAAGATAGCTGGATAACTTGTTCCATATGTTCAGCTGGATAAATATCCTGCTGAATATACCTGCCTGACTACATGAAGCCAGATAACTTAAAACCTAACTGGCTAAGTCTGAATTATGTTTTAATTATGTTAACCACCAAGATATGTTGATTAGTGGAATATATATATTTTAAAATAAATAAATACATTTCCCTTCCTTGCAGTTCTTATGATTATTGTTTAGCTAAGCACATGACTTCAGCCACCACTCAGCGCACTTCGGCCATAATGGTGCCTATACATAAGAAGCCTAAGTGCCTTTGTCTCTGTACTGCCTGTCATATTAGAGCCTCAGCCAGGAGTGCCCGCTAACTTGTGCCAGGGCTGTTTGGAGGCTCAGGGAGAATTATCTTCCTCTGATTTCATTAAACCTGGTTCTTCCCAGCGAGATGTAGGTCTGGGAAAAGACTACTCAGGAGGGGCACCTGAATTTGGAACTCCCCTAACTGGAGTTGGATTTCCTAATATTATTGGACTAGGGGCTAAATTTTCCAGTTCAGACCTGTGTATGCCGGAGCTACACTCCAGTTATCCTACCCTCACTGGGGAGGATATCCTTGACATGGATGGAGATGCAGGAGAAGGGACATTAGTGAGAAGACCTGGGATGGACAAGGAGACCATTGCTTTCATCACTTTAATATTTTTTATGTTATTTTTTATTTTCTCCATTTTGGCAGGAATATTAATATTTAAGTTGAAGTAAAAAGTTAATTTGAACCATATCAAGGACTTTGGTTATTTTTTCTAGTGTCCCTGGCTGAATGGATGGACTTTGGGATGATTGCTACATAACCCTGTGGCTGATTTTTAACTCCTATTGTGCTGAACCACATCAAGGACTTTGTTTGGTTATTTTTTCTAGTATTCCTGGCTGAATGAATGGACTTTGGGATGATTGCCACATAACCCTGTGGCTGATTTTTAACGCCTATTGTGCTGCACTTTTAGAACCTCATCCAGATGGAGTGTTAGCCTTTCTATTTTCAAGTGACTGACTGCGCTAGGGGCCCAGGAAGATAGCTAACCCTCCCCCCCAAACCAGACTTCAACTCGGACCCGTAGCATACATGGCTGATGCTCACCATCCAAATGGGGAACAGGCTACTTAAGGAATGTACATAATACATAATTAGTCAATTTTTGAAAACTCTGCAATATACAATTTGCATGTGCAAGTGGATGTGTGGAAATTTACACTAGTATTTTATAAACTGTGTGGTGAGTGTTGCACAGTTTGAGGTAGATCTTTAAACAATTCGCGATCGCGTACTTTTGTTGGCGCACCAGGTGCCAACAAAAGTACGCTGGATTTTATAAGATACGCGTGTAGCCACGCGTATCCTATAAAATCCAGGATCAGCGTGCGCAAGGCTGCCGATTTTGGGCAGCCTGCGCGCGCCGAGCCGCACAGCCTGCCTCCGTTCCCTCCGAGGCCACTCCAAAATCGGAGCGGCCTCGGAGGGAATTTTCTTCTTGCCTGCCCTCCCCTTCCCCTCCATTCCCCTGCCTAACCCACCCCCCCGGCCCTATCTAAACCCCCCCCTTACCTTTATTTCGTGATTTATGCCTGCCCAAAGCAGACGTAAATCAACGCGCACCAGTGGAGTGCTAGCGCGCCATCATCCGACCCGGGGGCTGGTCCGGAGGCCTTGACCACGCCCCCGGGCCGGCGCCACACCCTGCCCCCGAAACGGTGCGTTGTTGGGCCCGCCCCCGACACGCCCCTTTTCAAAAACCCCGGGACTTACGCGAGTCCCGGGGCTCTGCGCGCACCGGCGGCCTATGAAAAATAGGCGCGCCGGCGCGGGAGGGCCCTGCTCACGTAAATCCAGCCGGATTTACGCGAGCAGGGGGTTTAAAATCTGCCCCTTTATCAAATATCACATATTTCTGCTCCAAACTTACATTTATACAGTATGTTGTAATAAAAATACATATTTCCAATGCCAGAAAATGCTTACTTTCTCTACCCGTTTATAAATGTACATGCACATATTTTAAACACATAAAATTATCTGCGTTTATATTGTATCTGAAGACTGGAGTGTGGCCAATGTAATCCCAATATTTAAAAAAGGCTCCAGGGGCGATCCGGGTAACTATAGATCAGTGAGCCTAACTTCAGTGCCGGGAAAAATAGTGGAAACTATTCTCAAGATCAAAATCATAGAGTATATAGAAAGACATGGTTTAATGGAACACAATCAACATGGATTTACCCAGGGGAAGTCTTGCCTAACAAATCTGCTTCATTTTTTTGAAGGGGTTAATAATCATGTGGATAAAGGTGAACCGGTAGATATAGTGTATTTGGATTTTCAGAAGGCATTTGACAAAGTCCCTCATGAGAGGCTTCTACGAAAACTAAAAAGTCATGGGATAGGAGGTGATGTCCTTTCGTGGATTACAAACTGGTTAAAAGACAGGAAACAGAGAGTAGGATTAAATGGTCAATTTTCTCAGTGGAAAAGGGTAAACAGTGGGGTGCCTCAGGGATCTGTACTTGGACCGGTGCTTTTCAATATATATATAAATGATCTGGAAAGGAATATGATGAGTGAGGTTATCAAATTTGCGGATGATACAAAATTATTCAGAGTAGTTAAATCACAAGCAGACTGTGATACATTACAGGAGGACCTTGCAAGACTGGAAGATTGGGCATCCAAATGGCAGATGAAATTTAATGTGGACAAGTGGAAGATGTTGCATATAGGGAAAAATAACCCTTGCTGTAGTTACACGATGTTAGGTTCTATATTAGGAGCTACCACCCAGGAAAAAGATCTAGGCATCATAGTGGATAACACTTTAAAATCGTTTGCTCAGTGTGCTGCAGCAGTCAAAAAAGCAAACAGAATGTTAGGAATTATTAGGAAGGGAATGGTTAATAAAACAGAAAATGTCATAATGCCTCTATATCGCTCCATGGTGAGACCACACCTTGAATACTGTGTACAATTCTGGTCGCCACATCTCAAAAAAGATATAGTTGCGATGGAGAAGGTACAGAGAAGGGCAACAAAAATGATAAAGGGGATGGAACAGCTCCCCTATGAGGAAAGCTGAAGAGGTTAGGGCTGTTCAGCTTGGAGAAGAGACGGCTGAGGGGGATATGATAGAGGTCTTTAAGATCATGAGAGGTCTTGAACGAGTAGATGTGACTTGGTTATTTACACTTTCGAATAATAGAAGCACTTGGGGGCATTCCATGAAGTTAGTAAGTAGCACATTTAAGACTAATCGGAGAAAATTCTTTTTCACTCAACGCACAATAAATCTCTGGAATTTGTTGCCAGAGGATGTGGTTAGTGCAGTTAGTGTAGCTGGGTTCAAAAAAGGTTTGGATAAGTTCTTGGAGGAGAAGTCCATTAATGGCTATTAATCAAGTTTACTTAGGGAATAGCCACTGCTATTAATTGCATCAGTAACATGGGATCTTCTTAATGTTTGGGTAATTGCCAGGTTCTTGTGGCCTGGTTTGGCCTCTGTTGGAAACAGGATGCTGGGCTTGATGGACCCTTGGTCTGACACAGCATGGCAATTTCTTATGTTCTTATGTTCTTATGACTCTGTACACAGAGTGAAACAAATGTGATATTTGCTGATGCAATCAGTTATCTGTTCCTCCTAAGGCAGCACGTCCGTGAAACATGTATGTGTTGTGGGATACAGCTATTTTCATGTTATCTGTGACCATCAGTGCTTCATGGAATAAAAAATACAGTTTGGATATTTGAAATATTTTCTGCCTTGTCTATGTGATTACCTCTGACATTTGGAATATAATATATATTCTATAGTGACTGCTACACCACTAGCTGATTCTACATAAAAATAAATATAACATGTCTTTAAACAAATAAATAAATAAATAAATAAATAAACCGATGTGATCTGTATTTCATACAGGAACACCAGTATATAAAAATCTAAAAATAAATAAATAAATAAATAAATGTCCACCTAATAACCCTAATTTAAATGCAGAGGAAGATATTTATAAAATATGTGTGTATACTGTTCTGAAAATATTTGCTTGAGCACGTTTTGGCCCTCACCAGTTTGCCATTATCTACTATCATCCAATCATTCTCCAGTTTGGTAATGTGTGAGTGTATACTTCAAACATAATAGCAACTTGTGTGTGTACTTCTAAACCTACTCTGGGACACCCCTTGACTGCCCCTTTTTCTTCTTGTAAAATGTACATATCATATTGACTGTACATGCATACTCTCAAGGTTTGTAAAATAGCATATTCACATGTACATGCTACTCACATGCATATATGCTATTTAAACTTCCAACAAGGGCGCCACTCTTGGAGGGCCAATTTGACCACTAGGAGTTCCTGATCTCCGACTGTATAGTTCTGTTCAGTAGGTGAGAACTTGTGCGAATAGAATGAACATGGGAGAAAATTGACTTAACTCCGCCCCCGCTTCAATAGCAGATGTGTCGACTTCTACGACGAAAGGGCATCTAGGGTCCCGATGTTGTAGGAAAGGGCTGGAGCAGAAGGCTTATTTTAGTGTATGAAAGGCGGCTTGTGCCTTGGGAGTCCACACATGGGTGTTAGCCCCTTTCTTTGTCATGGCGGTGAGTGGAGCGGCTAGGGTAGAGTAATTAGCAATAAAGCTTCTATAATAGTTCGTAAAGCCAAGGAAGCATTGCAAAGCCCAGAGGCCATTGCAAGTCTGCTCCAGCGGGAGAGTCGGAGGATCTAATGAACCCTTTTTCTAGGTTCTCTTTAATATACTCGGACATGGCGATGGTTTCTGGGCAAGACAATGGATAGGTTCTGCCCTTGGGAGGTATCGTGCCCGGCAAAAGTTCTATAGGGCAATTCAGTTTGTGCAGTGGAGGTAACATGTCTGCCTTCTGCTTCGGGAAGACATCTTCAAACTCGGCATACTGGGTATGCAACTCAGTAAGGGTGGTAGACTTCATGTCAGTTACCACTGGGGATACTTGTCATAGACAGGGCTTCTAGTATTTGGGACCCCATTGTACCAACTGCAGGGCATGCCAATCGAACTGAGGTCCATGGACCTAGAGCCAGGGCAGCCCCAGGATGATAGGGTGTGTTGAACGTTTCAGCACATAGAAGGTCTCCTCCTCATGGAGAGTGCCCACGGTAAGGTGGATGGCCACTGTTCGGTGGGTGATGAGTCCTGGAAAGTGTTCTCCTTGGATGGACACAATGTGGAGGCTCACCTCCAGTGGCAGTAAAGGGATGTTCAGGAGCTTGACGACGTCATCCTTGATGAAGCTGCCACTTGCCCCTGAATCAACAAAGGCAGTGGTAGTGAAGGATTGAGACTTGATGCCAAGTGAGACTGGAAGTAGAAGTTGGGGGCTGGAGAGAGTAGCACCCAAGCTCAGGACCCCCGCCAGGCTCAGGTGTTGCAGTTTCCTGGCCGAACCGGGCAGGACTGCCGAAGATGTCCGGAATCACCACAGTAAAGGCAGAGACCTTCCTTTCTCCGATGAAGATGTTCAGTCGAAGACAGTTGCCAAAGGTTAACCTGCATGGGTTCATCAGTATGCAGTGCTTGTGCCAAGGAAGCCTTGGATGGAGGACTTCTGGCACCCATTGGGCATGGAGTAGGAGATCTTGAGGCCTTTACATCTAGGTGCTGTTGCCGGAGTTGGTGGTCAATCTTCCCTGTGAGGGAGATCAGGACCTCTAGAGATGTGGGAGTCTCACGGACGGTGAGTTCATCTTTGAGAGCGCTGGAGAGCCCATCTATGAAGATGGCTTGCAGACATTCCTCTTGCCACCCGAATTCAGTAGCCAGGGTCCTGAATTCCACTGTGTACTAGAAGAGGGTTTTCGACACGGCGAAGGTGGAGGAGGTTATGGCTGGCTACCGCTTCGTGGCCCAGGTCTCCGAAGGTCTGCTTGAAGACAGTGACAAACTCAGACAACCGGGAGAGCATGGGGTCCGATCGTTCCCACAACAGAGAAGCCCATGCGAGAGCCTTTCCCTCAAGGCGGGAAAGGATGAAGGTCACTTTCGTGGCCTCCTTTAGGAACAAGGAGGGTTGCAGTGTGAATTGCATGATGCCCTGATTCAAGAAGCCTCGACAGAGGCGTGGATCCCCGTTGAATCGAGGATGTTGCTCTGGGTAGCAAGGAAGCTGACAGGTCCACGTGATTGGCCAGAGCTGTATCTTGCAGCTGTGAACCGAAGAGGCTAATGATTCCAAGGCTCGTCGATGCTCTTGGTTTGTTGCGGCCAACCCTGGTAGGGCCCGGGAAGTGGGGGACTCCGCCGAGTCCATGGCCTTGGCAACCTGTTGCGCTTGGAGGTGGACCCTTGTCCTGGAGCAGTGGAGAATGGCTCCCTGGTCGGACCCAGGAAGTACCTGGAGCTTCACCACTGGAAGCCCATGGTCCCCCTGGGCGGAGCCCTTGGGGACCCGAGCCGCTTGGACTTAGGTGGGCCTCACAGGGTATCCCTGATAGGAAGTATAAAGGTGTGCCCACCAGGATCCAGGGTGAGCGGTCGATGTCTTGACTGAAGGCCTGAGGAATCAAGGAAGGCCAGTATAGTGTCTGCGATGACAAGGCTAGGAGCAGGGCCAGAATCAAGGAGGTGTAGTCAAGGATAGCTGAGGTTGAGTTCCAAGAATCAGTCCGAGAGTAGTCAGCCAAAGCAGGGGTCAGGTTCCAGAGGTCAGACGTGGTCAAGGAGGCAGGCAATGGTCAGAATCCAGGCAGCAATCAGCATGGTCAAGGAGGCAGGCAGTGGTCAGTACCAGAGAGTCAGTCCAAGAGGTACTACCTGGGGGAACGCAGGAACAGACAGACGCTGGAACACGAGGATGCTGGAACACAAGGATGCTGGAATAAGGCTGGAACAAGACTAGAACAAGACTGGAACAGGCTATGAGACATGGAGGCTAACTCAGTACACACACTGTGTCGACCTGATTGCCAAGGCAAGGAAGTGCAGGCAGGCACTTCCTTTAGTAGTACGTTCAATCAGGGCGCTCCGCGGAGCTTGGACCCACCCCTGGCCCTATAAGGGACCGGACAGTCCACGCGTGCGTGCCTAGGGGCAGGGCCAATGCCACGGAGGACACCAAGCCCCACCGTGAGGCCTGATGTCCTGAGGAAGTCCCTGTGACCGCCACCGCGGGACGCCGAGGCCTGGAGAAGCTTGCAGCAGCTGCCAGGAAGGCCAACCCGGGACCTGAGGTGGAGTTGGAAAGGTGAGCAGGCCCGTGCATGGGCTGAGCGCGGACGGGGTGCGCAACATAAACTTTCTAAATCATACTCATCTAAGAGACCATCTCTAGCATTCTTTTTACTATTTTCTACACTGTATTGTTATGAAACCCTCATTTTAATGGCAGTATCTACCTTATTATGACTTTACATCTCATAAACTAGGTGCAGTGCTCAAACTTGTATGAAGCCAAAGTTTATCAGGATTCTACAATAGTAATACTCCATAATTATCATTACCATAAATCTCTCAGAATCCTTTGATAAGATACTAAATGAATGCTAAGAGCAAGGCAGCAAGCTCAGCACAAATTTATTGAATCTTAATTGGACCACCATGAGACGGGATTATATCAATAATACAGTCCCTCAGGTATACTGCAAATACTACATATCATTTCTTTACAATTATTTTTTTTCTTGCTCTATATTGTGGCAGTAAAGAATTGGTAAGGCAGATATTATTGTCAAACACTTAAACAGGCTTTGTCTAAATGCTCCCACCTCCACAAAACATCTGGATGGGCTCAAATTTATGAGCCGGAACTTTGTGGGTGATTGTACAAGTGAAAAATAAGACCATGACCTTTGTCAGGCACTTATTTTACCCATTCATTATACTTTCTTGTGTAAATCTGGGCCAGGAAAAGTATAAAATCCAATGAAAAATGAAGACTTTAATCTGGAGAAAATTAGAAGATAATGGATCTAAATTATCACTTTTCGCACTATGTTCCTGCAGTGTTATTTTTAACAAAAAATTCACAAGTCACTACTTCCCATCTGCAAGTATTGCCTGTTAATGTTAGGCCTAATATGTCACCATTATTTACAATGGATGTGCAGAGGAAAAATATTTGGTTTGGTTTGTTTATTTATTTCATTGGCACCTAAATTTGTTTCATTAATTTCAAAATGAAAACAAAATGTGTTTATTCATTTTATTTGTTCATAAGTTTGCATTAAAGTCTTCTGCGGAAGCATCACAGCCAATTTTCAGCTCCAGAATTGGGGTTTTCCAATCAATTCTAATAACACTTCTGAGAAGACTTTATAAGAAGGGGAAAAGAACTCCAAGACACCTAGACTGTGCCAAAGTGGCCCCAAAAATGGCATGAATAGCCTAAGACACCATAAAGGGTGCACACGAAGGGGCGCACAAAGGTGCGCCCCTTCGTGCACCCCTGACGCACAACATGCTCCCATAACCGTCAACTTCCACCACTCTTCTTCAACTACCAGTTCATCAATTCATTCGACCATTCTCCAAGTCTACAAGCAATCCGCAATCAAACTTCACCTCTCATTCAAGCCTCAGTCACAAAAACCACTGTGAAACATTCCTACCTATCCACCCCCATTCACACAACAGACCACTAATTCTACTCTTCAACATTAACAACAAGACCTCCGACCTTTTCTAACCATCATGCTCTGCGGTCTCCCGATTCCGATTCTCCATCACAGGAGACACAACTCAACTAGTAACTCTCTTTTGACCTCTCATCCTCACACCTATAAAGCCCTCATTCCCATTATAGCTTCCCCCTTTACACAATTACTAGGGCTAACATTATTCTCACTATTTCTATTCAACGCCCAATCCATCACTAAGTAAACCCCCATTCTCAATGATCTTCTCCTAGACGCAAATCCAGACGTATGCGCTATAACAGAAACTTGGCTCAAACCGACAGACACTGCACTAATTAACCAATTACCTACACATTCATATGACTTCTTCTCCATTCCCTGACAGAAAAGAAAAGGTGGAGGAATTCTTCTTGCTACCAAAAAAGATTTGAATTTCACCCAATACACAGTCAACTCTCCTAACAAACTGGAAACAGGCCTTTTCAAATCAAACCTTCTTCAAATCCTTCTTGTATATGCCCCCCCCCCCAGGCCTTCTCGACTCAGATACCTCCCCTCTTCTTGAACTAATAGTCTCCCACATTAATCTAAATTCTCCAGCAATTATATTCGGTGACTTCAATTTACATGTCAACAATCCCTCTCTATCTACAAATGGGAAAACTTTCATAACCGCCTTGTCTGCTTTAGGTTTCAATCAAATTATCAAGAAACCCACCCATAAAGCAGGTCATACATTGGACCTCATCTTCACCAATTCTGGTATCTCTAATTCAACTCAACCGATCTGCGAACCAGTACCCTGGTCGGACCACTCTCTAATCTCGACCACCATCACACTGGCACAAAAAAACAGCACCCTCGCCCCTCAACAACAATTCTCCTACAGGAAAATATGTGCATCCGAGGACCTCCACAACCACCTAGTTTTACAACTACCCCACATGGACCTTTCCTCTCCAAATTCAGCACTTCTTTCATGGAATAATATTACAGAAACTGCAGCTAATAAACTCTGTCCTCTAACAACTAAAAAACTAAAACACAACCTTCCAAAAAAACAACCTTGGTTTAATGAAGAACTACAAAATCTAAAACTTTCCCTCAGACGGAACGAAAGCAAATGGCGCAAATCTCCTTCAGCGTCCACCCTCTCTGCCTACAAACTTGCTCTCCACCACTACAAAAATTCCTTGCTAAAAATCAAAAGAGACTTCTATGCTCATAAGATCCATCATATGATCTTTGATGCTAAAGCCCTTTTCGCCTACATCTCCAACTTAACTCAAATCCAAATACCTGACATTCCATTTAACAAAGCCCAAGAAAAAGCAGAGGAGCTTGCCCTCTTCTTCAACAACAAAATAGCCAACCTTCTTTCTAAGAATTCGCTCAATACCTCTTCCCCTCACAGTACCTTTATACACCATAACAAAAACATCTCACTCAACTCATTTGAACCCACTACAACTTCGGAGATCCTTAGAATACTGAAAAATATGAAACCATCGACACACCCATTAGACCAAATCCCTTCCAAATTACTCCTCCTTATTCTGGACACCATATCTAAAGCTCTGGCAGACATAATCAACTGCTCTTTATCTAAAGGACTCTACCCTGACGACCTCAAAATGGCATCAATCAAACCGCTCTTGAAAAAACCAAAGTTAGACCCAGACGACCCCTCCAACTTTCGCCCTATCTCAAACCTCCCATTCATTGCTAAAGTCATGGAAAAACTGGTTAACTCTCAATTATCAGACTACCTGGAAGACCACAAAATTCTCTACCCTTCACAATATGGCTTCAGGAAATCGTTAAGTACAGAATCTCTACTAATTTCCTTAACAGACTACCTCATCCTAGGCCTAGACAAAGGCCAGTCCTACCTTTTGATTCTCCAGGACCTCTCAGCCGCCTTTGATACTGTTAACCACTCCATGCTCCTAAACCAACTATTGAACATCGGCATAACAGGCTCTGCACTGTTCTGGTTCCACTCATTCTTAAAAAACAGAGGCTTCAAGGTAAAAATACACAGCAAAGAATCTAAACGCTACCCTTCATCTCAAGGAGTTCCCCAAGGTTCATCCCTCTCACCCACCCTCTTTAACATCTACCTCCTCCCTCTCTGCCAGCTATTAACCAACTTGAACCTTAAACACTACCTTTATGCCGACGATGTCCAAATTGTGATACCAATCAAAGAATCCATTAAAAAAACCCTCGATCTTTGGGATTATTGTCTGCAAGAAATCAACTCCCTCCTTTCCAGTATGAATTTAATCCTAAATTCCTCAAAAACGGAACTCCTTCTCATATCCTCTGAGATCTGCCACACCCTCACAATTCCTCAAACTAATTTACAAACAACAAAAGTAAGAGATTTGGGCGCAATCATCGATAATAGGCTTAACTTAAAAGCTTTCATAAACCAAACTACTAAAGACTGCTTTCATAAACTGCATGTTCTAAAAAGAATAAGACCAAAAAAACCTCTTTTTGTCTTCATATACAATGAACATAAATTGTTTGCATCACTCGCAATCAATGACCTCATATAGGCAATTCTTGGTCGGAGCCTTCATATAAAGAGTGTACCGACTGGTAAGTAGTATATATCGCACTACCACTCCATGTATAATCATCGGTCATTCAAATGCTTTTTTAAAATATTTTTATGTGATATCACCTTAAATTTGTGTCGTTTCACCTTAATAAAATTATTTGTGTTATAAGACTTGTATAATTTCTTTATCATATCGCTACTTAGCTTGTTTGTATGACGTGTATGAAGAAACCATTCGATGGATAAGTATTGACTAATACCTCGAAAAAATACATTTTGAGAAGTTCTTCTATCTAAAAAGAATAAGACCACTGTTCCACAACCATGACTACAGGACTATCCTACAAGCAATAATCTTCTCCAAGTTAGACTATTGCAATTCTTTATTATTAGGTACCCCATCAGCACATACTAAACCGCTACAAATGGTTCAAAATACGGCAGCCAGAATTCTAACAAATACAAGGAGAAGAGAGCACATCTCCCCAATCCTTAAAGATTTACACTGGCTGCCAATCCATTTCAGAATTCTTTATAAGTCAATCACCATAATCTACAAATCCATCCAACAAATTGCTCCTCTCAACCTACAAATCCCTTTCATAAAGCATATATCCTCCAGACCCATAAGAGAGTACTACAAAGAGTCTCTGCAAGTACCGCCCTCCAAAACTTCCCTCCACATAACTTACAGAGATAGGGCTTTCTCCACAGCAGGACCCACTCTTTGGAACTCCATACCAACGGAACTTAGACAGGAACCCTGCTTACTGACATTCAGAAAAAGACTTAAAACATGGCTTTTCAAACAAGCCTTCCCAGACTCAGATTAAAAACAATTCTATCCGATATTCAACCTCCAAGCAACATCTTTCTTATTATTATAACCATCCTGGTAACCTACCCCTAAGCATTATAAACATCCAGAATTTTCATTACTTATGATTTCTTCTTTATTGTTAAAAACTACATATTTGTACTGAACAATTCATTGTAAATCACACACTTCCATTTTTGGAAATTCTACCATTCTACAGGTTTATACACTATGTTAAAGTTACTTTCTTTTCTTCTTCTTGCTCCTAGTTGTACGACTCCTTGTTTATTGTAACTGCATCTATAATATGTATAGTACATATTATCTCGTTCTCTGTTCCGGTTATCACCCCATTGTTTATTGTAAACCAGCTTGATGTGATATTATCACGAATGCCGGTATAGAAAAAATTAAAATAAATAAATAAATAAATAAATAAATAAAGGGGCAAAGAGGTACCAGCAGTGGCAGGAGTTCTCCAAGGTATCACCAGAGGAGCAAGGAAGCAGTAAGAGGGGGAGAAACACCTAGGGATGTGCAGAAGAAAAAAATTCATTTTGATTTGGTTTTCATTTCGCCGGGACCCAAATTCGTTGCATTAGTTTCATAGGGGGAAAAGCCAATTCGTTGATTAGTTTTATTCGTTTTCCATTTTCCCATTAAAGTCAATGGGGGAAGTATTTGCAGCCTACTTTTGGCTGCAGAATTGGGGTTTTCTTATCAATTCTGATGAAACTTCTGGGGAGCAATCATCAGAACGAGAAAAGAGCTCCAAGGTACTTAGACTGTGGCAAAGTGGCACCAAAGTGGCATGAATAGCCTAAGGCACTGTAAAGGGGCAAAGGGGTACCAGGAGTGGCAAGAGTGTTTTAACAGAGGTGCAAAGCAGCAGCGAGAGTGTCAAAAAACACAACACAGCTTCAAAAGAGAGTGCCGATAACAGTTGCATGAACCCTCGAAGGCAGCACGACAGGCAAAGTAGCAAGACGTTATACTGTATTTCTTACTATTTCCTATTAATTGTTGTTCTATATTTAGACCTTGTTACCCTTTAAAAGAAAATTTAGCATTAGAATGTACTTCCTATGAAAAATTGCTAACCATGTTAACAAAATATTAGAATTGTAAACCGTTGTGATGGCAATACCGAACGACGGTATATAAAACTCTACAAATAAATAAATACAAAATAAGACAAGTGGCATAAACATCCTACAGCACAATGAAGGGGGAATACAGCAAGCAGAAAGAGTGTCAGAAAAAAGCCACAAGGTGCCGATAAAGAGATAAAGCAGCAGAAAGACTAGCACCAACACACTGAGGAATCATGATAGTGGCAAGAACACCACAAGGAGAAGAGTGAGACAGGCTGGCAGTGCAGAGGTAGAAAGGTCCCTGTGGTTTTGATAGGGGCAAGACAGGCTGGCCCCAGGGAGAGTTCCCTTTCCTTTGCGCAGGAAAGGGCTCCCTAGAATGGGTTCTCCCCTAGAGTGGGATGTTTCCATTGGCGTCTAGTGAGCTCTCGCAGGTCTTTTAAAATCTGGTGGAGTTAGCAGATATACAAACGAGACTTTTCAAGGCCGAGGCGGAGGAGGGTGCCATGTGAACAGCGGTTCAACATGGGTCAACAGGTACTAAAAGATAGGCCGTCTACACCTGAGGAGAGTTCCCTTTCCTTTGAGCAGGAAAGGGCTCCCTGGAATGGGTTGGTCCCTTGAGTGGAGCACGAGCCTTCAAGCATGGCGAGTTGTCATGGAGGGGGTTTCCATGTGAACAGCGGCTCTGGTTCAACATGGGTCAATGGTTACTAAGAGATAGGCTGACTATACCCAGGGAGAGTTCCCTTTCCTTTGTGCAGGAAAGGGCTCCCTCGAATGGGTTGGCCCCTAGAGTGGAGCACGAGTCTTCAAGCATGACGAGTTGACATGGAGAAGGGTTCCATGTGAACAGCGGTTCAACATGGGTCAGAGGGTGCTAAGAGATAGACTGGCTACCCCGGGGAGAGTTCCCTTTCCTTTGAGCAGGAAAGGGCTCCCCAGAATGGGTTGGCCCCTAGAGTGGAGCATGAGCCTTCAAAGCATGGCGATGTGGAGGAGGGAGTCATGTGAACAGAGGTTCAACATGGGTCAACAGGTACTAAGAGATAGGTCAACTACCCTGGGGAGAGTTCCCTTTCCTTTGAGCAGGAAAGGGCTCCTCAGAATGGGTTGGCCCCTAGAGTGGAGCACGAGCCTTCAAGCATGGAGAGTCGATGTGGAGGAGGTTTCCATGTGAAGAGCGGCTCTGGTTCAACACGGGTCAACGGATACTAAGAGATAAGCTGGCTACACCCAGGGAGAGTTCCCTTTCCTTTGCGCAGGAAAGGGCTCCCTGAAATGAGTTGGCCCCTAGAGTGTGGTGGTTCCGTTGGCATCTAGTGAATACCCAGAAGCTATTAACTGTACCTATGCATTTCATCTGATGACAAAGGAACTTGGAAGAGCTTTCAGAAATAAGAAAACTGCTACTGAAGTCCAAATCTACAATATCAGCCTATGTTGACTTTGTTGCCTACAGTGCCTCTGTAAACTATGGGAACACAGAGGATGAACTAGACTGCAACTACCACCAGTTTTCTATAGTACTAGAAACATTAATGTTGGCACCTAAGAAACATCTAGGGAAAATTTTGAAGGTCATGAAAACTATTGAGCATATGAAATATCAAAGCTCCAATCTGGACACTCAGGCACAGCGTTTGAGGTCAGGCCCTTGTGGGGATGTAAGGCCTGGACAGTGGACGGACAGGCACAGCATTAGAGGTCAAGCCCTTGTAGGGACGTAAGGCCTGAACAGACAGGCACAGCATTAAAGGTCAAGCCCTTGTAGGGACGTAAGGCCTGGATAGACAGGCGCAGCAATAGAGGTCAATCCCTTATAGGGACGTAAGGCACAGCATTAGAGGTCAAGCCCTTGTAGGGGCATAAGGCCTAGATGGACAGGCACAGCATTAGAGGTCAGGCCCTTGTAGGGATGTAAGGCCTGGACAGTGGATGGACAGACACAGCACTAGAGGTCAGGCCCTTTTGGGTCATAAGGCCTGGACGGACAGGCACAGCATTATTGGTCAGGCCCTTGTAGGGACATAAGGCCTGGATGGACAAGCACAGCATTAGAGGTCAAGCCCTTTAAGGGACATAAGGCCTGGATGGACAGGCACATCATTAGAGATCAAACCCTATTAGGGGCATAAGGCCTAGATGGACAGGCACAGCATTGGAGGTCAAGCCCTTGTAGGGACATAAGGCCTGAATGGACAGGCACATCATTAGAGGTCAAGTCCTTGTAGGGAAATAAGGCCTGGATGGACAGGCACAGCATTAGAGGTCAAGCCCTTGTAGGGATGTAAGGCCTAGATGGACAGGCACAGCATTATTGGTCAGGCCCTTGTAGGGACGTAAGGCCTGGATGGACAGGCACAGCATTAGAGGACAAGCCCTTGTATGGGCATAAGGCCTTGATGGACAGGCACAGCATTAGAGGTCAGGCCCTTGTAGGGATGTAAGGCCTGGACGGACAGGCACAGCATTATTGGTCAGGCCCTTGTAGGGACGTAAGGCCTGGATGGACAGGCACAGCATTAGAGGTCAAGCCCTTGAGGGACATAAGGCCTGGATGGACAGGCACAGCATTAGAGGTCAGGCCCTTATAGGGACATGCCTGGACAGTGGACAGACAGGCACAGCATTAGAGGTCAAGCCCTTGTATGGACTTAAGACCTGGAATGCAGACACAGCATTAGAGGTCAAGCCCTTTAAGGGACATAAGGCCTGGATGGACAGGCACATCATTAGAGATCAAACCCTATTAGGGGCATAAGGCCTAGATGGACAGGCACAGCATTGGAGGTCAAGCCCTTGTAGGGACATAAGGCCTGAATGGACAGGCACATCATTAGAGGTCAAGTCCTTGTAGGGAAATAAGGCCTGGATGGACAGGCACAGCATTAGAGGTCAAGCCCTTGTAGGGATGTAAGGCCTAGATGGACAGGCACAGCATTGGAGGTCAGGCCCTTGTAGGGATGTAAGGCCTGGACAGTGGATGGACAGACACAGCACTAGAGGTCAGGCCCTTTTGGGTCATAAGGTCTGGACGGACAGGCACAGCATTAGAGGTCAGGTCCTTGACAGGCACAGCATTAGAGGTCAGGCCCTTGTAGGGACATAAGGCCTGGATGGACAGGAACAGCATTAGAAGTCAGGCCCTTGTAGGGATGTAAGGCCTGGACAGTGGATGGACAGGCACAGTGTTAGAGATCAAGCCCTTGTAGGGACATAAGTCCTGGATGGACAGGCACAGCGATTGAAGTCAAGCCCTTGTAAATACCCAGAAGCTATTAACTGTACTTATGCACTTCAGTCAGAAGAAGCCATAAAAGCCTTCCATCTCCTAAAGCAGGCATTTCTCCAAGACCCCTATCTCCAACATCCGGATCACTCAAGACCCTTTACTGTGGAGGTTGTTACCTCTGTCATTGAGGTAGGGGCTGTCCTTGCTCAACACAATGACAAAGGGACCCTCATGCCATGCTTTTCTTTTTTCATGAATGTCACTCCCATGGAAAAGAATTACATTATTGGGGACAGAGAACTTCTGGTCACACTAGAGGAGTAGATCATCTCCTGGAGGGGGCTAGACATCCAGTCATGATCTTCATAGATCATAAAATCTGGATTATCTCCCGCAGGCCCAGTGCTTAAACCCATGGCAGACCCAATGGTCTTTATTTTTCATTTGTTTTGATTTTGAACTCAGATACTGATTGGCAGAGAAAAATCAATGGGCTGATTCTCTTTCACACTTCTTTAAAACGTAATACTCTCTCGAACTCCTTATCACAACATCGACCCAGCCAGAATTGTGGTCAAGATGCCAGTACTTGTTCCACTGGGGAAGATGATGGTCCCCAAACATCTGTGAGAGAAATTACTGAAATGGTTCCATGATTCCCATCTAACAGGCCACCCGGGGGTCACTAGGACCTTGGAGCTGCTTCTCTACTACTGGTGGCTTCAAGCAAAGAGGGATGTGCAACGCTATGTGGAGTCCTGCCCCAATTGTGTAATTCATAAGAGTTCTCACACTCACCCTTGCCAGCTCTCAAGAAACTTTGGATCCATGTGGCAATGGACTTTTTCATTGACCTACTTCTCTCTAATGTCTATGTCTCTATTTGGGTAGTGGTAGACTGATTATTCAAGATAGTTTGCTTTATACCACTTCCTGGACTACCATCCACACTAGAATTGGCCTGCCTCTTTTTCCAGCACATCTTCTGATTTCACAGATTACCAGAACATATTATTTCTGATCGGGGAGTACAGTTCACAAGGGCTCAATATACAGGGAACAGGGCTGGTATAGATGAAGCTCTAGCTCCAGTCCCAGTAAAAGCGAATCCACCAGCTGCTGGCATGGACCTAGCAGATTCACCCACTAAGCTGCGTCAACCATGCCACAGCCCAAGGGATCACATCCTGACATATAAATTCTGCACCCAAAATTTTAATCTGTAGACTTTATTTATGAAATAACACAATTAATTTATAATGCAATAGTGAAAAAAAGTTATTACTCAAAGATACAGATTTTTGTTTTTCCTGTGTGCAAAATTTTCCCATCATAAGGCCTGGCCCCTCCAGATTCCTCTCTCCTTCCCCCAGGATCAACAATCCTAGCCAGCTCTCTCCCCCTTATGGCTTGAACCCCTTCCCTGTTCTTGATCTCTTATCCTACTTGGGTCAATCCCAAGTAGGGATTCACTCATTTCCTCCCCTCTCCCAAAGTAGACACCTCTCCTATCACTTCCCTGAACCAGCATTCTCTCGCTGTCCCACCAGACTCAAACTCCACTTTTCTGTCTTTTTTCCCCCCACCCCCCAGCTAGACGCTCAGCTTTCTGTCTCCCACTTTTCAGGCTTTACTCCTTCTCCCCAGCTGTCTCAATGTTCCCCCAGCTCCCCAGCAAGATCCACACCTTTCTATGCTCCCCCAGTTCTCTCCCCTTACCCCAGCAAGACCCTCTAGCTTTCTCTCTCTTTGCCCCAACTTTAGAAAGATCCTCAGCTTTCTCTCTGTCTGCCAGCTCTCAAGCTTGATTCTCTCTCCCTGATCCCAACAGGACTCCCAGCTTTTTGTTGTCTCCCCAAGACTTGACTAATTGGAGAAGGCAGACAGAGTGAAAGCTTTCATGTTCCCCAGTTCCTTCCCCTTACTCCAGCAGGACCCCATACTTTCTCTTTGGCTGCCACCCCCTCATTATCGAGACTGTCAGCTCTCTCCTACCTTCCCCAAGCTCACTGACTATCTCTCTCATTCACGTTCTACCAGACCCCCACTGCTGCCTTCTTAGTTCAAGCCATGAAGATCAAGGCCAGTGCTATAGGTTCATTTCTTCCCACATGCATGGGCCAATGCAAACTCTCCCAGCTATTTTCCAGTCTGTGTAGATCAGCCCACTACTGCTCCTTTCTTGCTTCCAGCTGACACTAATGTTATTTCTTCCTCTCTAACAGGGTCTCTTGCTCGCCGGGCCGCGACCTGGGGGCGGGTACGGAGGGCGCGGCCACGCCCCCAGACCGCCCCGGGCCATAGCCACACCCCCGTACCCGCCCCCAAAACGCTGCCGACACGCCCCCGAAATGCCGCGACGACCGGGCCCGCCCCCCGACACGCCCCCGACACGCCCCCCTCAGAGAACCCCGGGACTTACGCGAGTCCTGGGGCTCTGCGCGCGCCGGTAGGCCTATGTAAAATAGGCTTCCCGGCGCGCAGGGCCCTGCTCGCCTAAATCCGCCCAGTTTTGGGCGGATTTAGGCGAGCAGGGCTCTGAAAATCCGCCCCATAGTGAATTCACTAATACATTTAAAGGACGTTAATTAGACACATTCTTACTCCCATAGCAACCTAAAACTTAACTAGGAACTGACCAAAACTGAGATGAAGGCAGCAGACCAGCAGCAAGGGGGGGGGACAACGACTTCCTAGTCTTTTGCATCGAGTGTCACATGTATGATTTTTTACCTGCCGGTGAGAAGTTGTACATGTGCATGCGATGCAAAGAGCTCCTGGCTCTCAGAGAAGGAGTCCAATCTCTGGAGGCTAGAGTGGCAGACCTGGAGGAGCTGAGGCAGACAGAGAGGTATATAGATGAGACCTTCAGGGACATAGTAGCCAAGTCCCAACTTCAGACTGGCAGGCCTGGTGCTGCCTTGGAGGAAGAAGGTCTCATGTTTGGAGGGCATCAACCGGGTGCAGCAGGAAAGGAGTTGGTGATTCAATTATTAGAAATGTAGATAGCTGGGTGGCTGGTGGGTGTGAGGATCGCCTGATAACATGTTTACCTGATGCGAAGGTAGCGGACCTCACGCGTCACCTAGATAGGATTTTAGACAGTGCTGGGGAGGAGCCGGCTGTCGTGGTACATGTGGGCACCAACAACATAGGAAAATGTGGGAGGGAGGTTCTGGAAGCCAAATTTAGGCTCTCAGGTAGAAAGCTTAAATCCAGAACCTCCAGGGTAGCATTCTCTGAAATGCTCCCTGTTCCACGCACAGGTCACCAGAGGCAGGCAGAGCTCCGGAGTCTCAATGCATGGATGAGACGATGGGACAAGGAAGAGGGATTCAGTTTTGTTAGGAACTGGGGAACCTTTTGGGGAAGGGGGAGTCTCTTCCGAAGGGATGGGCTCCACCTTAACCAGGGTGGAACCAGACTGCGGGCGCTAACCTTTAAAAAGGAGATAGAGCAGCTTTTAAACTAGAACAAAGGGGAAAGACGACAGTCGCTCAGCAGCGCATGGTTCGGAGAGAGGTATCTTCAAAGGATACTAATGATGCATTAGAATTAGGGCATCCCGACAGTGAGGATCCAATAATAAGAAAAGTAGTCCAAGTGCCTGTAACTAAAAACTCACCTGAGCTAAAAAATTCTAATTTATCCCTATCAATTAGAAAGCAGAATGAAAATATAAACAAAAAACAAACTATGAAATGTTTGTATGCTAATGCCAGAAGTCTAAGAAGTAAGATGGGAGAATTAGAATGTATAGCAGTGAATGATGACATAGACTTAATTGGCATCTCAGAGACATGGTGGAAGGAGGACAACCAATGGGACAGTGCTATACCGGGGTACAAATTATATCGCAATGACAGAGAGGAGCACCTGGGAGGCGGTGTGGTGCTTTATGTCCGGGAAGGCATAGAGTCCAACAGGATAAACATCCTGCATGAGACTAAATGCAAAATTGAATCTTTATGGGTAGAAATCCCTTGTGTGTTGGGGAAGAATATAGTGATAGGAGTATACTACCGTCCACCTCGTCAAGATGGTGAGACGGACAGTGAAATGCTAAGAGAAATTAGGGAAGCTAACCAAATTGGTAGTGTGGTAATAATTACCCCAATATTGACTGGGTAAATGTATCATTGGGACACACTAGAGAGATAACATTCCTGGATGGAATAAATGATAGCTTTATGGAACAACTGGTTCAGGAACTGACGAGAGAGGGGGCAATTTTAGATCTAATTCTCAGTGGAGCACAGGATTTGGTGAGAGAGGTAATGGTGGTGGGGCCACTTGGCAATAGTAATCATAATATGATCAAATTTGAATTAATGACTGGAAGAGGAACAGTATGCAAATCCACAGCTCTCGTGGTAAACTTTCAAAAGAGAAACTTTGATAAAATGAGAAAAATTGTTAGAAAAAAACTGAAAGGAGCAGCTACAAAAGAAAAAGTGTGCAAGAGGCGTGGTCATTGTTAAAAAATCCCATTCTAGAAGCACAGTCCAGATGTATTCCACACATTAAGAAAGGTGGAAAAAAGGCAAAACGATTACCGGCATGGTTAAAAGGGGAGGTGAAAGAAGCTATTTTAGCCAAAAGAACTTCATTAAAAAAGTGGAAGAAGGATCCAACAGAAGAAAATAGGATAATGCATAAACGTTGGTAAGTTAAATGTAAGATATTGATAAGTTAGGCTAAGAGAACATTTGAAAAGAAGTTGGCCGTAGAGGCAAAAACTCACAGTAAAAACTTTTTAAAATATATCTGAAGCATAAAGCCTGTGAGGGAGTCAGTTGGACCGATAGATGATCGAGGGGTTAAAGGGGCACTTAGAGAAGATAAGGCCATCATGGAAAGATTAAATGATTTCTTTCCTTCGGTGTTTACTGAACAGGATGTTGGGGAGGTACCCGTACTGGAGAAGGTTTTCATGGGTAATGATTCAGATGGACTGAATCAAATCACGGTGAACCTAGAAGATGTGGTAGACCTGATTGACAAACTGAAGAGTAGTAAATCACCTGGACCAGGTAGTATACACCCCAGAGCTCTGAAGGAACTAAAAAATGAACCGTTAGATGTAGTATATTTGGATTTTCAGAAGGTGTTTGACAAAGTTCCTCATGAGAGGCTTCCGAGAAAAATAAAAAGTCATGGGATAGGTGGCGATGTCCTTTCGTGGATTGCAAACTGGCTAAAAGACAGGAAACAGAGAGTAGGATTAAATGGACAATTTTCTCAGTGGAAGGGAGTGGACAGTGGAATTCATCAGGGATCTGTATTGGGACCCTTACTTTTCAATATATTTATAAATGATCTGGAAAGAAATACGACGAGTGAAATAATCAAATTTGCAGATGATACAAAATTGTTCAGATTAGTTAAATCACAAGCAGATTGTGATAAATTGCAGGAAGATCTTGTGAGACTGGATAATTGGGCATGAAAATGGCAGCTGAAATTTAATGTGGATAAGTGCAAGGTGATGCATATAGGGAAAAATAACCCATGCTATAGTTACACAATGTTAGGTTCTATATTAGGTGCTACAACCCAAGAAAGAGATCTAGGCATCATAGTGGATAACACATTGAAATCATCGGTTCAGTGTGCTGTGGCAAAGAAGCAAACAGAATGTTGGGAATTATTAGAAAGGGAATGGTGAATAAAACGGAAAATGTCGTAATACCTCTGTATCGCTCCATGGTGAGACCGCACCTTGAATACTGTGTACAATTCTGGTCGCCGAATCTCAAAAAAGATATAATTGCGATGGAGAAGGTACAGAGAAGGGCTACCAAAATGATAAGGGGAATGGAACAGCTCCCCTATGAGGAAAGACTAAAGAGGTTAGGACTTTTCAGCTTGGAGAAGAGATGGCTGAGGGGGAATATGATAGAGGTGTTTAAAATCATGAGATGTCTAGAATGGATAGATGTGAATCAGTTATTTACTCTTTCGGATAATAGAAAGACTAGGGGGCGCTCCATGAAGTTAGCATGTGGCACATTTAAAACTAATCGGAGAAAGTTCTATTTTACTCAAAGCACAATTAAACTCTGGAATTTGTTGCCAGAGGATGTTGTTAGTGCTGTTATAGTTGTGTTTAAAAAAGGATTGGATACGTTCTTGGAGGACAAGTCCATTACCTGCTATTAATTAAGTTGACTTAGAAAATAGCCACTGCTATTACTAGCAACGGTAACATGGAATAGACTTAGTTTTTGGGTACTTGCCAGGTTCTTATGGCCTGGATTGGCCACTGTTGGAAACAGGATGCTGGGCTTGATGGACCCTTGGTCTGACCCAGTATGGCCTGTTCTTATGTTCTTATGTTCTTAAAGACCCAACTGTAGAAGTCAGGGGCAAATTGAAAATGGGCAGACAAAATGAGAAGCAAAGATGGCAGGGAGGAGAAAGAGAAATGAAAATAAGATTGCTATAGTAGTCATATAAGAGATAAAACACCACCCTAGTACAGAAGATAATATTGCATCCTCTTCACTAATGTAACCCCACCCCAATATGCAGGACTAGAACGAGTGAGGCCATAAAGTCATTTATACTCTTCGGGACAGGAGCCCTGACTAGCTCTTAGATCTCCCTCAATTCTCCAGGTATGGATTCTTGACTAGTGGCAGAAGGGAGCCCTCTCAGGTCCTACTCTGGGGTGACTAACTCCCTTAGCTGAATTCCCTGGGCTAGGTGAATCTTTATACTTGGTGCTATGTGCTGTGTGCTCAGTGCCAAAGAATACACTGGGACCACTGAGTTAGTGTCCAAAAATAATACTTTACTGTAGACAGTGTGGTTGAATGACACAAATATATATGTTTCCAGCTTCACAGTTCTCTCTTTTCTCTTTCTCTTGGTATACAGTTCTTATCCCCTCTATCTGTGTAAGACTCTTTAGTAAGGCCAGGAATCCAACCACCCTCCTGGCTTAGGATTGAGCAGTGGTCCCCTTAGGTTAGGGCTCCTTGATTACATTTTTGCCACCCTCCCAGGTGGCAAAAATGTAAATCTGACACAGTGAGCAAATGTCTCTATCTCCCCAGGATATGCTGAAGACTCTGAGTGGGCATCCTCTCGTATTTCAGTTAAATGTCTTCTTTTCTGGATGTGGATCCTGGATGGAATTGCAGGTCCACCGATGGGTAGGAAGAGGGGCAGCAAATCACTTCCTCCCAGGTTTTAGAAAAAACAACTTCTGTCCCCAAAACAAATAACACCAGAGTTCCTCTGCAACATGTTACCACCACTTCAGGGGCAGGTCTTCCCTAAACCTGAGCATCTTCAACTCAGGGTTCCCCAATACCTGAGCCTCAGAAAGGCTCAGGCCTTCAGCAGGGCTCCTACCAAGTAAAAGTCAAAATCTAAAATAGTCCCAGATGACCACTCTATACCTTGGGTGGAAAGCTGTGGATGCCATGGATGCTTTGACCTGTATAGGAATAGTCTCAGAGGGTTTCTGAGGCTCTTTGTAGACCCAAAAAGGAAGTCAGGATAAACTCCAACCTTACTCTCTAACTTCCACTGCCCCCAGATCCCTTTGCAGACCTCTGCTAAAAAGCCTCCTGCATGGGATACCCATGACAACCCCGCCATTGGAAGGGATGTCACTGAATGGATCCTTCCCCTATTCATTTCTCTCTAACTACACTAGTGCATTACTGGTAACCCGGAAAAATGCCTGGGTTACACCAGTATGCATGCTGAAATATGGACAATAGCCCTTTTCTATTTCACATAAACAGAAGTGCGTTAATCATGATTCTTGCTGTTAGGATTTAATGTAGAGATGGCCATGAATTTTAGCACAAGAGAAAACCATTTGCTTACTGTGGCTGGAAAACCTGCAAATTAAAAAAAGATGGAATTATAGTGCATTGAAGTAGCTGCTTGAATGTGCTACGAAAGAGAAAACAATAACTCTAGGATTTTCCTTAGAAAATGGTTTTTCTCAGAATTTAGTCATCAGAAATTGACAAAACATGAAAATATACTCAAAGTTTCAGTTTTGCAGGAGTAATAAGATTTAAGGATGGAAGACATGGAATATTATGAAAACAATGTCAGTTTTCAACAAATGGCAGGAAGTTTGGCATAACACCCTAAAAATGACAAGTCTAGTACACAAAAAACAGCTCTAAGGTAAATCATAAGCTTGATTTTTGCTACTAGAGTGAAGTACAGACTCTGCTCTGTGCATAGTTTTATAGATTTTTGGAGACAGAATTTTCCATTTTTCGTGATTATTTGAGATGTTTGATACTGAAGGAAAATAAAGCAATCCTTGTACAATGGAGGCAAATTTTCCAGCTGTCTGCATGGGGACAAAGACCATGCATCCTTTTACCGGCAGGCTTTCAACAGATTTACACATTTATTTTATTTATTTTATTTATTAGTTTTATATACCGACATTCAATCTCAATTGAGATATCACACCGGTTTACATTCAGGTACTGTAGGTATTTCTCTATCCCCAGAGGGCTTACAATCCAAGTTTTTGTACCTGAGGCAATGGAAGGTAAAGTGACTTGCCCAAGGTCACAAATTGAAGGTATATGCATATATGTGCATTGCAAGTTGCCAGGAGTATAACGTACCTGTGGGCACTTGCACTTGCTTTCTCCACAGATAGATTTTTACTATAAAATTCTATGCACAGATGTGAAAATGCCATCTCTGCACACGTTTCCTCCCCTGACCAAAACATGGAGTGAATGGGTGTGTGGGAGTGGGAGCCTGCATGTGAATGTGGGAACCTGTGTGTGTGTGTGTGTGTGTGAGAGAGAGAGTGGCAGCCTGCATGTAAGAGTGAAAACTTGTGTGTGTACGTATTTATGGGAGTGGAAGCCTGCATGTGAGAGAGAGTATGTGAGAGTCTGTGTGTTTGTGTGGGAATATGAAACTGTGTGTGAGAAGACATGTAAAAGTGAGAGCCTGTGTGTGTGTGAGGGGGGAATGGGAGCCTGCATTTGAGAGACAGCATGTGAGAATGAGAGCCTATGTGTCTGTAAGAGAGTGGCAGCCTGCAGGGGAGAGAATGTATGTGAACATATGTATGGGAGTGGGATTCTGTATGTGAGAGCCTGTATGTTTGTGTGAGGAAGCATATAAGAGTGTGTATCTGAGGTGGGATTGGGACCCTGCATGTGAGAATAAGAGTGAGAGCCTGTGAGCCTGTGCCTGTGGGTTTGTGAGAATGGGAGCCTGTATTTAAGAGCATGTTAGACTGAGAGCCTGCATATGAGAGGGAGCCAGTGTGTGGGAATGGTAGCCTGGGTGTATGTGAGAGAGAGCATGCAAGAGTGGGATCCTGTGTGAGAGAAAGCTTGGTGAGTGTATAAAGGAGGAAGGAAAGAAGAGAGGAGGAGAGAGAAGAAACAAAGAGAAGAAAAGACGGACAAGGGGAAAAAAGAGACAGTGACCAAGTGATTTGAAAATTAAGATCAGACAACAAAGGTAAAAAAAAATATACTTTGGCTTTCAGCAATTGGAATATTCCATCTTTGGGAACATGCATAAATTTAATCCAGATTAATAAGGCATTTTTAATGTTGTTAAATTCTTGCAATAATAGAATTAAAATGTTTAAAAAAGTTACTCATAATGCCTGATGGCTGTTGCAGACTACTCAGAAATCCATTGTAGGATGCATGCTAAAGCATTATTTATCGATAAGAGTACAACTAGTAGGACCTAGATCTGTATGCCTAGTGCTCACCCATGTGAACCTTGGACCCCCCAAAGAATTTAGCTCTGACTATGCCACTGAAACCAACTGCTCACCGCTACCCTCATGTAGACATCCCCTTTCTTTCTTTCTTTCTTTCTTTATTTATTTAAATGATTTTATATACCGACAGCCGTTTGCACATCGTGTCGGTTCACAAGTAACTTACAACCAGTAAATATATAGGCATTGCCTTTACTAGATAACATGGAGAGGGAGGGATACGGGTTAGGCATAACGAAGTAGGGGGCGGGGGGGGGGTGAACAAAGACACAGAGGGATATGGTATGTACAGGGTTTAGAGGAACATTTGTTATATACACTGGTTATATACAAAGTTGTATAAGCGCAGAGATAACAGGCATTTATTTATTTATTTATTTATTATTTATTTAACATTTTTATATACCGAAATTCATGTAGCAAATGTTACATATCAATTCGGTTTACATTATAACATTAAAACAAGCAAGACGGAGTGCAATTACATCGAACAGGAGAATAAACTTGGATGAAGTAACTGGGGGTTAAAGAACAAGAAGTTACAATAAATAACTTATAGATAACTTATACAATACAATAAATAATGTAGTGATGTTAAATGTGAGGTTATACAACATAACATAACCTATGCTTGTTCCATCCTTTCTTGAATTCAGATACTGTCCTTGTCTCCACCACTTCCACAGAGAGGCTGTTCCATGCATCCATCACCCTTTCTGAAAAGATATATTTCCTTAGATTACTCCTGAGTCTACCCCCTTTTACCCTCATCCCATGACCCCTCATTCTAGAGCCTTCTTTCCATTGCAAGCAGCCATCCTCCTGTGCATTGATACATTGGAGGTATTTAAATGTCTCTATCATATCTCCCCTATCCTACCTTTCCTCTAGAGTATACATGACATGTTTAAATCTTCTCTGTCCTCATATGCTTTAGAATGAAGAACATTGACTATTTTAGTAGCCACTCTCTGGACTGACTCCATCTGATTGATATCCTTTTAAATCTGCGGGCTCCAGAACTGAACACAGTATTCCAAATGAAATTTCACCTGGGGCTTATATAGGGGCAATATCACCTCCCTTTTTCTGCTGACCACCATGCCTCTCCCTATACATCTAAGCATCTTTCTGGCTTTTGCATCACCTTATCTACCTGTTTGGCTACCTTAAGATTATCTGGTATGATCACCTCCAGATCCCACTCTTTTTTTTTTCTTGCATAGAAGAATTTTACCCTCTATACTATCCCACTCCCTTGGGTTTTGCAGCCCAGATACATGACTCTGCAGATTTTAGCATTAAAGCTTTTCTGCCAGACTTTAAAACATTCCTCAAGCTTTTCTAGCCTCTTATTCATGATTTCCACACTTTCTAGGGTATCTACCCTGTTGCATATTTTACAATCATCTGCTAAATGATTCTACAATATCAATAAAAAAAAGATTGCAAAGAATCAGTCCAGGGCCTGATCCATGTGTCAGACCACTAGTAAGGCCCCTTTCCTTGGAATGAATTTGTAACCTCCCACTCAACCAATTTCTAACCCAGTCAGTCACTTAGAAACTGGTTGTGTGAGGCAACAAAGGGAAAGGTAAAAGGAGTTCACTCCAAAGAGAGGGAGAAGGAGCGTGAACACATGCTCATTCCAGGAAAACTTATGCACATGAATGACCTGAATGTTAGGTGGACAAATTTGTAAATGGCCATTTCTGCACATAAAAAACTGTTTTGCCCACAGAAGTTTCTTTGAGAATTAGCCACAAAGTGGTTAAAGAGAAACCCAAAATTACTTAATAGTGAAAATAGCATTTAAAAAAATTAAAGGCTACAAAAAGAAGAATAAGAAGAACAATTTTCTTGTTCTCATTCTGGTCTATGTTCTGTCTGGTCAAATCAGGTTTTTGGCTCAGTTGCGCGATACAACATATTTTGCTGTTATAGCTGCAGTTTCTCCTGTTTCTGCCAGGATTAAACAGAGTTTTTCAGCTTATTCATTTGTGAGTAGTCTGTGATTTTGTTAACTATGGGAAATGTGCATCTGTAATGTCTTTGTATTTGCATAGTTAAGGAAGAAATGCATTTTAACATTCTTTTAAAAAATATTTCTTATAGTATGTATTTGTTTTATCTGTCCATGTTTACATTATCTCATGAGTTATTCAATTTACAGCAATTTTTCAGGATAGGTGTATCTATTTAAAAGTTAGAAATCAAAATAATGTATTCCCAGAAAACATGGATGTAGCCCAAAATTGAATAGAAATTACCTTTTTCCCTTTAAAGTTATGGATCTAGCCCAACACTGAAAAAAAATGACTATTTCCAATTAAACCGACGGATCTAGCCCAAAATTGAAATAAAAAAACAAAGCAAAAGAAATACAATAGTGGCTCATCAACCTTTGCATCCAACAGACTTTCTCAACTTACCCAACATCAGTAGACTTCCTCCTCATAAATTAATTTGTAAAATTGGAATTCCTAAAATCCGAGACAAAGAACGTCTAATTCACAAATATTCTTACATAGTATCATAGTAACATAGTAATGATGGCAGAAAAAGAACAAATTGGTCCATCTAGTCTGCCCTGCAAGATTCCCAAGGCTGTCACTGCTGCTCTGTGCAGGTTACCCCCATGTTTCTCTTAAGGGTAGTAACTGCCGCTCTGCGCCAGTTAAGCTTTTTTATTTATTCCCATCCTCTAGCCTTTTAGGGAACCACAGTGTTTATCCCATGCCCCTTTGAAATCCTTCACAGTTTTAGTCTTCACCACTTCCTCCGGAAGGGCATTCCAGGCATCCACCACCCTCTCAGTGTAGAAATATTTCCTGACATTGGTTCTAAGTCTTCCTCCCTGGAGTTTCAAATCGTGACCCCTAGTTCTACTAAATTGTTTCCAATGGAAAAGGTTTGTTGATGACTATGGATCATTAAAACCTTTCAAGTATCTGAAGGTCTGTATCATATCACCCCTGCTCTTCCTCTCCTCCAGGGTATACATATTCAGGTTCTTCAACCTCTTCTCATAAGTCTTTCGATGGAGACCACCCACCATTTTGGTCGCCCTTCTCTGGACCGTCTCCATCCTGTCTCTGTCTCCTTTGAGATACGGTCTCCAGAACTGAACACAGTACTCCAGGTGAGGCCTCACCAAGGACCTGTACAAGGGGATTATCACTTACCTTTTCTTACTAGATATTCTTCTCTCTATGCAGCCCAGCGTTCTTCTGGCTTTGGCTATCGCCGTGTCTCACTGCTTCGTTGACTTCAGGTCGTTAGACACTATCACTCCAAGGTCTCTCTTATAATTTGTTACTTTAGTGCTGAAGGGTAACATGTCCCGGGGCAGGGCCCAAGGTGATTCAGCCACAGTAGGCCCCACCCTGAGATATTGAAGAGTACATGTGTGTATAGGGAGGAGGGGTAGATCCTCTAGGATTGAAGAGCTGTAGAAAGGTGGGTGCTGGAACTTCTTGCCTGGTGCACTTGTCTTGATGCATGGGCCATTGCAGCTTCTGCCCCACTGATGTTGCTGGGGAAGTGAAGTTAGACATAAGGGCACGAGGCTGCTGGGGCAGTGTGAGGCATCCCACCAGCACAAAAAATAATTCCTCCTCTGATGCCTCTCAGCTTTCCCCCTGGATCCTCTTACCCTAGTCTTCTTTCTTTATGGGGAAAGAGTGATCCCTGGTCTCTCCTGTCCTTCCAGTGTAGCTATTAGAAATCGTGCTGGAAGACCAAGGTCCCATGCTTGGTGATGTTTCTGGCCACTTTGAAAGGGACAGTCATACAACCATCACAGGACATCAAATCACTTGAATTTTTAAATTCACACTCTCTTTCAAAGCGGCACTTACTGTCACTACATCCTGCACAAGTTTATATGCACATTTTCCCCCCTCCTCTGCTCATGACCCACATCATATCTCTTGCTCACATTCACTCTCAAAGGTACATAATACTGGTACCTACTAGTAGACAGAACATAATTTTTCTGGGGTATCCAAGGTTTACATGAGTAGGCTTTTTTGGCCAGCTCCCATCCCTGCCTCTGTCTCAGCCTAACCCCCATCCCATCTCTGACCTCATATACCTCCCTGCCTGCTTCTTACCTATCCATGGTGGCGTTTTATGGCCACAAGCTAGCACCATATTTATGTGCAGCAAAAACATGAAAATGGCACAAGTCTTGGATCAGTCAGCACTAATGGAGATAATGTCTCTGATGTCCAGGTGGGCGCCCACCTCAGCACCAGTGATCATCAAACGGTATGGTTTAATATCACAAAAAGGATACGGAAAAGAAGCACAAAGACCCAAGTTGTGCAGTTCAAAAACACGGACTTTGATGAAATGGGGAAGTACCTGGAGGAAGAACACTACTAATCCTAACACAAACCACAAAGGAAAGCAAAAGTACAATCCACAAATGTATTCATAAACAATATAAATGTAAACATTTGTTGGTTGTTACTCTTGTCTGGGCAGTTTTCCAGAACTGAAGGGGCACCTCATGCAGTGGTATAGGATATGGTCCCTGCCTTCAGTGGAGCCTCCCTATGCTTCTGCTGCTCTCCAGAGCTGCCAAGGGGGAACAATGTTTTAGTGGGAGATCTTCAGCACACACCCTCCCCCCTGCCCCACTCCAACCAACTCCAACCCCTTTCCGCCTCTGCTCTGTTTCTTACTGCTAATTCCCAACTTTGTTCTTTCACCCCCTCCTCACCAGAGTAATTCTCGACCCCCTCCCGTCCTCACCCCTTAACTCAGGCACATACTGCACTCACTGCCGGCACTTTCTCCCCCAACTCTGGCCCCTCTGAACAGCAACTGGAGAGAAAAGTTACAGAGGGAAAGTTGCGCATGCACAGCTTTCCAAAAATCGTTCTGTTCTACTTCTGGGAGGTGTGCACACGGCTGCCCTTCTTCGGACTCTACTCCTGGCAGGGACCTGTTCAGGAGTTTCCCAAGGTGGCATTGTAGGTGAGCGCATGCAGGGCTGGCTGCCCACAGCTCCACTTCTTCTTGCTTCTACTCTTCACTCTCCTGGACACCGATAGTAGCTCAGGTAGCCCATAGAACCACAGGGCTTCCCTTCTCCCTGCCATTGTTACAGGGACCTGCTTGACTGTAGTTGGAAGAAACAAGCAGCCATGCTTGTTTAGTATGGCATCACCACTGGGACTAACTTCCCTAAGAATTTAGACAATCAGATGCCAATTGTTTCTTTCTGCATTCTTTTCTTGAACAAGGAAAAGGGTTCACATTTTTAGCTGACGCATCACTGATCCAATCAGAAGAGAAACTGTATCTTTGTTGTGGGTAGAACTGGGCAGGAGATTAGACTGCCCTGGTGGGAGTGCGGGCAATGACTCGCTAAAGTGGGAGTGTCCCACTGTTTGCAGGATCTGTCGGTCAGACAAGCAGCGTCAGCAGGTCCGGGCAAGGCTGAAAGAAAAAAAAAGAGACAATTATTTTGGGTGCTGCACAGACAATACAGAATGTAGTGGCACAAAATAGGAAAGATGATGGCACATTTACATCCCCATAATGTTAAAAAACTAAGGAGCTAACTCACCACGCATAGATAATACTCAATGTCATGAAAATATGAATGTACAATTAAACACCCTTACAGCAACATTAAATATTTGTTATACATTTTTAAGGCATCAAACCTGGAGATTCACCAATATAATTTTGCTGATGAAACACTCCACCCCATGTCATCATATCCCAGTCTTTTTCACTTTTGCCATTAGAGAGTTTCCAAACCAATATCCTGAGGTGTAAATCAAAAACTCAAAATCAATCACATTTTGAAAAATGATGCCCACAATGTCAGTCCAAGACAAGTACTTAACTTCTCCAGAAGACAATGGGGCGGATTTTCAGAGCCCTGCTCGCGTAAATCCGCCCGGATTTACGCGAGCAGGGCCTTGCGCGCCGGTGCGCCTATTTTACATAGGCCCACCGGCGCGCGCAGAGCCCCGGGACTCGCGTAAGTCCCGGGGTTCTCCGAGGGGGTCGTGTCGGGGGCGTGTCGGCAGCGTTTTGGGGGCGGGTACGGGGGGCGTGGCTACGGCCCTGGGCGGTCCGGGGGCGTGGCCGCGCCCTCCGTACCCGCCCCCAGGTCGCGGCCCGGCGCGGAGGAGGCCCGCTGGCACGCGGGGATTTACGCCTCCCTCTGGGAGGCGTAAATCCCCCAACAAAGGTAAGGGGGGGGTTAGACAGGGCCGGGCGGGTGGGTTACGTAGAGGAAGGGAGGGGAAGGTTAGGGGAGGGCGTTAGAGGATTCCCTCCGAGGCCGCTCCGATTTCGGAGCGGCCTCGGAGGGAACGGGGGTAGGCCGCGCGGCTCGGCGCGCGCCGGCTATACAAAATTGATAGCCTTGTGTGCGCCGACCCAGGTTTTTTAGTAGATACGCGCGGCTCCGCGCGTATCTACTAAAATCCAGCTTACTTTTGTTTGCGCCTGGAGCGCAAACAAAAGTAAGCTATTCGCGGAGTTTTGAAAATCCGCCCCAATGTCCTTAATCTTAACTTCTTCCTGAATGGGAGTCTTTATGTGAGTAGATAACGTTCACTCCACCAGATAGCTTTCATTCTACTTCAAGTCCTGACATCAATGTTTTGGGCATGTTCTTCATCAGAAGACCTGCACCAGTATAAGAGGATAAAAAATATTTTAAATAAATAAATGTGCTTAATATGTCGCACTGACTGGGTGAGAGGTCTGGGTAGATTGGGGGGGGGGAGTTCAGGCTAAAGAACCAGGAAGGTCTCAATGACCTGGAGAAGGATTGGGTGAACTGGTGGACTAATTGGTAAACTGGTTCATTTCATTTACATGCACATGTTTTAAAATAGGCCAGCTTATGCATGTAAATCGGGACTTACGCAAGTAAGCCTTAGTTTACTTTCATGCAGAAAGTATATGCATGTATATTTTTGAAATAGGTAGGAAATGTATGCACGTTCAATGCCTTGGTATTCGTTAGAGATGTGAATCGTGTGATCGATCGTCTTAACGATCGATTTTGGCTGGGGGGGAGGGAATCGGATCGTTGCGGTTTTGTTTTTTTAAATATCGTGTAAATCGTAAATCGGGGGAGGGTGGGAAAACCGGCACACTAAAACAACCCTAAAACCCACCCCGACCCATTAAAATAAATCCCCCACCCTCCCGAACCCCCCCAAAATGTCTTAAATTACCTGGGGTCCAGGGGGGGGGGGGGGGGGTCCCGGTGTGATCTTCCACTCTCAGGCCACGGGTGCGTTGATAGAAATGGCACCGGCGCTACCTTTGCCCTATCATATGACAGGGCAAAGGTAGCGCCATTTTGCAATACAGCAACACGATTCGAGTGCAGGAGGTCGTTCCCGGACCCCCGCTGGACTTTTGGCAAGTCTTGTGGGGGTCAGGAGGCCCCCCAAGCTGGCCAAAAGTCCCTGGGGGTCCAGCGGGGGTCCGGGAGCGATCTCCTATGCTCGTGACTTCGGGGGACAGGAACCAAAATGGCGCCGGCGCCATTTCTATCAACGCACCCGTGGCCCGAGAGTGGAAGATCACACCGGGACCCCCCCCCACTGGACCCCAGGTAATGTAAGACATTTTGGGGGGGTTCGGGAGGGTGGGGGATTTATTTTAAAGGGTCGGGGTGAGTTTTAGGGTTGTTTTAGTGTGCCGGTTTTCCCACCCTCCCCCTTCCCCTCCCCCTTCCCCTCCCCCTTCCCCCTTCCCCCGATTTACGATTTTTGACTCACCTATGGCTCCTGTTCCTGAATGTACTGAAGACTCTCTGTTGCATAGAAGCCATTACAGATATCTACAATTGTGAGTGTACCATCTACTACTGGTTATGTATCCTCTACAGGTTATGTATCCTCTACAGGTAGTGAGTAGACATACCCTGTCTACTCACTACCTGTAGTCTCTCTCTACAGCTCAGCTAAAACCGGAGATTGCAGTTCCAGGATCTGAGGGACTTCAGCCCTGCCGGGCACATCAGCTCACTGCTGCTACCTTTGGTGGTTCTACTACCTGTCTAATAAAGAACTATCTGTGTCTGTCTCCATACTCCAGACTAGTCGGTGGTCCCTCTCTTGATATCCCCTTGAGGGAGCTGTCATCTGCCATCGACCCAAGGATTCACCATTCTACATTAGAGTGCTCATCTCTCACACTTCAAGAGCTGAGTATAACAAACTGCTACCTTACAGTCTACTCTCAACTATTGCTGACATCTCCTCTCTGGGGAGCAACTCCAACTCCATAGCAGCTTCTATTACAATTGCTGAAGCAGCAGTCCTAACCTATAATAGACTGATAACTCCTAGCAGACTCTCTAACAGATTAGTGATCTGCCCGCCTCCTGGCGGGCAGATCACTAACAGATTTGCCAACTCCTCAGCAGATCGACAGCATATTGTTAACTCCCATCTGCTAGCTCCTCCCATCAGCCTAGCAGATAACAACAGATTGCTAACTTCTCTCTTCTATAGGAGTCGGATTACAACAGATCGCTAACTCCGCCCTCCTGGTGGGGTGATCATCAACTGACTGCTGGCTCCGCCTTCCTGGTGGGTGGATCGCTAACAGATTTGCCAAATCATCAGCAGATCATCAACAGATTGCTAACTCCCATCTGCTAGCTCCTCCCATCAGCCTAGTAGATTAACAACAGCGGATAGCTTTAGTGCAGATCTAAAGTTATTTGGCATTGTGTGGCAGGATAACGCACCAATTAACTGGATATCTTTGAGAAGATATCCAGTTAAGTGGCACTGTTTGGAAAAAAAAAGATATAGTGTGGGCTTGCGGTGCAATTTCTCCCTCCTCCCAAAATTTCACAAATGGTCCTTGCAGGCCAAACACTTTCCAGTCCCCCAAACCCTTCCAAATTGTTAAAAAGGAATGTGGAGTCCGCAGTTCAGGACCCCATTTTGTCTTAATCTTTAATGTTGTTCCCTCCTGCCCCCCCCCCCCCAACTGCTTTGTCATCCTCTCAACACCCACCCCTCGATCATCTGTCAGATTACTCAAGCACCAGCCAGGAGCAAAGAACCCTCATTCTCACTCCCATTGCTTCCAGTGTTGATGTGTCAACATCAATGCTGGAAGTGTAAGCTCAGGTATTTTATGCTTCTAATGTCGCTGTTGTCAGGACAAAGTTAGAAGTGCCTGGAGATAGTAAGATGATGCAATACTGCCAGACGAGGTTTGTGCGATCTGGATGATGGATTTCAGGGGTGGGTGGGAGGGACAAAGAGATGGAGGGTGGGTGGAGAATAGTGGGGGCAGGAGGGAGCCACATTAAAGATTAAGAAAACTGAGGAAGGGGGTAGGAGGGCAGCCCGATCTTGGACAAAGCAGCATTTTTTATTTTTTTTTTAACAATTCATAGGGTAATGGCAAAAAGAGTACTGGAGAAAATCTGGGAAAATATGCTTGAAATATGGAGAGAATATTTAACATATTTGTCACCACAAGATAGTAACTTAGTTTATGCTCTTTAATGTCTGCTGAGGGGCTTCAAATTTCTAATTACAAATTTGTGCTTTTTAGTTTCTAGTCTATAAAGGATTTCTCTCTTTTGGAGTGATGAGATGTTAGTTTATAGCTGATTTATAAGAATATTTGCACAGAGGAACAGGAAGTTAATGGGTCCCAGGTGCAAATGTTGAATTATTCATATAGGGGCGGATTTTAAAAGGCGCGCAAATAGCCTACTTTTGTTTGCGCTCCAGGCGCAAACAAAAGTACGCTGGATTTTAGTAGATATGCGCGGCCTCGGAGGGAACTTTCCTTTGCCCTCCCCTCACCTTCCCCTCCCTTCCCCTACCTAACCCACCCGCCCGGCCCTGTCTAAACCCCCCCCCTTACCTTTGTCGGGGGATTTACGCCTCCCGGAGTGAGGCGTAAATCCCTGCGCGCCAGCGGGCCTCCTGCGCGCTGGGCCGCGACCTGGGGGCGGGTACGGAGGGCGCGGCCACGCCCCCGGACCGCCCCGGGCCGTAGCCACGCCCCCGTACCCGCCCCCAAAACGCTGCCGACACGCCCCCGAAACGCCGCGACGACCGGGCCCGCCCCACGACACGCCCCCGACACGCCCCCCTCGGAGAACCCCGGGACTTACGCGAGTCCCGGGGCTCTGCGCGCGCCGGGAGGCCTATGTAAAATAGGCTTCCCGGCGCGCAGGGCCCTGCTCGCGTAAATCCGCCCGGTTTTGGCGGATTTACGCGAGCAGGGCTCTGAAAATCCGCCCCATACTTAATTGTTCAAATCTACATACGATAATATCTATAGCTCTTATGTAAAATCCATTGGTGAAGTCTGGATGTGTGTGAACTTAAAATGAATAGAGGACTGGGGTAGGGGGAAGGGGGAAATACGCATTCAGAAATGGCTCTATATCTGTTTGTATGCTTATCTCTATTAAGAAAGTTTGGATCAAATAGAGCTCTGTGTTTCTTTTATTTGCATATTTCATTATGTAAACTTTCAATGAAGAAAGGGGTTGCTCAGCGCAGCAGAGCCCTTTTTTTAAATTTTGTGGGAGAGGGAATTGGGCTACAAGCGCACCCCACAGTTTGGGGGGTTTTTTCAGAACAGTGTGACTTAACCAGGTATCTTTAGGAAAAAATCCAATTAAGTGGCAAATTATCTAGCCACAGAAGACAAGATAATTTTAACATCTAACTTGTTATATTCAGATATATCTGCTTAGTTATCTGTAGCCGGATAAATTGAGGTGAGTATATTCATATTCAGGATAAGTTGTCTTGATAACTTTAGCCATATAACTTGTCCCGCTTGCTGACTATTGGTTTCAATGAATAAAACAACCATTTACAATTTTAGATCATGGTTACAATATTATGTAACCCCTGTTTGGGTGGCTACTTAATACTGTGACTGAATTTCAAGTTACGTTTTTTGGGGTGTTAGCCAATAGCCAAATAGCCAAATAGTCCAGATCACTGGATATGAATTAATTAAATTTAATTAAATCTAAGCAACTGCAGCTGAAAAAAGCTTATCAGGGAAAGAAACAGCGGAGTGCAATGAAAAGCAGCTGAGGCACTGGGAGCAGGAGCCAAAAGAGGAGAGCTATGTAGATGTCCCCAGATCACCCTCCCAGCGCTATCAGAAATATCCACATACCTGCTCCTGGGCTTTGAATCATAAGAACAGGCCATACTGGGTCAGACCAAGGGTCCATCAAGTCCAGCACCATGTCTCCAACAGTGGCCAATTCAGGCCATAAGAAACTGGCAAGTACCCAAACACTAAGTATATTCCATGCTTCTGTCGCTAGTAATAGCAGTGGCTATTTTCTAAGTCAACTTAATTAATAGCAGGTAATGAACTTCTCCTCCAAGAACTTATCCAATCCTTTTTTAAACCCAGCTACACTAACTGCACTAACCACATCCTCTGGCAACAAATTCCAGAGTTTAATTGTGCATTGAGTGATAAAGAGCTTTCTCCGATTAGTTTTAAATGTGCCACATGCTAACTTCATGGAGTGCCCCCCTAGTCCTTCTATTATCTGAAAGTGTAAATAACCGATTCACACCTACTCGTTCAAGGCCTCTCATGATCTTAAAGACCTTTATCACATCCCCCCTCAGTTGTCTCTTCTCCAAGCTGAACAGTCCTAACCTCTTCAGCCTTTCCTCATAGGGGAACTGTTCCATTCCCTTTATCATTTTGGTCGCCCATCTCTGTACCTTCTCCATCGCAACTATATTTTTTTTTGAGATGCGGCGACCAGAATTGTACACAGTATTCAAGATGCGGTCTCACCATGGAGTGATACAGAGGCATTATGACATTTTCCAATGGGATTCACCTGTATGGCTGGGGCCACCTCATTCTCCTGGGCTGCCCCTCCTGATCCTCCCCAGCCAGCCTTTCAACATCCAGGTCCTCCCCACCAGATGTCATTGGTCCATCTTGCCATGGTGCATTAACATCACTGGTGCATACCGATCACCTGACAACACGCTGTGGCACCATTGTCACTGCCGCAACCTAGGGCATCACCTTCCACATGCTTGCAGGTGGGGGTAGGTTCTGACCACCCCCACCTCTCCACTGAGCTCCACACGTGGTAGCAGGTTAATGGTGGCATCTGGGCACCAGCCTGGTGCTGCATCTGAATTTGACCTATTAAGTAAATCTCCGGACATACTTAGTAGAAACTGAATATTGCTTATTTTAGCTACTGCAGCTGAATTTCTGTTTACTGTGGAGAATTCTTGTACAGAAACTGGAATCACCATCACAGGAATTCAGACCACGACTAACAAATGTGACAAAATAATATCTTCTATAATCTTAATCTTAACCATGAGATCATGTGATGATTGGCAATCACACTATGCAAAGGTAATTTTTCAGGCATTAGAATGCCGTCTGGTCAGCAGATGTGCTGCAAAAATAGCAAAATTGGTGCTTCGCTCTATTTTAGCTTTTACATAAAAAAAAACAGCAGATAAAAATAAACATGAACCATTACTTATCTGCAGATTTGAAATGACAGAATGAAAAGAAATGTTCCTAATTTAGCGAGCTGCCTCGGGATATTTTCACAGCAAAGGAATTTTAAGAGCAGAGTGGTTAAGAAGGTGCCATCTGTTTGTTGTATATAACCCATGCATATTTGGTTACACCTGAATCATTTATAAGGGGCTAGACAGTCACAAGATATATAACAGTGACTACCTTGGCAATGCTCCATATTGCTCCATGGGCTATTTTGTTTTCCTATAATGGAAATAGAGGAACAGAAAT
Source organism: Rhinatrema bivittatum (assembly GCF_901001135.1). Lineage (NCBI taxonomy): Eukaryota > Metazoa > Chordata > Amphibia > Gymnophiona > Rhinatrematidae > Rhinatrema > Rhinatrema bivittatum. The sequence goes on along the minus strand of NC_042617.1, from coordinate 544,175,584 downwards.
CTTGTACCAATTTAGTTTCTCTTCAAGCCTGGACTAACTCCCAAGCAACACAGAGAGAGGGATAAGTAAGCCTTCCTGTCCACTGCTAGCTGACATAAGTTGTTAGTGATTTACTCAAAGTAAGCTTTGTGTTCTTATTTGGCTAGGTCTAGACAGATGAATACTTTGCTGCTGTCCAAGGAATGTGCTTCTAAAGTGAATGACGCAAAGAAAAAAGATTATTGGTTCACATATCTGTTCTTGACATTTGTTGGAGGAAAGATATGGAGGGCACAGGGCAGTTTTAAGAATAAATGTGTCTGCTTTCTTAAGAATGATCATTCTGCTCAATTTGATAGACAGAAATAAGCATAATATAAGAATAAAAGATATGCCATACTGGGCCAGACCAAAGGTCTAGCAAGGCCAGCATCCTTTCTCAGACAGTGGCTAACTGGCTAACCCAGGTCACAAGTATCAGGTAGGATCCCAAAGAATAGATCCAATCCTCCTTGCTCTTAACCAGGGATAAAGAGTAACTTTCCCAAGCCTGCATGGCAAATAATGGTTTAAGGACTTTTCCTCCAGGAACTTTTCTAAACTCTTTATAAAGCCAGCTATGATAGCTGATTTCACCACATCTACAGGTAATAAATCTCACAGCTGAACTGTGTGCTCAGTGAAAAAATATTTTCTCTGATTAGTTTTAAATATATGACCTGTTAACTTCATGGAGTATCCCCAAGTCCTAGTACTATTTAAAAGGGTAAATAACCCCTGTCACATGCAAGGAGCAGTGGATGGCCCGCGCCATTTTCTAAGATGGTGCCGGCCATCCATTGCTCCTACCATGTGACAGAGGCTGGCCAATTGCACTAATAGCCCCTGTCACATGGAAATGGGCAAAGGGCCACTGGCGCCATTTTGTTTACTGGCAGCCGATGGCCCGAGAGTAGGATATCGCTCCCAGGACCCCCGCTAGACCACCAGGGACTTTAGGCATGTTTTTGGGGGGTCGGGAGGATGGGGGATTATAATTAATTAAATCTGAAGGGTTGGGGTGTTTGGGGTTTTTTTTCGGTTCGGGACAGCCGAAAAAAAATCAGCCCGAACCGCGAGAAACAAAATTTCACACAGTGGGCCGAATCACATCTCTAGCCTAATCTTCACCAAGGTGTACTATGCTATTCATACATCTCACTCTGCATGTATAACTGGCCCCTAAGCCCTATACCACCACCAACACCTCACCTCGCGTGATTAGCTGGCCCTCCTATAGAGATATGGATAGTTGACTACTATGAAGGCCTTATAAATAGGCTTACTTATTCTCTTTTTTTTTTCTATTTCTCTCTCTCCCTCTCCCCCCAAGGTGCAGTAATTCTAAAATTACCATTAACACACCCCTTTTTCTTAACCCATGCATTATTATAGCATTTTGATGAATCTAGGGGTATATTTGAATTATTGTTAAATTTTTTTTGCTTGAGCTCACATTATATCATAGAGGGTTTAAACTTTAATTTAAAATTTAGTTTAGTGACTTTATTAATTATGATTTCTGAACAATACTAGATTAATAGCAGTCAGAATCAAACTCCTTAATTTTTCCACTAAAGAGGTGCAGCTCTAGCAGTGGCAGTGCAAACCACCCCATATTGCCCTAGCCTGTGAGAGCCAACACTGAGGGTAAGAGGGAAATTTATTCTCATGCTTGTGTCAACAAGTAGAGATGTTCAAACTTCTTTAAAATGTTTGTCAAGAAATTCACCAAACCTGGAAAAATTTTAAACGTTCAGTAATCAGGTTCAATGAACTTTTTAAAATAATGCGTTTGCTTTGTATTGTTGAAATGTTTGATTTGGATTTTGTTGACTGGGTGAGATCATTTTGGATTTCAAAAAACTGATTTTAATTTTTCAACTTGCCTCAGAATGATTTGAATTTTTTAAAAATTATTCCCTAAATCTACTGGTAAAATTTCGATAGATCTCTCCAGCTAATATGGAGAAAATCTCAAAATTCTGTTGACCTTGAACAGGGCTGAAATTCACTTTGTTCAAATTGTTTGCATATTTCTACTAAGTGCATAATTTTCAAAAGCATTTCTGTTTGTAAAATGGTACTTGGCCTGCAGGCTTGGCCTGGTATACAACTGTATGTAGAATGGGGGGTGTGTATAAAACAACTTCAGAAACTGTCCAAAACCAGATGCAGTAAATCATTAATTATAGACATAAACACTCATGTTCTTAGATAAACTGTAAATGTAGTCTTGCTATAAAATTGCCCATCTAAGGTTTTTAGAGAATGGGCACAGAATGGAATAATGCAGATCTGCCACATTATCAAGATAGATGGCTCCATCTTGACAGTTCAGGAACTGAGAGAAAAATATACAGTGAATCATAAGAACTTCTATTCATAGCTACAATTAAGGCATTATTTTGAGTTGTTAGCCAAAGAGAATTTTGTGAAAGGTTTTGAGAACATAGCTGGAACAGTTCTTTAAGTTAGATAGATTGGGAAAATCCACTATTTCTGGATTATATACAATAAGAATCTTAAAGCCTTAGCAGTGGACCCCTCGGTTGATGAGTTATGGGAGAAACTGGAAAGAGAGCTTCCTACAAATTAATCTGTGGCCAATTTGGAGAAATATGTTTCCAGAATTACAAAGTTAACAGAGAATATGAGGATAACTTTCAAACAACTGCGCACAGCGGGGGTCATTTTCAAAGGAGTTATGCATATAAATGTGACATACTATCGTAGCAATTTTCAAAAGCTATTTACTCGAGTAACGTGCACTTACTTGAGTAAATCCTATGGACAATTCAATGGCATATATTGTAGCAATTTTGAAAAGCCCACTTACTTGAGTAAAGTGTATTTACTCGAGCAAAAACCAGTTTTGTTCGAGTAAATGCTTTTTAAAATCTACCCCAGAATGTATGGCCATGTGTAGATCTATGAATGCATTTTATAACCTGTGTGCATCACATATGCGAGTATTATAAAATACACATCATTATCCCGCATCATATGTACATATGTATGATTATGCATGAATGCATGCAATGCGTTAAAAGCGCATATTTCAATGCATTAAATGCATGTACTTTTCCTACTTATTTTAAAAATATATGCATGTATAGTTTACGCACAAAAATAAAGTAGGATTTACTCATGTAAGACCTGTATGCACGTAAGTCAATATATTTTAAAACATGTGAGCGTAAATTAAATTATCAGTTTACCAATTACTCTATCAGTTCATCCAGTCCTTTTCTAGCTCATTGAGATCTTCATGGTTCTTCAGCCTGAACTCCCAGCAGTTCAACCGGACCTCCCACCCAGCCAATACTACACAATAAACATGTTTATTTTCACTTACACAAATATTTAAAATTACACAAGTAAGTTGTCAAATTTTACATGTGGATCTATTAAAATACCAACCTATGGGGCCAATAAATAAGACACACTTTAACATGGTTGGTGGTATTGAGTGCCCATTTTCCTTTCGAGCAACCAACCACATCCTCTGGGTGCCTGTTGCAGTATTTAAATGAGGGGCTGTGTAAGAAAAGGACGCACTGGGGAGAATTGTGCATCCCTAACGCTCAAATGCATAGGGCACCCACAATCGCAATGGGTGCTCAATATGAGCATCTGTTTTTATCCTGCTTCTTCTGGCCGATTTTGCTGAGGTTACTGAAGACACCCATAGGCGTCAAAATTGTGTATTCAGAAGAATTTTTTTCTTTTTAAATCAAGCCAATATACATTTATTTTTCAATACAAGAGTACATTTAAGTGTCACAACAATGCTAAATAGGAGGAACCACAGAGGATCATATTTCTTATTTCTCATGAGCCCTTGACTTGTGGATTGACATAAAGCCACCTCCAGGGCTGGAGTTAAATTTTCCCCATTAATATTCAGCAAAGTCATATCATCACATCCACAGAGAACATTTCCACAGAGAACATTATATATTGGCCATTATATATCAGGCATCTTCTGATCTTTAGCTACAAATATTGCAAATGAGGCAAAGAAAAAGAAAATCCAGGGTCGGCGCACTGCAAGGGGTGCACACTTGCGCATCTTGCATGCGGTCGCGCCAAGCCCTAGGGGAGCCCCGATGGCTTTCCCTGTTCCCTCCGAGGCCGCTCCGAAATCAGAGCGGCCTCGGAGGGAACGTTCCTTCCGCCCCCCCCCCCCCACCTTCCCCTCCCTTCCCCTACCTAACCCGGCCCCCAGCCCTACCTAAAATCCCCCCTGACCTTTATTTTAGAAGTTACGCCTGCCTCTGGGCAGGTGTAGGTTGCGCGTGCTGGCCGAGTGCCGGCGCGCGATCCCCCGGCCTAGTGGCCCTACAAAGGCCATGCCCATGCCCCGGACTGCCCATTCACCGCCCCTTTTTTCAAGCCCCGGAACATATGTGCGTCCCGGGGCTTGCGAGAGTCACAGGGCCTATGCAAAGTAGGCTTGGCACGCATAACCAACCTGTGCGCATAAATCCAGCTGGATTTATGCACGTAGGGCTTTTAAAATCTGCCCCAAAATTGCCCATCTGATATGTGGGTAAACTTATGCCACTGTGTCCTGTATAAGTTTAGCTGGACTGAGTAGAGATGTTCCCCGGGTGGGATTAAGGAAGGGTTTGTACTTCTTCACATACTTTTCCATTTTGAAAAGTCTGCATAGAAAATTTCAAGAAAAATGTCATCATAGATAATGGCAGATGTAATTATGTGCAGGCAGTTTTCATAGGCTAATTTTCAAAGTGAAATTGTGCACAAAAGTTCACTTTGAAAATCGGTGCAACTTTTGTCATGCTTGCTATCTAATATGGGGCGGATTTTCAGAGCCCTGCTCGCGTAAATCCGCCCGGTTTTGGGCAGATTTACGCGAGCAGGGCCCTGCGCGCCGGGAAGCCTATTTTACATAGGCCTCCCGGCGCGCGCAGAGCCCCGGGACTCGCGTAAGTCCCGGGGTTTTCGGAGGGGGTGTGTCGGGGGGCGGGCCCGAACCGCGCGGCGTTTTCGGGGCGTGTCGGGAGCGTTCCGGGGGCGTGGCTACGGCCCGGGGGCGTGGCCGCGCCCTCCGGACCCGCCCCCAGGTCGCGTCCCGGCGCGCAGGAGGCCCGCTGACGCGCGGGGATTTACGCCTCCCTCTGGGAGGCGTAAATCCCCCGACAAAGGTAAGGGGGGGGGTTTAGACAGGGCCGGGCGGGTGGGTTAGGTAGGGGAAGGGAGGGGAAGGTGAGGGGAGGGCAAAGGAAAGTTCCCTCCGAGGCCGCTCCGATTTCGGAGCGGCCTTGGAGGGAACGGGGGTAGGCTGCGCGGCTCGGCGCGCGCCGGCTATACGAAATCGATAGCCTTGCGCGCGCCGATCCAGGATTTTAGCGGATACGCGCGGCTCCGCGCGTATCTACTAAAATCCAGCGTACTTTTGTTTGCGCTTGGAGCGCAAACAAAAGTAGGCTATTCGCGCACGTTTTAAAATCCGCCCCTATATGTGGACTGTATCAAAATTACCCCCAAGGCTACCAAATTGTAATGATGTTTAAAGTGATGTAGACACTGTCCACTGGGAAGTAGACTGGATTGTGACCATCCATTCATTTCTCATAAGCCACCAAGTAGTTTTAAGATGGTAATGACTTTCAACCATTTCCAACCTCAGCTAGGTTTGACTGTTGACAATGTTTTGAGTCATTCAGTATAATTTATTTCTTTATTTCTCATGTTTATATATTACAATATCAAAAATACATCCAAGTAATGCAAAAATTATAAAAACATAAAAATATATTATGCAAGATTAAAAAAAAGAGATTCCATTGGGCAGAAAGAAAATACAGACATCTTGGAAGTGCAGGCCTTACATTTTTGTTTTGGTTTGTTTTTCATTTTAGGGGGTTTCATTTTTTCAGTTTGTTTAATAAATTTATATATATTTTGTTTGCTTCATTTACCAAAACAAAAAAACCCAAAACATTAAAACACTCCAAAAAAATCCCAAAACCAAAGAAAACTGAAACCGACATCCACAGGCCTGACTGATCCCCCTCCTAACCCTGAAAAAGCTAACCAGAGCCTCCACAGCCCTGTTCTATTCCCTTTCTTCCCTCCTTTATGCCCTGCAAAATAAGATGAGGGGCCCGAACCTATTCGGCTGGGCTTTGCCGAGCTCTGCTGGAGCCCTCCCTGGCTTCTCTGATCCCACTCCTGCCCCCAGGATTAACTTCCAGGGCTGGGGAGCTCCACATCCCCCCAATTTACCCCTTCATGGGTATTCCTAGAGTCCAAAGGGCAGGATGAATCCCCACTCACTCCTGCCCTGGCTGGTGGTAGATTTAAAAATGGCACCAGCTACATTAAGGCACAATTGGAAGCCAGCCAATCTCTAATCTCTAGGGCTTTACCGCTAGGGCTCCAAACACTGGAATTTACACACTTTGGGATAGTCATGTGAATTGTGTTGTACAGTGTTATTTACATTAATGGCTTTATAAATAAATATGATGCACAGGTCTCATTGTCTTAGATTATGTAAAACCTTTATGCAAAGAGATCCTATATTTAGGCAGTTAAAGTTCATTCTTACAGTACTGCTGCTCCTGAGGTAGTAGAAGATGTACTTTCAATTTAAGTTTTAAGTTTATATTAAAGTACTGCATATTGGAAGAGATCAGCATGTGAAGCTGTTCATAATGTCCGAACAGTAGCTGCACTTCAGCTTAGTATATGTGAGTGGAAATAAAATAACCACGCAGTTATAAATCAACTGAAAGACGAGAGGGCAGGAAAAGTTCATATGCTACCTTTCTGAACTCCCTAAGCTGAAAATGGAGCTCTAGAACGTCTGCTGGGAAATTAATCATGGCAAAATAAATCACTGCTGTGATCGGCTCAAGCAATGAGTCTTTGAGTCACTATCATAAAAAAATCCCAAAAAAAACCCCAGAGCACTCTCATCCATCCTATTTGCAGTTCATTGATTAACTGAAATGAAATCTTAACTTTGATATTTCTGTGACTCCGTTATCTGTTATTGATTTGCCATATTGGAAGGCACTCAGTTTATAGAATAGCAGCAAAATCTGTACCATACGCTGGCCATAATATCACACAGGAAAATGGTTGAAATTTTTGAGCAGTTCCAGCATTTTGCCAAGGCTTTAAACCAAGCTATTGCTCAGGTCACTCGTCAATTCTTATAGGCCGATACTGTAAAGTGAGCTCAGCTGAGCGCACTGCTTAATCCGCTGTTGACTGTGTGTTTTTGACGCGCGTCCACTACCCCTTACACAGTAAGGGGTTTAGCGCATCAGAAACGCGCGTCCAACCCCCCCCCCCCCCCCCAATTAATAGCACTCATCACATACAAATGCAGGATGATGAGGCTATTAGTCAATTGCCTGGGATAGCTGGGCCAAGGAGGTGCTAGGGGTGTGTAATCATCCCTAGCGCCTCCTTTTAGCACGACCCCTCATTTGCATCCTGTATCGCGCACCCAGGAGAGGGGGCTGAGCGCCCATTCTGTGAGCGGATGCTGAAACGGATGCACTTTTTTTTTTAGCGCATCCGTACTGTATCGGCTTGCTTGTGTTCAGACTTCGTACCTAACTGACAAATGCAAGAATAACTAGGCAAAGTGAAGACTGCTCCTTGTGCTAAGCCAATTTGAATTTCAATGAGATGCTATTGTATCTGGTGAAGGTTAGTCAATATCAGGCCCTGTCCAGAGAATCTGCTTTTCTGAAAGGAGGTCCAGGCTGTGTTAGCAATGATTATCTGCTAGCTCCATTCCAGGAAGGTTGTTCCTCTCACATCCCTTTTCTCTTTCCCAGTCTTGTAGACCAAGGCTCCCTAGGCTACGAGCTATTTACTAGTAAAAAGTTATCCTTTGAGTTTTTGCTTGCCCCTGCAGGAAAAGAAATCTGTGTAGTTTCCACTCACTGTTGGCCCTCGAAGAGTGAGGTTTTCAAACAAACAAATTACTATTTACCAAGAATATTTCCCCTTTTAGTCTCTGTCTGTCCCTGCAGATTTATAAAAAGGGAATTCCACAGTTCAAAAAGGAAACAGTGACGTATTGCTTTTGGTACATGCATTTAGCCACTTCTTAGGCCTCCTTCTCGTCCACTGAGGAAATGCCCATGTTCTCTTTTCAGTCTGTATATTGGAAGTCACTACCCTATCTGCACTTTTGAAATTCCATCCTCAGAACCCCTTCTTGGATTAAAGCCTGCTCCGACTTGTAGTTGAACATTGCCCTTGCTTACACTGAGAGTCCTCCTCCTCCTCCTCTGGTCATGTGTGGCAGTGGTCCCCAACCCTGTCCTGAGGGCCCACCAGCCAGTTGGGTTTTCAGGATATCCACAATGAATATGCATGAGAGAAAATTTGCGTGCACTGCCTCCATAACATGCAAATTTTCTCTCATGCATATTCATTGTGGATATCCTGAAAATCCGACTGGCTGGTGGGCCCTCAGGACAGGGTTGGGGGACCACTGATGTATGGGATATCACACAGAGTTACATGGCCTAGTAAGTGCAATCTGTAGTCCTCACCAAGCTGCAGTTTTCTGAAGATGACTCAGTAGTTACAGTAAAGCAGGTGAAAATCAGTTCTCCTGTTTTATGGAAGGAATTCCTGTCAATGTATGCAAGAAAGAAAAACCAGAGAATGTAGAAGGAAACCAGACCAGGGCAGATCAAGTATCCAAAAGTTTCATAACCCAGAGGGGTGCTAAAGAAAATAACGAAGAAGAACAACACAAAAGGCAGAGTGAAAACAAAGGGACCTGAAATCAGTAAAACCATAGAACATGGGTTCAATGAGTTAAAGAATCAAGCAGCAGAAATTACTAACCTAGAGAAGAAAATAGTTTTGGAAAGAAGGATGTCAGCTATAGATGTGAATCGGAACCGGAATCGGTTGGGATTCCGGTTCCGATTCACATCGTGTTTTTTTTTTTTCGTCCGGCCCGATCGCGGTTTTGTTTATCGGCTGTGCCCGAGCCGATAAACAAAAAACCCACCCCGACCCTTTAAAACTAATCCCTTAGCTTCCCCCACCCTCTCGACCCCCGCAAAAACATTTTACAGGTACCTGGTGGTCCAGTGGGGGTCCCGGGAGCGATCTCCCACTCTCGGGCCGTCGGCTGCCACTAATAAAAATGGCGCCGATGGCTTTTGCCCTTACCATGTGACAGGGTATCCATGCCATTGGCCAATCCCTGTCACATGGAGGGAGCACTGGATGGCCGGCGCCATCTTTAAAAATGGCACGGGCCATCCAGTGCTCCTACCATGTGACAGGGGCCGGCCAATGGCATGGATACCCTGTCACATGGTAAGGGCAATCAGCGCCATTTTGATTAGTGGCAGCCGACGGCCCAGGAGTGGGAGATCGCTCCCGGGACCCTCACTGGACCACCAGGTACCTGTAAATAATTTTGGGGGGGGGGGGTTGGGAGGGTGGGGGAAGCTAAGGGATTAGTTTTAAAGGGTCGGGGTGGGTTTAGGGGTTATTTTTGTGTGCCTTTTTTCCCGCCCTCCCCCAAAATGATAAGAGAACCCCCATGAACAATATCGTGGGGTTTTCCTATCGTTTTGGGGGAGCCCCCGATTTCTGACGATTTTGAAAATATCGTACGATATTTTCAATCGTCCGAAGCCCAATTCACATCCCTAAAGTCAGCAACAATAGTAGGAGCCACAGTATAACTGCAAAGATCCTGGTAAAGGGGTCAGGAAGTGACCCCTTCACTTTCTGTAAAAATGGACAGCCATGGAAAACATATCTAAAGATTAAACGTAGCCTGTGCCATGGCTGCTGATGTCTCTACTAATACTGTCAAGATAAAGAACCGATGAGACTATCGTTCCCAAGTTGCCATCTTGCGACTGGGAGACAGCTTCTTGTTCAGAGTTAAAAAATTTACAGGCCAACACAAGATTCGGGATCTGTGGGAGAATTAACTATGTAATCGAGAAACTTAATACTATCAGAAGAAGTTCTGTGATCATTAGGGCTGAAAAGGGTGATAATTCTTGGCTGGTGCTTAGAAACCATCTCATGCTTTTACTAATTTCCTTAAATGATGAAGGAACTTTGGTCTCAGACACAGACATTGAGTCCATGAGAGAAGGCGAGGTAACCTGCATGGAGCAGTGTTACTACCCTTTACAGATAGCATTGGCGTAACTTGCATGGAGTGGCAGTTACAACCATTAGCAAATTGCTGGGCAGACTGAATGGATCATTTGGTCTTTATCTGCTGTTATTACTGTGTTACTATGTAAAAAGTGATATTTGAGACAGAGGTATTCTGTACAAACTTCTGGGAGAAGTTGATTCAAATCCCTGGCTAGACCCCGCTGCACAGCTCCCGTAATCTGAATTTGAACCTGAAACTGTTGAGACTGAAGTGTTAATGATTCTGCAACTGGAATTGATAATGGTGAACTAAATAGTGACTATTCTGAATAAAATGTTGAGACCAGTATTCGAGTTCTCCCAGGAGATCCTCTGTTTACCTCTTCTAAAGTATCTGTGTTTTTTGAATACATTTATATAATTGGTTTTAGAAAGGGCATATGTGTATGGACAAGAGATTGATTAGTGGTGAAAATGAATCCAGAGTTTAAAAGTTTGGCTAGTATTTACATGTGTTGGAAGTAGATGATGCTGTTCTACTAAGGGGATGCTGAAATGGCTGCAGTCCCCTGGGCTGTAACTCTACAGCCCTTTGTTTTTTTTTTTTTATTACCAAGCTGCATCGGAAATTAGCAGCAGCAAGCCAACTGGCTGGTGTCACAGTATAATAGGTCCCTAGGGGAAACTGGAACTGAGTTCAACACTGATAAGCAATAGGGCTCTCAAACCGTAGCAGCATGAAGTTTCCCCCGTGGAAGTTCATTGCAGGTTCACACTGTAGCCCATGTCTGTGAGTGAGGTCCTTGGCCTTCTGAGAAGCTGTTTTGTTAATCTGGGTGTGAAAAGCAGAAAAACAGCCAAGAACAGTTCAGTAAGGCAGCTGTGAGAAGCCACCAGTGCTCCACAGAAAACAATGTTAAAAAAATGAGTAGGTACACAATGTGAAGAGAAGAACTGGTGTAACCTAAAGTCCAAAAAACATTGTGAGAGGGGGAATCTGAGAAAAAATGGCCAGAATTTAAATGAATAAAACAATCCTCTGGGAATTCTCTGACCGGGGTGAATGTGAGTGCTGCAGCGGCGCAAAGGAACAGTAAAGTGCGGAGACAGCATCTTCAGGATTAAAACTGGGAAAAGATGAACAATACATGTGAAAGGGAAAGCTCCTTTTAAGTCTGCTCAGGGTTATGAAAGAATGGAAGCAGAGTCTGTCTCAGGTGCTGCATGAACACTTTGTATATGCCGGGCGTGTGTGGCAGTGAATGTAATTGGAAGGAATCCTGCTTCCTCTATCTCCAAGTCTTGGGACAACAGGTGAAGCTCTTGCCGGCAATTAGGACAGTAACTTTTAAACAGGCAGGCGGGCGCCCATGTGCGCACATTTGCTGGCTTGTGTCCATTTTATAACATATGTGTGTGTATATGTGCGCTTGTTATAAAATAGCCTGGAAGCGCGTACATCTCCGCACATTTCTAAATGGATGCACGCAGTTGCGTGCGACTGCTGCTTCGACCGCTTAAGCGGAGGAATTTTATAAGGGAACGCATGCCGACACCCTAGGTAGTTTCCCCCAGTTCTTTCCCAATCCCCCAGTTAAGGGACAGGACTTCCAAATGCCCCTCTTTAATAGCCTCCCTTCTCCCCCCGCCCCTTAGCCTAGATTTATTTGTTTTATGAATTACATGCCAACAATAGCAGTAGTAAAGTTACATGGCAGGGGATATTGGAGCACCTGTTCCATAAGTATTTACGCTCACATCTCGTGGTCTTCCCTGACACATCTGACCACACGCACAATATATCCATTCCCCGCCCTTTCGCATAGCAGGAGATACGTGACTAGACGGGCAGCTCATAAAATCCGCTTGGCACGTGCTGGCTCGACTTGTGCACATATCTCCCAGCTTTGGCGCGCAGGGCTTTTAAAACTTGACGGTATGTCTCTCGGGGCTTTGGGATGCTGTGACCTTGAACGCGTTTACCACCGCAAACTAGGTGGCCATGTAATCCACGCAGCGAGCTTTGCAACTGCAATTTGTTGGAAGTCTGTGCTGCCAGTATCTCCTTGGCATTAACAAGTCCATGAGATCGCACTCGTTGAGAAATTGACGTTCTCTTCACAGAAGATCATGGCTATGTAGAACAAAATTTGGGGAAAGTATTGGATTTATGTGGGCCCCTGATTCTTCAGCCTCTCTTGGTTGCTGGTTATTTTAATCAAATGTGGGGTGTGCAGATTTCAGATCCTTGATGTTATATTTAGCTGACATTGATGCCAAATGTCTTTTGAGGAGTTAGGCAATTCATATGGTGCCATTTTTAACAGTACTGTTTTTATTCATTAAGTACTAATCCTCATCTGCTTGTTTCGTAAATAAAGATAGTAACTTTCAAAACAGTCTGCGGGCGCACATGTATGCGCATGTATTGGCCTGCCACCAGGGACGTGTGCCAACATTTTTAGTGGGCGCATGCGTTTGCTTCTACCGCGTAAATCGGGGGATTTTAAAAGGGGAGTATTCCGACGCTATTCCCAGTTTTAGCTGTTCATCCCTAGTTCACCCAGTTAAGAGAGAGGTCCTCCAAACCCCCTAGTTTAATAGCCATCACCATTTCAGTTAGCCCCGATCCTTTTTAATTTACACATCATCTATATCAAACGTAAAGTTATGCAGCAGGGCCTTTGGTACATGCCAAGGTGCATAAGCATTTACGCATACATCTCAGGTTTACGCCCATGCCCTGCCCCTTCTCGATATGTGCGTGCTCCGGGAGATACGCGGGCATTTTGCAGCTTTTAAAATCCCCTCGGCGCGAGCAGGCTCAACCTGTTTACTCATCTCCCAATAAGGGGTAGATTTTAAAAGCCCTACACGCGTAAATCCATAGGAATTACGCGCGCAGGTGGGGTTACGCATGCCGGGCCTGTTTTACAAAGGCCTGGCGACGCGCGTAAAACCCCGGGTCGCATCTAAGTCCCGGGGCTTTCCAAAAGGGGCAGGGAGGAGGTGGGGTGGTCCGGGAGTGGGGTGGGGTGGGGCCAGAGGCCTCCGGCACAGCAGCCAATTGCCTAGGCAGGTGCAGCAGGTAAAATAATTTTTTTTGGGGGGGGATTAGGACAGGGATAGGGGGCGGGTTGGTTAGGGGAAGGGAGGTTAGGGTAGGGGGGTTGGGAAGTTTCCTCCCAGGCCGCTCTGAAATTGGAGTGGCCAGGGAGGGAACTGGGGCAGGCCGTGGGCATCGGCGCGCACAGGGTGCACAATTGTGCACCCCCTTGCACGCGCCAACCCCTGATTTTATAACATGCATGCACCTGCGTATGCATGTTATAAAATTGGGTGTCTATGTGCGCGCGCCAGGTATCGCACGCACATGGATGCCTGCACGCAACTCTATAAAATCTACTCCTAAATATGCACATCAGGCTTTTGAAATTCACCTTACAGAGTTTAAAAAAAAAAAGGAACTGGATTTAATTAGTTCAGTTTTATATTTTAAAAACTGAAACAATTAAAGACAAAGGAATGCATATTTCTAATAATGTATTTTCCTTAGTCAGAATTCAGTGATACTTAGTTGAATTTTCAAAGGGGTCGTGGTCGAGGCCTCTGGAGCAGCCCCCGGGTTGGGTGATGGCGCGCCAGCAGCCCGTGGCGCGTGCAGATTTACGTCTGCTTTCAGCAGGCGTAAATCTGCCAACAAAAGGTAGTGGGGGGTTTAGATAGGGCCGGGGGGGGGGGTGGGGGGTGGGTTACGTAGGGGAAGGGAGGGGAAGGTGCGGGGGGGGGGGGGGGGTGGAAAGAAAGTTCCCTCCGAGGCCGCTCCAATTTTGGAGCGGCCTCGGAGGGAACAGGCAGCGTGCGCTGGGCTCGGCGCACGCAGGCTGCACAAATGTGCACCCTCTTGCGTGCGCCGACCCCGGATTTTATAAGATACGCGCGGCTACGTACGAACAAAAGTACGCGCTCGTGCTAATTTATAAAATCTGCCTCTATGTGTTTTACATGTATAAATGCACTTTAACATGTTAGTGGGCTCTTGAAAATTGCTACAATGTATGACTAACTGGCTTTTGAAAATTGGTATGATAGTTATGTTACATTTATGCTCATAACTCCTTTAAAAATTCACTTGTAACTGGGTAAAAAATTTAACCAGGTAAAATTTAGCAGGTGAGAAGAGAGAAATGTTGACAGTCATAGGTTTTTCTCTGGTAACCGAAAAGTGACCTGAGCAACTCCCTTTGAATACGGTCCTTTAATTATTGAATTTAGTATTTTGTGAGTATTCTTGATTTAATCCTCACTTTTGAATTTCTGGACTCAATTCTAACCTACCTAGATTTGAGAAACTTCATAGACCTTTGCAATTCAGTCTCCCTGCCCAACCTCTCTAAAACATATTGGCCAGGTAAGCTTCCCCCCCCCCCCCCCCCCCATACTTCATTTTCAAGTAACCTCATTGGGAGACTGAAATTGCGGAAAACAGATGAGGTTTCTCCTTGGATGCAGTCACTCTAGAGTTTTCAGGGAACTGAAGAAATGTAATTTGTTTCCTTTCATACCACTGAACCCCCCCTCCCCATCCACTGTACTATGAGCAGGCATTCTCCAAACTCTTAACGTGCTACATTTACAGTATGTGGCATAAAGAAACCTCTTCTGGATTGGCTGCTGGCAGATTTTCAAAAGGAAACTCCATGGAGAGTTTCCCATTGAAAATCTGCTAACAAACCTGGGGATGCAATGTGTCCTGAGTGTGTGAATGTGTGTTGAGGGGATAGGGAGGGAGTGCTGCTGAAAGTAGTCTTTGTAGGGGCAATTTTCAAAGTATGCAAATTTTTCCAAAGTCCATGGGTGCTTTCTACCCATGGATTTTGCACCAACTTTCAAAGAAAAAGTATGCATGTACTTTCCCTTTGAATCTTGCTATAGGTAAAATGCACCCATGGGATTTTGAACCTACCTTTTATGTGTGCAGATTGTGTGGAACAAGGCACATACTTTTGGTCAGATTGATGAAGGGCAATATTCAGTCAATTTATACTGGGAAATGGATATTTAACCATGTAAAAGGCTTTAAAAATTGTTCTCACAAACCTTAAAGGTGAATTTTCAAAATGTTGCATGCATGCATATATATGTGTAAGTAGCCTCTACTCAAGAATTCCATATTTCATAAAAGTAACAAATATGCATGTATATTCACTTTTGCATGCACATCTACATGCGTTAAAAAAGAGTGGTGCAGGGGCATTCCCGGATGGGGCCAACATTTATGCGTGAAAGTTGCTATTTTAAAAGACACTTACCTGCGTACATTTTCCAACTTATTTGAATATTTGAACACCTGCTAATTATCTGCCGTAAGTGATAGTAAACATGTTTATTGTGAAGTACTGACTGGGTAGGTGGTCTGGGTGAACTGGGTAAATTCAGGCTGAAGAACTAAGAATGTCTCAATGATCTGGAGATGGACTGGGCGAACTGGTAGACGAATTGGTAAACTCATTCATTTCATTTATGCATGCATGTTTTTAAATTGTCCTATTTTGGAGTGCAAGTCAAGACTTATACGAGTTAGCCCTGCTTTACTTTTGCATATAAAATATGCACACATATATTTTTTAAATAAGTAGGAAAAGTACATGCAGTTTCAATGCATTGTATGATATATTTGCATGTAAGCCTTCATATGTGCATTTGTTGCATGGAACATATACGTGTATTTTTATAAAAGATGCGCATATCATAAACATTATAGTAAAACTACACATGGCCATATATATGTGTGTTTACCTTCTGCACATTTTTTTTAAAGTTATCCTCCCTACCAGTAAAGCTGTTTTTTTTTTACTTATCTATATCCAGTTAAAAATGTACTTTAAAAACTAATCCAGATTATTATTTTTGGACACTATTTAACTTTCTTAATCAAAAATATTAATGCAAGCAGGTCCATTAGAATAACTTTTTTTTTATCTGTTACCAACTACAAACATGTTTAAATTAAAACTGTGATTAAAACTTTCTAAATGAATAAGAAGTATTGCTGTGGTAATTGACATTAAAATTTCCCAAGACAAGCTGTCTCTTGTGGCTTCTTTCAAACTGTTTTGTTTTCCTCACTAAACAGAGCTTGCAATGGGCAACATAGCATTAAGCTAATAGTGTTTAGAAACCATAAACAGTATTACAGACCACAAAGGATTACTATGGTTAAGCCAAAAAAACACACTTTAAAAGGTAAATCAAAGTTATCATATCTACAGATGCCTTGTTTAAAACCCATGATATTCATATATAATTAAATGAGAATGATATATTTAGCAGAGGTAGAGCTGAAATGCTCATTCTCCCAATAATGAAGAATACTATTGTTTGTTATTTAAGTAAGCTCATTATGCAATTTAAGGTACAGAGAATACACAGAGACATTAAGAGGAATACCAAGTTACCATCCAAAGGAGACTGCAGTGCACACTGAAATGCATACTAAAAAAGTATTAGCGTGCAGGCTGGAATAGCTAAATAAGACAGAAACGTTAACATTCTTGCATGCCCACTTCCTTTATACCTAAGGCCGGCTCTAAAGTAAATGGTGTCCTGGACAAAAACTGTTCATGACTCCCCCTTCCCTCCTCCAGACATTGTCTCCCCCTCCCTCCATGCAATCTTATTCCCTTTTCCTCTCTCCTAAATAAAGCTAGAAGCGGCAGGGATCACATAGCACAATGTTCCTGGAATGGACAATTGGGCACCTTTGGAAGGAAAAGGGTGGGTGGGAAGTTGTTTGCCGGGGGGGGGGGGGGGGTGGCTGCTCGTGGGGAAGGAGAAGGGGCAATTTAATGAATTTATAGCAGGGAAGGGAGGGTTAAGGCCTGGAAGCCTGAGATGACAGCAATCTTAATTTCCAGGTTTAAAGCTTTTTTGGGGGTTGGGGGCAGGCTTCTGGGTCAGCCCCGGAGTAGTGACGTGGTGGGGGGTGGGCATTGGGCCAGGAAGTCCGTGACTATTTTTTTTAAGGCAGGCTATTTACCTGGGTATCTCTGAAGATATCCAGGTAAGTAGCTAGGTAACCGGCCACATGAGGTTGGATAACTTTAGGCCTAATCAGCCATATTTAACCAATGGCCAGTTAGAGTTAAAGTTATCTGGTTATATGTAGCCAGATAACATTAAACAAGTATATGCAGGAGGACGTTTATCCTGCAGAATATACAGGACAAGTTATCCAGTTCACTGTAGCCAGATAACTTGTCCACTACCCGGCCTACTGAATCTGGACCTCCTTGAGTTTCACATACGAAAGGTTATGTCTAAAAGTGACTGTAGGTCATGCTGATGCTGAAGAATTTACTAAAACTCCTGATGAGGGTGATGCCACAGATTAGTCCCTAGTCTGCCTTCAACTCTTGCACAAGTCCTGATCCTGGCAGAGTACTCAGCTCCTTTCTCCTGCTAGGTAATAGAGGAAGCACCAATCAGAGATGTTGGGCCAAGGTAGATCAGTCCTTTACATAGTAAGGCAGTATTGACATTGAGGACTAGTAGCACAAATCTATGTAGAGCTATCATATTTCAGGGTTACAAATGGAGGACACTGTTGAGGCAGGGGGTGATGTTTTCTCAGTTTATTTTGCTCATTTTTCTGTTTTGCCTTTTTCTTATTGAAATTCATGTTTCTAGATCAAGAAAGCATGCTTGACAGGAAATGAAACATACAGTAATAGTGTAAAAAAGAAACAGAAAAAAAAGGGAAAAATGTATACATATTTGAGATACATGTTGTCCCATGTAGCACACTAAATGGGAAAAAGAACCCAGCTAGGAAAATCATGGAGCAATGCCAGCTGGATCATAACAATTAACGGGAACCTTATTTATCACCACACAACTCTGTAGTGCTCATCGTCTTACAGTAAATAATTAAACTTCTCTGTTGACTAGGGTCAAAGCAAAATATTTCATCTTGGCAATATTAATTATACATTTCCTCGGGCAGCAAAGAAACATTTCTGTGTCAATAGATCTAGCCTTATGGCCCACTGAAATAAAATGTTTTCTTTTTCCCAAAATTAACTTAATTATTGTTTCCTTTATTTTTTTTCCTTTTTGTTTATTTTGCTTTTGATTCTTTTTTGGTACCCTTTGGAGGTAATTTTTAGAGGAGGTACCCATGAACAAATGGCATACATGCATGTAAGTGAAGCATATACACACACTACCCACATGATTTTAAAAAAGGGCAAAATAAGGGGGTTATTTTCTAACCCTTTTCGCGTGCGATAGCTAGATTGTGGTGGAGTCGGGGCGGCGGCGGCACTGGAAGAAGAGGAGTCGGGGCGGTGTTGGGGTGGACGCTGTGGAAACTTTGCTGGCGGCGATAAGGTAAGACCCCTTATCGCTGCCAATAGCACACCAAATAGCACCACCTTTCACGATGGCGCTATTGGGTGCGAAAGCTGGCAGCGATAACACTGCAGTGGTACGATCGCTGCCGGCTTTCACAGGCCCACCCCCACTTCGCCCCCCCGTTACCACGTGATTCACAAACCAGTGCGAGCTTAGAAAATCCAGGCCTAAGTGTGTATACTCGCTTTTAGAAGCAAAAGCATGTATGGACCGAGTGGGTGTGGTTGTAGCATGTTGGGGCACAGATAGCATGCTTGCTCTTACTTTGTTATTTTATAAAAACGTACACGTGAACATCATCAAGACTGTATGAACACTTTTACTACAGCTAATTGGGACATCAAATTCAAACTTGCATTCTCTTTTTCGACTTTGGGTTTGGTGGCTGGCTTCTCCCAGTGAATGGGCAATGCAGCAGGCTAGGAAGAGAGGCAGAGGACATGGGGTGGGGGAAGGTTGCCCAGAAATGTGTTTGCCTATATCCTTTCATTTTGTCTGGTTTGCTCTCAGATGGATACAAGATTTGCTGGTTTACTTTACAGGAACATATTGTAAATGGCACAGCATTCCAGAGAGGGTTAATGTATATATATATCTATAGAGAAATATATAGATATATACATATATAATATATAGATAGATAGATATAGATATAGAACCCTAAAAAAGGTTAAGTAACACTACTAATATTTTAAAAGATTTGAAAGATACTTAATGTAGCAAGCTTTATTATGCAATGGCAAAGAATATCAAAACTATTCAAAAGATAACATTGGCACAATAATAAATATACATATGTTTATCACCTGTTCTAGTCAATCATTCCTCATTCACACCATTTATAAAAAGTACCCCGGATTTTATAAGATACGTGCGTAGCCGTGCGTATCTTATAAAATCCGGGGTCAGTGCGCTCAAGGCTGCGCAAAATTGGCAGCCTGCGTGCACCGAGCCGCGCAGCCTGCCTCCGTTCCCTCCACCCCTCCGCACCTTCCCCTCCCTTCCCCTACCTAACCCACCCTCCCGGCCCTATCTAACCCTTCCCCCTACCTTTATCAGAAAAGTTACTACTGCCTCCGGGCAATAGTAACTTACGCGCGCCGGCGCGGCAGGCCCCGACACAGGCCGCTGTGTCGTGGCACTCGGCCATGACCCCGGACCACCCACATGCCCCCGAACATGCCCCCGATCGAAAACTGCGCCCCCTGGCCACGCCCCCAACCACCCCTTTTACGAAGCCCTGGGAGTTACGCATGTCCCGGGGCTTTGCGTGTGCCGGGCTTTTAAAATCTAGCCCATAGTGTATATAGACATCTACATAAAACATTGTCAAAATATGTTCCGAGTGCTAGTAATGAAACAATAAATCACTTGCATTAGAGCTGGACTTAGTGATTTGTAAATGAGTCACATGGATGACACCTTTTTATAAAGGGGATATAGCTGAACCACAGTTCACAAGAAAGGATACTTTGTAATTGTTTCATGGGAGGTTTGACCCAATGATGATTCTGTATTGTGTGTAATCTCTGTTATATTTCTGCTTTATCCTGTGTTCTTTATGCCCCTACAAAGGCCTCTGTTTCGCTGTGGAAACGGCTTCTTCAGGGAAAAGTATGGTTCATAACTATTCTTGCGATGATACCATGGGCTGTATTTAATGAAGAGAAATTGATTTCTTATTGTTGATTCTACTGGAAAAATTGAATATTGAATCATTACTAGCTTTAAGAGAAACATGGGAGTAACCTGCACTGAGTGGCAGTTACTACCTTGGGAAGCTTGCTGGGCAGACTAGATGGACCGTTTTGGTCTTTTTCTGCTGTCATTACTATGTTTCTATGTTACTATCTATATCTGATCGATATACCATTTAGGCACCCACATATTTTTATTTTAAAGCCTAGATCCAACATAATATATATATATATATATATATGTGTGTGTGTGTGTGTGTGTGTGTGTGGTGACTGGGTCATAATTGGCTTTAAGAGATATGAAGAGTCCCAGGGTATGTCTCTTTCATCCTCTACAGTCTGTAATTAAATTTCCCCCTCCTGACCACATTGACCCTTCCATCATAGTTGCTCTCTCAACCTCTGTCACTCCAGCTTATATTCTATTACATCCCCCAGCTCTTCTCTCTTCTCTTGCTCACTTTTGAAAAAGGATTCTAAAGTCATCATTGATACTGTTCTGTCCCCAGCAGTGAGTACGTTTGTATCTGTCTATATTGTAGTTTAACTGTGTTTAGTGCAGTCATCACTTCTGAGGATTCTTAATAATGAAGCACTATTTGTAACCTATGATAAAAATCTGTGAGCCTTTGTCTTTAAGGCCCCCCCCCCCCCTCCACTTTCTCTCACCATCGGGAGAGCTTGAATCCTATTCAACCTAACTTAAGTTTTCCAGGGTGCCTTATAGGTTCAAAGGACTGCCCTTCATGCTCCCCTTGTGTTACATGGTTCTTAGGCTCACTGCCATTGGACCCTGTGCTCTGCCTCTAGCTGTGTGGAGGTGTTTCTGTTGGCAGCTCTCAGCCACGAGTCATTTGCTCCATGCTTGCCTCTGAGTAGCTTTGTGCTCTGTATTACCCCCTGAAATGGATTGGGTTTCACCTTCCCCCTTATTGCCTTCTTCTAAGGACTAAATCAGCCTCATATTCCTCTCATCCTTCCCACCTCTACAATAACTAACTCCTGCAACACAAGAAACTCCATTCTCCTTTTTCCTGTCATAGTTCCAGTTACCAAAGATTCTTGCCTGGGGCTTGCATCTGAAGTGCAATAATTGTAAGTAAAGTTTACTTGTGCAATAAACAATTTCAGACTTTACAGAATCTTTGTCATGAGGACTGATTGGGGGGAAAGTTTAGCTGCCTGGGAAATAAAACATGGATGTTTTATGTGAGCCAGAACAGATACTGTGGGTGAGAACTTTGCTATGACATGAAATGATTGTAATTGATCACCTGCAATAAAACAGTTATGATTACATAATCACATACATAGCAGTACTTAATCATGCAACCCTATTCCAAAGAAAAAAAAGGCCCAGGGACACCAGAAGGCTTGGTCCTGAGAGTCTTAGGTTGCTGATGACTATGATAGTCGCCTCAAGCACATGTGATGGCCTCTTGAGCTTTGGTGAGTCACTCCAGAACCGCCATCAACCTCCTAAAGTCTGGGCAGGCTGCAGAAAGCCTCACTCATTCTCTCATAGCCCCTGCCCCTCCCCCCGTGGCATTAAAAGTCAACTTTGGCACTCAGGAAGGACTTTCAGTGCCAAAGGCAGCCTCTGCTGCCAAGGGGCACTGCAAAATATCTTCGCCGAGCATAGGCTGGGAAGGCTCAAAACCAACATCATGATATCCTGGGGTCAAAGAGGAAGGAGGACCTACAAGAAAAGGGAGAGGAATGGCTGGATGTCCTGGCCCTGACTTCTTATTGGACTGGGGAATTTATTTATTTAAAATTTTTTATATAATGCTTATACAATGGGATTGGGTCTAAGTGGTTGGCTGGTTTTCTGCTTCTGGGGCCATTGCTGATAGTGGTGGTGGTGGTAGCTGGTCCCCAGCAGCAGGCACAGTTGCAGATGCATCAGGAGGAGCTGGACTTTATCACAAAAACTTTAAGTACACCTCATTGATATGTGGTTAAATTTTCTGCAAATCCATGTTTTACTGAAGTGTTTAGCCTGTGTAGATTAGCTCTGAATTCATAGCTATTGAACTGCTGTGCATCATTTTGCCTCTCAGTCACTCATTAGAATTGGAACTGTGAGAATATTCAGAAGAGAATAACTATGTGTGCCTAAATAGCTATCTGCATAAAAAAATACATTTTTGTGTGCTAAATGGGTCAACAGCAATATCAATGGGCCAACAGCAATATCAGTGCACCAAATCAGCTTCGCAAATGTTTCCTTGCTTTAGTACATCGACCTTACTTCCTAAATCATGGTCTAATCCCTTAGCAATTAAAGCATGCATCTTTCCTGGTCTCTGTTTTTAAGTTTGTGAAAAAGCTGTTTGAAAAGGCACCAGCTGTTAAGCATTTTAGGGGGTTACCTACTCTATCTATTGTACCTGTATGATATGTGCTTAACATTTAGTGAATTCTTAAGCCAATTTATTTAGGTTCAATTTGTATACTGCTTCATGTGCAGTGAGTGCTAGATAGAAACAAAATAATAATGCAAACCCCCGTCCTCATAATCCAAGATAGTTTAGGTAGTTATCTCAGAAGATCTCAGGTTCAGGTCAAATAAGATATAATAATATAATAAAATGGAAGGGGATGGGAGCAAGATGGCCGCCGTGTGAAAGGCAGCGAAAGACGCTCACTCCGTGACTTCCTAGAAAAATTTTGCTTAACAAGATGCCTCATTCTAAAAGAAAAGCCAAGCTTCGAGAGGCGATAGCTTCATCTTCATCGCCGATTTCTGAAGCTGGCCAGACACGGATTGAAACGTATTTCGCTGCTGAGGCAGCAGGAAAAACGCCGGTGGAAGCAGCCGCTGCAAATGCCGAATTTGGGCGGATTTCGGTCTTGCTGGCTGAAGAAGTCACCCTGAGCCCCGGCGCTCCGACAACCCCCCCCCTCCCCGATTCCGTCTGAAGCTGTGCTTGGAGGGGTAAGTACACCCGAACTACAACTAATGCCTGGAACTTTAGTAAATGAAAACATTTTGAAGAGTAACTTACCCCAAGCCAGTACAGACGAGGAAGAAATTGCTATCAGGGAGATTGTGAGTGGGGAAACTACAGGGGGGGGAGAAATGGCTCAAAGGCCCCTGTTGGGGACGTATACGCCTGCTGAATTGCCAAAGACTTTTACATTGGAGTCGCTGTGGCATGCAATAAAAGGCCTGGAGAAGGCAGTTATGGATTTGACCAACGTTACTCTGCAATCCAATAGTAAGATACTGAAGTTGGAGAAAAATTTAATGGACCATACTAATATATTAGAAGGAATGGAACAACGCATGGAAAAAGTGGAAAAAGTTCAATTGGAAACTATGAGAGTAGAGAATATAAGTGTGAAGAAACTAGAGAACTTGGAAAATCAAATTAAATATCTTAACCTTCGGGTTTTGAATTTCCCATATATAAAAGAAATATCTGCATATGATATGTTGAAAGAATACATGGTAAAGATCTTGAAGATTCCATCTGAGGGACTTCCAGTGATCTCAAAAGTATATTATTTACCGAACAAAGAAGAAAAAGGGAAAGATCTGCCTCAAGAAGAAGAAAATGTATTGAATTTGACTCAAATTTTGGAAATGTCTACCGAAACAGAAATTAAGAGAAGAATGACCTTATTTCTCCAATGTACTTTTCCTTCAGATAGGGATCTTATTTTAAAAAGATATATGAGAAATAGAGAGGTAGTATATTATGGGAGCAAAATCTGGATATACCCGGATATATCTCGAATGACACATGAGAGACGTAAGAAATTTTTGGCTTTCAGGTCTGATGTTGTGGCCAAGGGCTCCAGTTTTAGTCTGAGGTATCCCAGCAAATGTGTAATTAAGCATCTAAATGCAACATATATTTTCTTTGAACCTGCCCAATTACAGAGGTTTCTTGAGCCTAGTAACCCCCAGAGCCTGTAGTTGTTGTAGCTAATATAGAAGTTTCTGCTGCATTCCCACGACGGTCAATATGCTTTTTCAAATTATGTAAAAATTTCTTGTAAACCGCCATGTTTAAAGTCTCCCCCATTTTCTTGGAATAGTAGAAAAAATATGTTTTCTATGACTGAGTAGGTGATGAAAAGTCTTATTGTTTAAAACTTAAATGATGGATGTTATCTACGCATTGTATTATATTTGCTGGAAGTGAATATTGAAAATTAATAAATATTAAATTAAAAAAAAAAATGGAAGGGGATAAACAAATGGTGTAGAGGTGTCCTAGTTGTCCATCAGGTCCCTAGGGTCCCCAAACATTAATTACAGCAGGAGTGGGGAATATTGTTGGGCAAAAATATCAAAGACATACTATGCTATAATCATCATCATCATCATCATCATTGATTTATTTCCAGGAGGAAAGCTCAAAGCATGTTACATCAGATTACATCAAGAATAGGGAATTAGGCTGATCACAGTTTAGTCTAGGGCTTCCCAAACCTGTCCTAAGGACCCCACAGCAGTCGGGTTTTCAGGATATCCACAATGAATATGCAGGAGTTAAATTTGTGCACACCATGCAACATACAAAGAGATCAAAGATGCACCTTTCCAAAAATTGAAAGAGAAAATGAAAAGACGTCCCACAAAAGAATGAGCAGGAGAAACTCTATATTATTCCAGGGGAAACAGGAGAAACATAAACAATAATAGCAAAATATGTTGTATTCTGTCACCAGGCCAGAAATGTAATATGACCACCAGAGACAACATGGACCAGCAACAGATCCCGGGATTTGTCCATTTTATTGTCCTTTCTGTACTCTTTATTATCACTATTATTTATTTTTTTCTCCTTTTACTTTACCCACTATGGGGACAATAATCAAATTGCCTGCGTTGTGCAAATACCATGGGTACCTTTTACCGATGATCAAGAACAAATTAAGCTCATACCTTTGCTTATCATGAGTCCAAAGAAGCTGCAGTATTTGTATCTGCTTTTTGTGCAGGGAAACATCTGAAAGAAAATAATGTGCATAGATTTGAAAATCCAATTTGTGCACTTGAGTTTCCTTCTTCGATCTAAGCATTGTTCTTCCCATATATATTGATTTGTCTAGACATGTGCCTGCAATTGTGGTGATGCGCAGGCCATGCAACACCTTTTGGTCTGCGCATTGCTCGAGGACGGCCCCTGCACAGTGCATGATCTTACTTAGATCAACCCACAAATACTGAAATTTATACATCCGTGGAAAGAAATCTGACATTGGTGGATGGACATGAGAAAAAGAATAAGTAATGCACAAATTGTCATGCCAGTAAGGTTTCTTGAATGAGCATTTTAATCCATATTCTCTCTCTCTCTCTCTCTCTCTCTCTCCCCTGGGATAGTGAGTACTGTGACAGTGAGACTGGCTGAGTTTGATTTGGAAAGTTGGGCACCGTCTGTGTAGAAACTGAAGTTTTATTCTTCTCTTTTAGTTTCTTTTCTTTAATTTGTGGTTTAATTTTTGGTGGTTTAGAGGCTGGGGTATGCTATGACTCCGGCCTCAGGTTGACCGGTGGCCATTTTGAAAACCCAGAGCTGCCAGGGCGGCAGTGGCTGGGAATTGCTCCAGCCCCAGTCATGGATGGGGTAAAAAGGGCTGGAGCAAGCCCCAGTCATGGATGGGGTAGAAAGGGTTTGAAGGGGTGGAGCCAGGTGGGTAGCATCTGTGGGGCTGGAGGGAACTTTTCATTTTTGCAAGTTCAGTGGGAGGGAGGGAGGGACAGTTTTCTTTTTGCTTTGTTTTACAGCTTTTTATTATTATTATTATTTTTTTTTTATTTTTTTTTTTTGCATATCTTTCATTTTGGATAAACAAAACAAAAGAAAAAAAATGAAAGAATAAAAAAAAAAAAGTAAAATGAAAACCACAAATTTTCCAGTGCACACCCCTAAGTCTTTATGATTTTGCATGTTTCCAGAAAACATAGAATTTAGGAACCTGAATATATGTTACAACAGAAGAGATGAAGTGTTTTCACTATGGAAGTATGACTCATTTAATGAAACAATGTCCATACAAAAAAAAAAGAGAGAGACATTTAGAACAAAGGTGTTTCACATCCTGAATCAGAGTCTGAGGCTGAGGGCAGTGAGCTTGGGTGGGGGAATGAGCCTGGCGCTCAGTCTGAAGCAGAACTTGTAATGGAGGCTGAGAATAAAGAGGATGGTGCTGTGCCACTACCAGGAGCTATGGGAGGCACAGGATGTTAGTTAAAAAAAAAAATAAAGATCTTTAAAGCCAAATGTGTCCCAAGTTACTAAGGTGACTTCTTAAAATACCTAACCTAATTCCTGATAAAGATGAAATTATAGCACCCCAAACCTCTAGCACTGATACAGAGAAAATTCCCAAGCAATTAGAGAAACCTGGAAACCTTGTGGGAGATGCAAATGCCTCAGCCTCTGAAAATGTGGAGGGTGTTTTCAATCTCCTGAGCTGCTGCCTCCTCAGCAAACTGTTACCCACTGTCTTTCAGCGGCTTCTTCTCACAGAGACTCAGAGTAACCGGGCAGCCTGGACACCCATGGGCTCTATTCCAGCCCCACCCCCAGCCTAGCTGGACTCCACCAATTACACGCAAGGGAAACGCAACACACAATCGGGATGCAAAGGCCGCAGCCATTTATTAGCGTCACTAACAGAGAAGTCTAATTTAGGCACCGAGTCCGGCCAATATTGTTTACATATTTGCCGCTGGGCAGGGGCCGACAGCTTCGATTTCCTCCCCAGTGGAACTGCGGAGTCTCGCGTCCAGCAAGCCCCCGGAAAAGGTGTCATGTCTTCCATATATTGGGTGGGATCTCAGCCCGAGCCGCCACAAAGCAAGCCCCCACTGGAGCCCATTCCCCGGAGAGGATCTCGGCCCTGCCGGCACAAAGCAAGCCCTGCTGGAGCTCCTCCCCACAAATCCAGCCATCAGTCCGTCAAGGCCCCGAGCCCGGGCCTGACATCGATCATCCCTGGCAAACAAGCGATGGCCCTTAGGCCTCCATCAAACATACTGGCACCTCCCAGCTTCCTTCTAATGTCTCTGCATTTACAAAAAATTCTTTCCTGGACTCAATCAACGCCACTGCAACAATATACAGGCAGGCATAACCTGCTAGCTAACAATTAACTCTATCTACACAAGGGGTGGGGGTTGGGCTGGGAAACAGCTCCACTCTGGGGCCGAGGAGGAAGAGGCTAAGCAGAGGGAAGCTAGCAGGTTTTAAATTACCCGCCTGCCGTCCCTCCCCATCGACAGTGATTCACGTACCCCCCTGGCCAATCGAATCTTGATGTCGTCACCGCTCCCGAAGTCGGGCCAATCAGGGGTAATGATGTCATGAGCGGTGCACGCAAGTGCACGCATGTTATAAAATCGGGTTCGGCGCTCGCGGGGGGAGGGGGAGGGGGGTGTCACACTTGTGCATCCTGCATGCGCCGACACCTGCGGCCTTGCTCGGCTCCCTCCCAGGCCGCTCCAATTTCAGAGCGGACTGGGAGGGAACTTCCCAAACCCCTACACTAACCTCCCTTCCCCTTCCCCTAACCTAGCCCCCCCCCCCCCTAAATTTTTTATTTACCTCTTGCACCCTGCCGGCACGTGATCCCCTGGCACAGTGGCAAATGGCCACCGAGCCGGGGCCTCTAGCCCTGCCACGCCCCCTCCCTGCCCCTTTCGCGAGGCCCTGGGACATACGCGTGTCCCAGGGATTTTTCGCACGTGACGGGCCTTTGAAAGTTGGCCCGGCGCGCGTACTCTTTTGAAAATCTGCCCCACAATGAGCAATAAATTTGCCTGGGCAACCCTGTATGTCAATGGATGTAGGAGCATTAACAAAAAAATGTACTTGGGTCATAAGTTATGGATTTACCCAGATTTGACAAAGATCACTCAACAAAGGAGGAAAAGATTTCTGGCTTTGTGTCAGGTGGCTAGGGATATTGGAGCTCAAATTACAATCCGCTTTCCCTGTAAATGTGTGCTGAGACTTAATAACTTGAGAGATGTTTTTTTCGATCCTCAGCAACTAAGAACATTTCTTGATTCGCATTGCCCTGTTAATCACAGCGCTAACTAAAACTAGTTATGAGAATGAGATTATTAATTATTGCTGTTTATCCCTTGATTCATTGAATTTCGTTTTTTATTTTCTTCTTTTGAATAGCTCCTACTAAATTGATTCTCCTGATTTCTTTTTAACGAACCGGAAATGTTTTTGAAACATTTTTTCTAAAATAACCTAAATGTTTGTGTTAAATGATGATAATTGTTAATTGTAATATGAAAGTAATGTTACCTTAAGGTCCAATATAATGATATGCATGTACTGCTATCTAAGATGTTAAAAAACGCATAAATAAATTACAAAAAAAAATGAATCTCATTGTTTTTGAATATCTGCTACAGAGCAAAATTAATATTTCTCTGTTACAAAACACATTTATTGATGAAGAGAATCAAATAGATTGTTGCAAAGACTAGAAATGAGAAGTAATTCTTAGTCATGGCTCAAATATAAGACCAAGGGGGTCACTGATTTATTTTCTGAAAACTTGAAACCTGACTCAGTAGATGAAGGAAGATTACTAAAGGTTCAAGAGAAATATGGAAGGTGCCCCAGCACAGATGTGCATGCACTGGGAATAACCGGGTGCCCACTGCATTCATGGGAGTGCCATCACCACCATGCATAGGGCCGGGCTTACCAATGAAGTATGGAGAGGGGAATCCCTTCTTCCCCTCTCCTTCTGGTGATGGCTGGCAGTGATGGCGCTGGCCGCGTTTGTCCAGCACCATGTGTGGCGTTCTCCTTGCACACCAGGGCAGGGCCCTTGACGTTGCTCCCCTTGATTGGTCCGGTGTCGGGTGCAGTGACATCATTAGAGCGTGCCCTGATGCTGGGCCATGCGATTGGCCGGGGGAGCATCGTGATGATGTCGGCTGGAAGGGAGGGACCAGAGGGAAACTTAAAACCCACCTGCTCCCCTTTGTCCAGCCTCTTGGCCCCTCCAGTTCCAGTTGGGAAGAAAGAGTGGATATATCGGCACCTGTCCTGTGCTTCGGATTCAGGACTCAGCGCCTGAATTGGACTCCCCTGTTAGGGTACTCTAATAAACGGCTGGGGCCACTTGCATCCCAGTTATGACTCAGGTTTTCAATGTGTCTGTGTAATGTTGGGTGTCAAGCTCGGATGGACAGTGGCGGGATAGAACCATGGGTGTCTGGGCTGCCTGGTTATTAGTCATATTTTTTAGAAAGGAAAAGGTTTTTTTTTTCAAAAGTTGAGCAAAATATATAAAAGCAACTGTGAATCTGACAATATTCTTATTCTTGGCGGAGAGTTTTCACTGTACAATTGATGAAAACTAGGATAGGAATCATTTGGAGCCTCACCCACTATCTGTTAAAGAAATCTTCTCTATTATAAATGACAATGATCTACATACGCTATCAAAGCTATTACTCGCACAAAGATATGTACAAGATTTACATAGGGATGGTAACTTTCAAACTGGCACGCAGGCGCACATTTGCGCGTGTACGTCGGCCCGTGTCCAGGTACATGGCATGTACATGCACACGTTATACTTTAAGAGGAAGTGCACAAAAGCAGACAAATCCCACTTCTGCTGTATAAATCGGGGGATTTTAAAAGGGGCACATGTCAATGCCATTCCCAGTTTTACCAATTTGTCCCCAGTTCACTCAGTTAAGAGCTAGGTCCACCAAGCCTCCCTAGTTTAATAGCCATCACTCCCCCAGTTAGCCATGACCCTTAATAAGAACCCGCAGATCTGCTTAATTTTCTTTATTTTTTTAACTTGGCATCCGCAGCAGAAGTAAAGTTATGCGGCGGGGGCCTCAGCGTGCGCTGGGGTGTATAAGTACGTACATGCACATCTCTTGGCCAGGCTCTGACATATCATTCCCCAGCCCTCCCCCTGCACACGCTCCGCCCCTTTTTGGAAAGTTTTGGGATGTGTGTACTGAGGGAGATACGTGCATATATGGGCAGTTTATAAAATCCGCTCGGTGTGCATAAGTCAGATTTCTTCGCACATCCCCTAATTAATGCGCACCGGGATTTTAAAATTCATCTTTTAGAATGCTTTGCATTTATTATGGAATGAGTGGTCAAAGACCAGAAAACTCGCTCATTTTTAAGGCAATGGTGGGATGTCAGCAAGGTTCAAATTAAATTATTTTAAATTATTTTGTCAACAGTGTACAGAACAGGTGACAACAAAGATAAATAAAAGCATGAAAGGAATTGGAGGAAGAAAGAGATAAATTTCAAAAATCCCTTGAAAATCAGTACAATGTCAGACTGGGTGAGAACCTGAAGTGTCAGAAGAAGCTATTAATGAATCTGTTAGCAAGGTGCAGGGTATACTAGTGTGAGCCCATTTTCAAGGACTGCATGAGACGCTTCTAATCAATTCTTTTTTGGGCTGGAAAAACTAGCTGGCCGATACAGTAAAAATCGCGGGAGAGCAGGCGCTCCGTGTTGAGTGCCTGCTCGCTCAATGTGCGCCCAGCCACCTCTCCTGGGTGTGTGATTCTTTAAATGAGGGGGTCACGCTAATAAGGAGGTGCTAGGAACAATAGCGCATCCCTAGCACCTCCTTATTAGCGTAGAGGTGGCTGTCAGCGGGTCCCGACAACTGATGCTCTATTTTACTGGCATTGGTTTCCGAACCCGCTGACAGCCACGGGTTAGCCAAACGGACGCCAGTAAAACTGAGCACCATTTTTCTAACCACTGACCAGTGGGCAGATTTTTTTTTTAAAGTTTTTTAAAATTTTTGGTTCCTCCGACTTAATATCGCTAGGATATTAGATCGGAGGGTGTATAGAAAAGCAGTATTTTTTGCTTTTCTGTACACTTTTCCGGGCAGGCGTTAATTTCTGAGCATAAAATGTGCGGCAGTATCCCGGGGATTAACTAATAGCCTCATCAACATTCATTTGCATGTGATGAGCGCTATTAGTTTTCAGGGGGGGGCGTTATGGCCACCCGTTAAACCCCTTACTGTAAAAGGGGTTTAAATGGTGCACTTGGCAGAGCGTACCGTACTGTATTAGCCTATAAAAGATAATCATTAACTTGACACTAACAGGGTAAGATCTGTTGCAACCTGTAGAAAACTTTTGCAAAATAATCTGCTCTTCCTAAAGATTGTTTAGAGGAATTAGAAAGGTGTTTTTCAGAGAAGCATCTTCCTGACAAATTTCTTCTTTTCTCCTCTCTCATACTGTCACCTAGGAAAGAGCAGTCTGGTAAACCTGCTCTCTTACTAGGTTTAAAGATATATATGTTTTCTTTTCATAAAGTAGAAAAAAAAAAAGAAACTGAACATACTTGCTGTAAAAGCTAGACATCAACAGCTCAAGAATATCCCAGATACCATTTGGGGAGATGAGCTAAGAGCATATATGTCTATAAGTCCTGCCTAGAGAGCACTCCAATCCCAAAAGGCTCAGGTGATCTCTAGTGGAGGGTCCTGCATGGAATTATTGCTATCCCTGTGTTTGTGGAGCATCTAAACCCTGATGTCTTAGAGACCTATTCTTTCTGTCAAATACGGAAACCGTTTTTTAGGTGCCTATAATATCCTAGGTTAAAGCCTCTTATTTTATGAAGAATATTTTCCTTATTTGCTATTGAGTTCTACATTGTATTTATATTTGGGTTTAATTACCAATCTCAAAAGCGAGAGATGTGGTATGTTGAAAATTTTCTATTGGGACATAGCAAACACACATACTGTTAAAAAGCAGGAAAACAGAATATCTGTGTTGCGTGCCCCGTCTGTGTCCGGCCCGCGCACAGGCCTGCTCACCTATCTGGCGCCTATGCAGGTCCCGGGTCGGCCTCCCCAGCGGCAGCTGCTAGCACCTCCAGGCCTCGGCGTCCTGCGGCGGCGGTCGCTGGGCCTTCCACTGCGCATCAGGCCTCACGCCATAGTTTAGCGTCTCCCATGGCATTGGCCACGCCCCTATGTGCGGGCTTGCGGACCACCCGGCCTTTTCGTGCCCTGATTGAAGGAACTACTTAAGGAAGTCTCTGCCTGCACTTCCTTGCCTTGTCAATCGGGTCGGCAATGTATTGTGTGCTAGATTGTCACTGCATCCTAAGCCTTGTTCCAGTCGTTCCAGTCTCGTTCCAGCCTTGTTCCAGGATCCTACTGTTCCAGCCTTGTTCCTGCATCCTTCTGTTCCAGCCTTGTTCCAGCGTCCTTCTGTTCCTGCGTCTCTCTGTTCTTCTCCCCAGGTAGTACCCCCGGAATGTCTCTTGGTACTGACCTCAGCCTGTTCCTCGACCCTCCTGTCTGCTGCCTGCATCCTGACCTCTGCCCACCTTGTGACCTCGTCTGACCTCCGGAACCTGACCTCTACCTTGCCTGACTACTCCCCGGACTGATCCTCGGTTTCTGACCCCTGCCTGATTGACTACGTCTCCTGATTCTCGTCTTCCTTGCTCCATCTGAACCTCAGTCTCAAGTCCAACTGCACTCCCTTGTTGTCCTTGGGCACGCCTGTCTACCACCTCTCCAGGAGACCCTGCGAGGCCCACGTAAGTCCAAGCGGCCCGGGTCCCTACGGGCTCCACCCGGGGGGACCGCGGGCTTCCAGTGGTGAAGCTCATCCTAGCCTCTGTCTCCTCCAGTGCTCCGCCCCCTGGGGGCAGGTGCTTCCTGGTCCCTACCAGGGAGCAGTTCTCCACAGCCCCAGCACAAGGGTCCACCCCCGAGCGCAACAATCTGACTCAGAGCTGGAGAATCCTCTTGCTGTTTTCCTTTTCTTGATTGTTTTAGGAATTCAATTACAAAAAATATAAGTATTATAAAATGATTCATGACACTCAAAAAATTAAAGCAAATTGGGATTTTATTTATTTACTTATTTATAGAGTTTTGTATACCGTTTGTAAATAATGTACTTTTTAAAACTGTGGATTGTGATTTGATTTTGAATGTGTAAATGTGTTTTTTATAGCTAAGAATTCTATGCATAAAATCTGTCTTTTATTATTTTGATTTTGTACTTAAATAAAAGCATTTTAAAAGTCATAAAGTCTCCCTATCTCTACAAAAGAATTACTGACTTGCTTGATTGTTTAGACCTGTTATTGAACTATTTGTCATCATTTCTGGCACAACAAGCCTAGTTGTATCAGATAATCTTAAACTATTAATACTGCTACTCACTGCAAAGTTTATTTTTGATTGAATGCTTAACTCCCCTCCTAAAATAATAACAAGAAGTGTCAATCATGATGACTACTTTAACCCTTTGGCTGTGTAATTAATTTGAACTTTATGGGAAATTGTTCAGCCAAGCCTGTTAGTCTCATAATACGCCAGAATTATTTTTAAAGAAAATAAATTTGGAGTTTGTATTGGCTTTTAGATGACAAGGTGCTTGAACCAATAAGCTAATACACTGAAACATATTTTCTGGTCTGTATTGATCCAAAGGGTATAGTATGATGCATTTTCTCTATCCTTTATAGGAAAGCCTGTTCCACTATATTTATCTAATTTGTAGAGTCAAATGTAGGCTACTAATTTGATTTTAAGAAAAATTAAATTTTATGAAAGTTGTGATATATTTTATTGGACCAACCACAAATAATTTACTTAGCTGGTACATTAGGATCTATGCCTTATTTGGTCCCTTATTCAGATGTCTCTGCAGCAATTGCACAGAAGGAATATTTTATACTAAAACCTCTACAATTTTAATACAATTTATATATTATACATTGTTTGCATGTGTCTGATGATGCTGACATTGATTATTATTAATAATGTTTCATGGGAAACCAGCTTGTTTACATATGACAGAGGATCCTCCAATAACATTGTAAAACTAGGAATTCTTGTTAACTTTGTTTTCAGTCCTGAGACTAACACATAGTATAAGTGGATTTCTGTTACATCAAAAGATAATGATGACCTATTGTTAACAATACTGTGAGAAAATTCTCCCAGCAGTTCTCTAAACTTAATATGGTGGTATCGGATGCTCATGCTTCCACACAGGATGTTGGAGGATCTACAGCCATTGCAATGTGGGAAGCACAGTATACACTACTTCAGGAGGATGTCAACAGGAAGTGCTTTTGCAGTTTATGGCACAAAAGAATCCTTGGGCTCTGTTCCTGTCCACATGGGAATTTCATTTAGACAGGTAACTTCTGTAGTTAAAATGTTGTTCTGTAGAGAGAGAGAGAGATGTTTTCTGCCTATGATTTTATAGTTTACAGTGTCTCTAAGATGGTACTTTTCTCTATTTTGTGTTTGCACATTTTGTCATTATTTTACTAGAATTCTATTTGTTTCTTTCCTTTCTCTTTACCCAGGGTTCTGACACACATTCCATTCTTTTTTCTTACCGTCCGTTTGGAATCCTGCCTACTCCCTTAACAATCTGCCAGAAAATCTCTTGCTTCATCTTCTTACCTTTTCAGCTACTTCTTTAGAAAACCATAACAGTATCTTTTTCCTCTTCCCTTTATTTACAGCCCTCACAAAAATATTAGTTACCCTTATGATGTCTCCTTTTAGTTTTGCCCACTGACCTTCTACTTTCCTTAGATTTTCCCATCTAGCTAATGACTCCTTGAAGTACTCCCCCATTTTGAGAAAGTTCGTTTTCCTGAAGTCTAGGACCCTTGTCTTAGAATGAACCTTCATCTCTTGTGTACTAATATTGAGCCTCACCATCCAGATGATCATCCACTACAACATCAGAAATACTGACCACTTTGGTGAGCACCAGGACCAGTATTGCCCTCTCCTATGTGGGTTCAGTTACCAGTTGATAGAACGGTTCTTCTTGCAGAGAATCCAGGATCTCCCTGCTTCTAGAAGATACTGCAGTTGGGATGTCCCAATCAACATCTGGAAGATTAAAATCCCCTAGCAGTAGCACCTCCCCTTTCACAGCAATCCTGTGAATGTCATACATTAAATCTCTATCCATCTTCTCTGTCTGTGACGGAGGTCTGTAT
This sequence comes from Rhinatrema bivittatum, assembly GCF_901001135.1. Lineage (NCBI taxonomy): Eukaryota > Metazoa > Chordata > Amphibia > Gymnophiona > Rhinatrematidae > Rhinatrema > Rhinatrema bivittatum. The sequence continues at coordinate 544,140,297 of NC_042617.1, read as the reverse complement.
TTTTACACCAGTATAAACAGATGTTCCATTCACTCTTTCCAGATTAACCCACAGTGCCTCCTCCTTACCTCATTGCCCAGCAATGCTTTGCTTTAATATTGTTCTTTATATATAATGCCTACTTCTTTCTTTCCTACTCAGTCCTTCCTGAATAGACTGTAGCCAGGTACAACTATATCCCAGTCATGAGTTTCCATGTACCAGGTCTCTGTGACAGTTACTATATCTAAATCAGCTTCTTCCATGACTGCCTCTAGATCCAGGACTTTATTCCCCAAACTATGAGCATTAGTGTCCATAGCTTTCCAAATATTGCCCTATTTTTTTACTTAGTGCTCACATGTGTGCAGTGACATATAGGTGTATATGTGGTTGCAGGTAGTTTTACCATAGTGTTTTATAACATGTGCGCATTGCATACGCACAGGGATGGTAACTTTCAAACCAGCTTGCGGGCACACAAGTGCATGCGTTCGTCAGCCTGCACCTAGGAACACAGCTATTTTATAACTTGCGTGCATATATGCATGCTTGTTATAAAATAGCCTGGCTTTGTGCATATGTGTGCCAGATTTTAAGTAAACATGTGGAAGTGCACCCAAATGCCACTTCTACCACATAAATCGGGGGATTTTAAAAGGCGTGCATGCTGACACCATTTCCAGTTTTACCAGTTCATCCCCAGTTCACCCAGTTAAGAAATAGGTCCTCCAAAACCCCTAGTTTAATAGCCTTCACTCCCCCCACTTATCCTGATCCTTAAAACCCTGCAGATCTGCCTATTTATTTTTATAGCTTACAAGGCATCCATAGCAGAAGCAAAGTTATGTGAAAGGGGACCTTGGCACACACTGGATTGCACAAGTATTATGTGCATATCTCAGTTTCACACCCCAAAAACGCCCATTCCCTACCCAGACCATGCTATTCCTTGCCCCTTTTTGAAAACTTCCAAGATGTGCACTCATGTATATAGGTGCCTTTTAAAATCTGCTCTGCGCATGCAGGCCCGATATAGTCATGCATCCCTTAATTAATATGCACATTGGGCTTTTAAAATTCACCTTTAATTCTAAATTATGAGTACGTTTACCCCAGAACATGTGTGCATATGTAGGCCAACGTGCAAAGACAAGCGATGCATTGAAAACATGTATTTCAATGAATTGTAGGTGCATATTTTGTCTACCTATTTTTAAAATATACATACAGGGGTAGATTTTAAAAGGGTTACGCGCATAAGTTATGCGCGTAACCCTTTCAAAACCCCCCTGAGCGAGCCGAGCCTATTTTGCATAGGCTCGGCGGCATGCGCAAGCCCCGGGATGCGCGTAAGTCCCGGGGCTTTACTAGGGGGCGTGTCTGGGGCGTGTTTGGGGCGTGCCGGGGGCGGCGCAACATTCGGGGCGTTCCGGGGGGAATGCTGGGGGCGTGGTGCCGGACCAGGGGCGTTTCAGGGGCGTGGCCGAGGCCTCCGAAATCGCTCCCGGGCCGGGGAATTGCGCGGCGGTGGCTGATCGGCGCACACGAGTTACGCCTGCCTGGGCAGGCGTAACTTTCATGATAAAGGTAGGGGGGGTGTAGATAGGGCTGGGGGGTGGGTTAGGTAGGGGAAGGGAGGGGAAGGTGGAGGGAGACCGAAGGAAAGTTCCCTCCGAGGCTGCTCCGATTTCGTAGCGGCCTCGGAGGGAACGGGCAGCGCACGCAGGGCTCGGCGCGTGCAAGGTGCACAAATGTGCACCCCCTTGCGCACGCCGACCCCGGATTTTATGGTACGCGCGTACTTTTGTTTGCGCCTGGTGCGCGAACAAAAGTACACGCGGGCATACATTTATAAAATCTACCCCACGTATTTTACATGTGGAAATAAAGTAGGATTTAATCATGTAAGTCAGGATTTACATGCATAATTTAGTGTATTATAAAACTTTTGCATGTGAGTGAATTTACCAGTTTATCCAATTAGTTTACCAATTTGCCCAGTCCTTTTCCAGGTCATAGAGAGTAGAGACCCTCCTGGTTCTTCAGCCTGAACTCCCACTAGTTCATCCAGACCTCCCACCCAAGTCAGTACCACACAATAAACATTTAATATCACTTAGCCAGATAAATAGCAGATGTAAATATACACAAGTAAATTGGCAAATGCATGTGCATGTCTTTTAATATAGCAAATTATTCTCGTAACTGTTGGCCCTACCCAGGAATGCCCCACCTCTCCTCTTATTCACACATACATATGTGCAGACAAAAGTGAACATAAGAGCCTATTTAGACATTTTATAAAATATGACATATATGAGTAGAGGCTACTTAGGCACATATATGCTAATTTTTACACTTGTAAAGTTCTGAAAATTCACCTTTAATAATTTTGTGGATAGTAAAAAATGAAAATGAATCAAACAAATGCATATCCCAAATGTAGACTTGGGAAAGCCACTGCTTATTCCTAGTTATGCGTAATAAGGATTAAATCTATTCCTTGAGATTCTGATTGACTTTTAAAATATGGGAGAATTTGTTTCAACTCTAACATCAGGCGGAAGAGCATTCCTAAGTGCAGGAGCAACATAACTGTAAGCCGAATAATGGATTGATTTCAGTCTGATCTTAGAGGGAGGAGAAACAATAAGCAAATGTGGTTGAGATGACCTGAAAGATCAAACAGGAAAATAAGAGGTCTGATAACGCAGTATAGCTCCATTAAGGGAAGAGTCACTAGGGATGTGCAGAGCAAAATTTTATGTTCATATTTTTTATGTCCGAAAGGGGGTCCCACTTGCGGCCAATATGGACATAAAAAAAATCCAATGAGTTGGGTATATGTACATATGTGCAAAAAAAAAATTAAACCCCCTCACCCTCCTTAATCCCCCCCCCAGACTTACCACAACTCCCTGGTGATCGAGCGAGGAGTGAGGACGTCATTTCTGCAATCCTTGGCGAGAAGCATGTGACGTCGGTGGCACGTCGAGTGACGCGGCGTCACGTGATTCCCGGCTCGTTCGCGCCGGACGGCTCGTTCGGCCCAAAAAGAACTTTTGGCCAGCTTGGGGGGGCCTCCTGACCCCCCCAAGCTGGCCAAAAGTTCTTTTTGGGCCGAACGAGCCGTCCGGCGCGAACGAGCCGGGAATCACCTGGCGCCGCGTCACTCAGACGCGACGTCACGTGATTCCCGGCAAGTTCGCGCCGGACGGCTCGTTCGGCCCAAAAAGAACTTTTGGCCAGCTTGGGGGGGCCTCCTGACCCCCTCAAGCTGGCCAAAAGTTCTTTTTGGGCCGAACGAGCCGTCCGGCGCGAACTTGCCGGGAATCACGTGACGTCGGCGTCACGTGATTCCCGGCTTGTTCGCGCCGAACGAGCCGTCCGGCGCGAACTTGCCGGGAATCACGTGACGTCGCGTCTGAGTGACGCGGCGCCATGTGATTCCCGGCTCGTTCGCGCCGGACGGCTCGTTCGGCCCAAAAAGAACTTTTGGCCAGCTTGGGGGGGTCAGGAGGCCCCCCCAAGCTGGCCAAAAGTTCTTTTTGGGCCGAACGAGCCGTCCGGCGCGAACGAGCCGGGAATCACGTGACGCCGGCGTCACTCGACGTGCCGCCGACGTCACATGCTTCTCGCCAAGGATTGCAGAAATGGCGTCCTCACTCCTCGCTCCATCACCAGGGAGTTGTGGTAAGTCGGGGGGGGGGGGATTAAGGAGGGTGAGGGGGTTTATATTTTTATTTTGGCTCAACAATCGCGATTTCCCACATATCGAACATATCTATGTTCGATATGTGGGAAATCCGATCGTTTATGTCGAATCAATTTTTTAAGTAAAAAAAAAATATGAGTTGCGTTTTACTAATGCGGTCAATCCGAATGCACACCCCTAAGAGTCACATAATCAGATCTTCTGGGACCACAGAGCATCTTAGCTGTAGTGTTCTGTAAAATCTGCAGTCATTTAAGTAAAATCTTAAACACCTTAAATTACATTAGCATAAAAATTACAATATCATAAAATATAAAAATATTATCATATAATAAAATATACCTAAGTACCTTTGTTTTCAGTTTTTATTTTATTTTTCCTGAGATTTTCAAATTTATAACAGAAAAAAAATCTTTGGAAAATGGCTTTTCCACTGACTTTTCTCCTGTGTGCTAGAACAAATTTTTCCACAGATTTGTTTTTGTTATAACATTGAAATTCCCAGGAAAAATAAAATAAAAACTGAAAATGAAGGTCCCTAAAAATATCCATTGTTACAAAAACCTATCCACCCAAGTCCACCCTAGAAAACCACCCTTTCCAACCCCCTTCTCTCACAGTGGTTTCGAGAAAGAATGACATTGGGCAAATATAAAAATAAGCAAAAGTAATCAATCATTAAAAAAATATTGATAAAAACAACAAAACCCAGCCTGGGGAAAACTAGAATCATTGTAAATTATGATATTGAGCTGATATAACAGGGGCATCTGGGACCAGTACTCTCCCAACATAGTTGAAGCCAACTGACTAGTGCAAACACTGGCTTACAAAATAATCATGAGCCATTAAGTCATTTTGGAATGTATGTGGTTGCAACTTTATTAAGAAACAGACCAAAGTACAGGTCCCAGGTGCTGAGCCACACCTTCCTCACCCTCCAGCCTCCTCTCTCTTACTGAGGGGGCGGGGGCACATGTACCAGCCCATAATCCAGGAGCTGTTATCAGGATCTGTGAGGCAATACTCCCTGTCCCAGTTGCTCCTAGATTATGCGCTGGCGTCCATGTATCGCAAGACTTTGCACCGAGCTGTGTAGCCAGGCTCGCTATCGATGACAGCCCATCCCCTATGAGCCGCGAGAACCTGCACCCCCCATTCCCCTAAACCCAAGGAGGCTCAGTCACCCGCTGTGACAAAGTTCTACAATATTGACAAACCGGGATCGAAACAAACTACTTCCAACATTGAATACCTAACGCTAACTCAAACTTAATAAGCGAAATAGGGTGGGTGGGAGGGATAATGCGGCTTCTGGCAGGGAGGCTACAATCTGAAAGGGGGATGTTCTCCTCTCCCCTTTATTCCCTACCAGGACCCTCCCGCCACCAGGCACCTGTATAGTCAGGTTCCCATACTGGACCAGTAGCTGTGTGGCATGCCGGGATGAGACACAGAAGAATCCATGCGGCTGTATGGCTCGCTCACTGCATGTATGCAGAAAGGGGCAAGATGGCCGCTTTTGCCACAATGCCCTGCTGAGAACCCCCTCCTTGCCGCAACAGGAGGCCCCTCCCAGATACTCTGGGCCAGATGGATTGTCTGTATGCCTTCCGCCCAGAATGGGAATGGGGAGGGGCGGGCATTGGTCAAATTGACCAGAGGATGGGGTCTGGACACTACTATATACGCTTTTGAAACCACATAGAAACATAGAAACATAGAAATGACGGCAGAAGAAGACCAAACGGCCCATCCAGTCTGCCCAGCAAGCTTCACATTTTTTTTCTCATACTTATCTGTTTCTCTTAGCTCTTTGGTTCTATTTCCCTTCCACCCCCACCATTAATGTAGAGAGCAGTGATGGAGCTGCAACCAAGTGAAATATCAAGCTTGATTAGTTATGGGTAGTAGGGGAAGTAACCGCCGCAATAAGCAAGCTACACCCATGCTTATTTGTTTTACCCAGACTGTGTTATTCAGCCCTTATTGGTTGTTTTTCTTCTCCCCTGCCGTTGAAGCAGGGAGCTATGCTGGATATGCGTGTAGTATCAGTTTTTCTTCTCCCCTGCCGTTGAAGCAGAGCGCTATGCTGGATATGCGTGAAGTATCAGTTTTCTTCTCCCCTGCCGTTGAAGCAGAGAGCTATGCTGGATATGAGTGAAGTATCAGTTTTTCTTCTCCCCTGCCGTTGAAGCAGGGAGCTATGCTGGATATGCGTGAAGTATCAGTTTTTCTTCTCCCCTGCCGTTGAAGCAGAGAGCTATGCTGGATATGCGTGAAGTATCAGTTTTTCTTCTCCCCTGCTGTTGAAGCAGAGAGCTATGCTGGATATGCATTGAAAGTGAAGTATCAGGCTTATTTGGTTTGGGGTAGTAACCGCCGTAACAAGCCAGCTACTCCCCACTTTGTGAGTGCGAATCCTTTTTTCCACATTTCCTCTTGCTGTTGTAGCTTAGAGCGATGTTGGAGTCACAGTAACCATGTGTATGTTTATTGAATAAGGGTATTATCTCCAGGCTGTAGCCATCATTCTGGCGAGCCACCCACTCTTTATTGACGGCCTCTTGATTTTATGGATCCACAGTGTTTATCCCATGCCCCTTTGAAGACCTTCACAGTTCTGGTCTTCACCACTTCCTTCGGAAGGGCATTCCAGGCATCCACCACCCTCTCCGTGAAGAAATACTTCCTGACATTGGTTCTGAATCTTCCTCCCTGGAGCTTCAAATCGTGACCCCTGGTTCTGCTGATTTTTTTCCTACGGAAAAGGTTTGTCGTTGTCTTTGGATCATTAAAACCTTTCAAGTATCTGAAAGTCTGTATCATATCACCTCTGCTCCTCCTTTCCTCCAGGGTGTACATATTTAGATTCTTCAATCTCTCCTCATAAGTCATTTGATGAAGACCTTCCATCTTTTTGGTCACCCTTCTCTGGACCGCCTCCATCTTGTCTCTGTCTCTTCGGAGATACGGTCTCTAGAACTGAGACATAGGCCTCAAGAGGTCCCCTCTTGAGGCCTATGTGATCCCTAAAGCACAGCTACTACCATATGTTTTTGTTGCTCCAATAAAAGGCATCAATACATAACTAAACTATTAAATGTTCCGTTGCACTATGCACTGCAGGAAGTTTTCGGACTCCCACTTTCCAGTTTTGTGTGTCATTTTCTGAGCTGTAGCCAGCCTCACACACGTCAGTGAAATAGTTTGTACTTTTTCAGGAGTGTTTGTGGGAACCCTTGTAAGAAAGGTTCCAGTATACTGTGTACAGTATACTGTGTACAGTTCTGGTCGCCGCATCTCAAAAAAGATATAATTGCGATGGAGAAGGTACAGAGAAGGGCTACCAAAATGATAAGGGGAATGGAACAGCTTCCCTACGAGGAAAGACTAAAGAGGTTAGGACTTTTCAGCTTGGAGAAGAGACGACTGAGGGGGGATATGATAGAGGTGTTTAAAATCATGAGAGATCTAGAACGGGTAGATGTGAATCGGTTATTTACTCTTTCGGATAGTAGAAAGACTAGGGGGCACTCCATGAAGTTAGCATGGGGCACATTTAAAACTAATCGGAGAAAGTTCTTTTTTACTCAACGCACAATTAAACTCTGGAATTTGTTACCAGGGGATGTGGTCAGTGCAGTTAGTATAGCTGTGTTTAAAAAAGGATTGGATAAGTTCTTGGAGGAGAAGTCCATTACCTGCTATTAAGTTCACTTAGAGAATAGCCACTGCCATTAGCAACAGTAACATGGAATAGACTTAGTTTTTGGGTACTTGCCAGGTTCTTATGACCTGGATTGGCCACTGTTGGAAACAGGATGCTGGGCTTGATGGACCCTTGGTCTGACCCAGTATGGCATTTTCTTATGTTCTTATGTTCTTAGTATATGAAAGGCATCATGACTGGGCTTCAGGAGGGTCATTTTCACACAGCCCGCAGAGGATAAAGTGTGCAGGTACTTTTTGCCTGCAGATAATTTTCCCAAATTTTCAAAGCAGATTTATGCACATTTAATTCTGCTGTGAAAATGTGCTGGATGTAGGGAGCTAGTGCAGACATACAGATACCTGCGGGAAGGTAGGTACAACCTTATGCCTGCATATTTCTGGGCATTCGTTTGAAAATTGAATCACGTGCATAAATCATGTTCCTGCCCCAACCTAAGCTCCTGGAATGCATCATTGTAGTGAGTGTAAAAATACATGTGAAATCACTTTAATGCATACTTTTACATGCTCAATGCCCTGAGTACATTTTAAAGGCCATTTACATATGGAAAACTGGGTTTTTTTTGTGCATAAATCCTTTTGAAAATTACCCAAGATAATAGTTATGCTGGGAACAGGTTGAGGTTATTCACACAATTAGAAGTTTAATATTAATCCCAGGAAAACAATAGCAACAAAGTGATACATATACGAGTAGCTCAACGATCATATTTTTACAGTGGAGTGCAGTCATTTTCCTGTCAATAGAGGCTCAAGGCAGATAATTTGAGGATAGCATGACAATACTGCCTATTTCCACATGGCAATATTTCTCAGTGGGATTCTGCAGCTGCATGAGGACACAATCTAATTTAAAACTAAGAAATATTTCCTATGTGCCTAAGCATGCTGGCGCCCATTAACGCATTTTCCATTTTAAAGAAAGTATTTGCCAGAGCCGCACAAAATGTCAACTGTGAATTGGTACAATTCCTTCATCCTGTTGAATGAGCACTGTCTCTTGTTAATTCAAACTGTTAAACTCGCTTTTCCTTTTTAAAACATTATAAATGTCTCCTATGACTGCTTGATCTTCCAATCCTTTCTATTAAGTTCAATTTTATGTTTTGTTTTGTTTTTTTTACTGTAAAATCATCTTTTCAATCTTGCCATCTAGCCCTACTCATCCAAAGCTATTCCTAGTTTTAAAACTTTAGTTTTAAAGTTAGCGTGCACTAACTCGAAATATGAATTTTTCCGAAATTTCGGAAAAATTCTTTTTGGGCTTCATTGTCCCTGAACCATGCCAAATTAGACAATTTCGTTGAAAATGTCTAATTTGGCAAAAACGAATGCACATCTCTAGAAAATATTAGCCTGGGGGATTTTTTCAAAACCGCCCACAGGTTATCTGACTCCTTCGTGCCCTTTCTCTTCAGCATGTGCGCCAACAGCTCCCTAAAGCACAGAAAGCCAACTGAAACTTAGCCAAATTAAACCTAAATATCTCCAAAATAAATTTCACATTTTTCCAAAATAAATAAGAAATAGAGCATACTCTAGACCAGCAGTGAGTAAACACAGCTGTAGATCCTGTTCCATCCATTCAAATTGGTTAACATACACAGACGCTTATCCTGGTCTGGCCAACCAAGAGCTCTTGAACTAGTGAAAGTAATGATACAACTACACTGCCAGCCAGTGTCAGATACACACACACATGCTCAGTCATACAAAACTGATTTATAGATTGCAGAAACTTTATATACACTGACACACACTCTCTTTCTCAGACACTCTCTGATAGACACACAAATAAACCCATACACTGAGAGCGAGAGTGTGTGTATGTGTGTGTGTGTGTGTGTGTGTGTGTGTCAGAGAGAGACACTCAAACACGCACTCTTCTTCTGACATAAAGTGCATGTATAGGTGTGTGTCGCACTGTGTGTCACACAGACACACACTCTCTCTAACATGCTATTGTTGTGTGCTGCTTATGTGCTCATACAATACAGCACTATCACATCATAGTATAAAGTGTTTGCTTGCTGCCAGCCCTCCCTCATTCTGCAGCAGCCTCCTCCTTTTCCAATCCCACTCTGAGAATTGCTGGTTCCACAGCTAACTGCTCTTTTCACTGCTCAGTCAGTCATCTCAGACAGAAGCCTCCCCAGTACTGCACAGGTAGTTCCTGTAGTTCCTCCTGGCCCTCTCTCTCCCTTCCTGTGCCTGGATTTTGCCTCCACTTCTCCGCCACACTCCCACCATTCCAGAGCATTCCCATTGACAGCATGCTACACAGTCTGCTGTTTCTATGTCTACCTACTCTGCCTACCTACTCAAGGGGATAGGGGATAGGGGACTAGAAGTGATCCTTACTTTCCCCTGGGCTTATAAAAAAACCCAAAAACTTAAGCCCTGGCCGAGTCAAGGGAGACCCACTAACCCAGCTCCTGCTTTCTCTTGTGGAACCAGTGCGGCCAGGATTGGTGAAAAAGTAATTTATAATAACAGATTTTACATAAAAAAGTACATTCAAAGTACAGTTTTCTAAAGTGAAACTATCATGTAGAGTGTATATTATTTACATTCACTACTATGGCATCAACCAGAAAACTGCAAAAAAAGCCACCTGCAGACATATGCTATTACAGCTTATTGTTACGAGTGTTGGGTGTGGACTCGGCCTTCAGAAAGCTTTGAGTAAACTGGATTGCAATATAGTAAAACTCCCATACGAAAACAGCACTAACTGCCAGCACTCAAACAGTAATAACCTACCTATGAAAAGGCAACACCGAAAATATTACATCAGACCCTAAAACATCAATACACCTGCTATTAGAAAACAGAACAAGCAAAGCTGTTATAGATCCCTGAACAGAAACTAAAAGCTGTTATAGATCCCTGCACAAAAAGTGCACACCATAGTTCCCTCTAAGCTGATTGCTCATACATTTTAGAGCATTGCTCACAGGTTTTTCTTTGTGCTATATATCGAAATGGAACTAATGCTGGCGCTCAAAAATTGTTGTTTTAAAAAATTGTTGCTCGCATGAAAAAAACATTTGTACATTCCTTGGAGGAAACATTGCTATAAGCTAGCAGAAAACCTTACCTCAGTCATACATGTAGAACACAGAAAGACCCTCAAGAAATACAAAATGAAAAGATAATAAAGAATACTTGAAACAGCAGCAAGTCAGACCCTGTATGGAATAGAAAAACAAATATCATTCCTCACTAAACATCAAACAATAACAGCAAGAAATATAAAGCATCAATCATAATAGTAAAATCAAACTCATAAAAAGAGTAAATATTTCAAAACAGCTGATGAAAAGAACATCAAATGATTGTGAGCATATAACATTTTTTTTAATTTTCCAAACATAATTAGTCAATTCCCCCATCAACATAAGCAATCCCCCTTCATGCACTACAGTACCCTGGTCTGACCACTACCTTATTCAGACTAAACTCTCACTCCCGCAAATCTCCCCCACCACGCCCCATCAGCCCATTTCATTTAACTTCCGCAAACCATGCGCTATAGATACCATCTCACAAGCATGCGCTGAGATAGACAGTCACATTGACGTCTCATCCCCAGACAATGCCATCTCTACCTGGCTCAACCTCACCCTCAGCATTGCTGACAAACACTGCCCCCTCACAATAAAAACTATCAACCCAAACCGTAGAAACAGAAAACCCTGGTATACGCCTGAACTTAGGAATCTTAAAACCCAACTCAGAACAGCTGAGAGGTCATGGCGCAAATACCAATCCCCCGCAACTAAAACATTATACTACCAACAAATGCATGAATATAGAAATTCCATCCTCCAGATTAAACGTAATTACTATGCTAAAAAAATACATGGTATGCAATATAACCCTAAGGCCCTATTCACCATGGTTGCGGACCTCACTTCTCCTACCCTCAAACAACTACCTGCTAATCCCTCTAAAAATCGTTGCAATGAATTAGCCCAATTTTTCAAAAACAAGGTCTCCTCCATCACTGCACAATTTTCACAGAATAACAGCAATATCTGTCTGCCCACCATCAACTCTCCAGTCTCCCTCTCATCTTTTGACTCTTCATCCTCTCTTGAAGTACAAAACATCCTTAAAAAATTAAAACCATCATCTCATCCCTCCGAAACCATCCCCACAAAACTCCTGCTAGCTATCCCCGAGGTGATTGCCAAACCCCTCTCAAATATTCTTAACTGTTCTCTAGAGCATGGCACAGTCCCTAACGTTCTTAAACAAGCAGTAGTAAAACCCCTACTCAAAAAACCCAATCTTGACCCAGACACCTTATCCAATTACAGATCTGTCTCTAACCTACCCCTCCTAGCTAAAGTTATTGAAAAAGTTGTCAACTCCCGTCTCTCCGATCACCTGGAACAAAACAACATTCTCCCATCTACACAACACGGTTTCAGAAAGCACTTAAGTACTGAAACCCTGCTGCTCTCCCTACACGATACCCTCATTAAAGGAACCGACTCAGGTACCTCTTATCTTATTGCCATGCTTGACATCTCGGCGGCATTCGACACAGTCAATCACGATGTCCTCCTCAACATACTCAGGAGTATCGGGATCACTGGCAATGCCCTATCCTGGATACGATCATATCTCCAGGATCGCCTTTTCACTGTATTAGTAGATAACAATGAATCTGACCCCATCAATCTTCCCCAAGGTGTTCCCCAAGGTTCCTCCCTCTCCTCTACCCTATTTAATATATACATGCTTCCCCTCACTACCCTCCTCACTAACCTCCACATCAAGCATTTCATTTATGCCGACGATGTGCAACTCATCTTCCCATTCTCTGACTCTCTCCATACTGCTCTGCTTAACTGGGAAGCCTGTCTTTCCTCTATCAACAAATTACTAAATGACATGCAACTAGCTCTAAATCCCAGCAAGACTGAACTCTTAATCATATCTAATAGGCCACCGCTCCCAGATATCCCACCTGCATACTCATCCACATCTTTCCCATCACACGTTCGCAACCTTGGTGTCCTTATTGATAACCATCTTACTTTCAAACCCTTCATCAAATCTATCATCAAGGAACGCTATTTCAAGCTCCAAACCATAAAAAAACTCAGACCACTGCTACACTTTTCTGATTTCCGCACTGTACTCCAGTCTATCATTTTATCTAAGGTAGACTATTGTAATGCACTCTTTCTAGGCATTCCCGCCACCTATACCAAACCCTTACAACTACTACAAAACGCTGCCGCTAGGATACTATCAAATTCAAAAAAAAGAGATCACATCACCCCCACACTTATCGAACTTCATTGGCTCCCTATACACTCCCGAATTCTCTATAAAGCCCTTTCCATCATCCACAAAAGTCTGTTGAACTCTAACCTCAATTGGATTAACCCCCCACTCCTCCCCCGTACCTCGAATAGACCCACACATACAGCCCTCCAAGGAACCCTACGTGCCCAACCCATCAAATCTTTCAAATTATCATCTACCATAAGCAGAGCTTTCTCTCTCGCTGGCCCCTCCATATGGAACTCCCTGCCTCCCGATATACGCCTGGAAACATACACACCCACTTTCAAGAAAAAACTGAAAACATGGCTCTTCCAGCAAGCTTACCACACATCACCTGCCATTACATAAACCCCCACTGTTTAACTAAAAATTTGAGTAACTAAGAATTTGCTACATGACTAGGAATCTATTTCTCGGAATACGTCTCATGCCTATCGATTTTGTACTTTGACTCGGCTACTTATGTAATTAGCTTTTGTAAATAGTTGTGATTTTGCTGATTTTGCTGTATCTATTTATTGATATCACGGACGCTCGCGTCATAGTCAGCTCTATACCCTATCCCACTTTTAACCACCTTGTTCTCAGTTACATGTAAGGGCCCTGCCCAAAAGTTAACCTGTTTTTTCAATGTTATATGTAAGGGTTCTGCCCATTTGTTCCTTTTTAACTGTAAACCGATGCGATGTGTAAACGGTCATCGGTATAAAAGAAACTTTAAATAAATAAATAAATAAATAAATAAATAAATAAATAATTAAAATAGTTCAAACTAGCAGACACAGCAAACAACACCCAATAGTTAAAATTAAAGCTAAAATAAATCCACCTCCTCTCCGTACCTGGGAACTTTAGATTCCAGTCATCCTGAGATTGTCATGGATTAGTAAGGAGTGTGAGATATGCACAAACTTTCATCTCTGTCTAACACACATGTTCATTTTCATATAAAATTAATTCTCTCTCACACGCATGCTCACTAGATCACACGCTCTCTCTTGTATATGCTTACTGGCTCACACGCTCTTTCCTCACAGACATGCTCACTGTGTCCCACACTGATGCTCTTGTTCACACACATACTCAATGGCTCATTCATGACTCGTTCTTGCTCACACACATGCTCACTGGCTCAATCAGTCTCTTTTACACTCACACAAAGGCCCACTGGCTTAAATAGTCCTCTTGCTTAAACATATGATCATTGGCTCACGCGTTCTCTCTTGCTCACAAACATACTCTGGAAACCACAACAAGCCCAACAGCAATTTTTCAATATTGGACCCCAAATGATTTAAAAAGTTAAATAAATTTGTCTAATATTTCCCAAACACAAATAAAATATTTTAAACAGCAGACTCATGAAATAACACCCCATAATTTAAAATAATAAAAAAGTAAATAATTCAAATCTCCAGCTCTCCATACTATTAAATAAATAAATATATGGTACCTTTTGATTTCCCAGAGATTGTTATAGATTTGAGTGCAGGGGGGCCACACAATCCTTATCCTTTCTCTCTTTCCTTCAGACACATAGGCATTCTCTCTCTTATACACATGCAGGCTCTCACACACATATTCAGGCTCTCTCTGTTTCTCATACATACCTGCAAGCTCACGCATGCGGGCTCTCTTTTTCATACACATTCAGAGGCAGTCTCTCTCATCTGCATGCAGTTCTTATACACATGCAGGCATTCACTCTCATACACATGTAGGTGCTCTCTCTTATACACATGCAGTCGCTCTCTGACACACATGCAGGCCCTCTCATGCACATATGCAGGCCCTCTCATGCACATATGCAGTGTAGGTCTGGCGGTCTGTGTCTTCCAAGGATATACAATAATAAATTAATCTTTGCTTCAACTAAATTCCTTGTAATATCCTTGTGTGTCCTGTAGCAGAGAAGCGCTTTATCAAAAGTCAGATAATATGTATATGGCGCACCGGCAGCCAGCCGGCGCGCGCAAGATACACCTGCCAGAGGCAGGTGTAAATACTTGAAATAAGGTAGTGGGAGGGATTTAGGTAGGGCTGGGGGGTGGGTTAGATAGGGGAAGGGAGGGAAAGGTATGGAGGGGGAGCGGAAGAAAAGTTCCCTCCAAGGCCGCTTCAATTTCAGAGCGGCCTTGGAGGGAATGGGGAAAGCCATCGGGGCTCCCCTAGGGCTTGGCATGTGCAAGGTGCACAATTATGCACCCCTTTGTGTGTGCCGACCCCGGATTTTGTAACATGCCCACGGCAGAGCGTGCATGTTATAAAATCGGGTGTACATTTGTGCGCGCCGGGTAGAGCGCACAAATGTACTCCACGTGCACTGGTTTCAAAATCTTCCCCTTAGAGAATAGCGACTGCTATAACTAGTATCAGTAGCATGGGATCTACTTAGTGTTTGGGTACTTGCCAGGTATTGTAACCTGAATTGGCCACGGTTGGAGAAAGGATGCTGGGCTTGATGAACCCTTGGTCTGACTCAGTATAGCATGTTCTTATGTTCTTATGTTCACAAGTTGTTATCCTTCTTATATTAGCCTTAGAAGTAAAATTCAAGACCCGCGCATGTTTGCGCACATGGATGCACCAATTTTATAACATAAGCGCGAAGATGTGTGTGTATATGCATGCGTGTTATAAAATATTCTATCCAAGCATATATATGCACACAATTTTATATTGATGCATACATGTGCGCACGAATGCCGTCTCAAGTGCATAAGTGGGGATGCAATAGGCCTTTTTACCAGTTTGCTCCCAGTTCACCCCAGTAAAGGAAAGGTCTTCCTACACCACCTAGCTAACTTGCCTCCCTTTTACCTTATTAGTCCCGAGCCTTAAAACCCCACTGACTAGCCTATATTTTTTTGTTACATGACTTGCATACTATCCAGAGCAGAAGTAAAGTTACGCTGTAGGGGACCCTGGCACGTGTTTGTGCACAGAACCACTTTCTCGCTCACTTCATGGTGCAGTCCCGGCCCACCAATGTTCCGCTCAAGCCCCACCCAGACCACACCCATGCCTCACATCTTTTTCAAAAAACTTTTTTATGCACGTGCTGGTATATACATGCATTGCTGCAGCCTTTTAAAATCCGTGCGGCGCGCTCAGGTCTGAGTCACAAGCATATCTCCCCATTTCGTCACGCACAAGCCTTTGAAAATCAACCAGTTAATGTTCTATCGCACGTACAACAAACAAGTAATGTATACTTAAACATAACGGAGCAGAATGTTGATAAGGGTGAAAAACTGGGTAGTTTGACATTTCTAGGGAAATAAATTCCACCTTCCTAACTACATATTAAAATTAGGACTTCTGATTTTTGGTTTTAACCAAACCCCCCCCCCCCAAAAAAAAAAATGGACCTGACTTGCTGGTAACGTTATTGCCTGCTGGTCACATGTCAAGGAGCAGCAGCGTGAGCAGCAACCCAGTATCCCCATTTCCTCCTGCGTCATATTCAAGATATAACCAGCAACCCTTTACAGAGGGTTGCTGCAGGCATGCACATTTTATGTCCTGCATATTCCTTGGGGAAATCCTGAAAACCCGACTAGCTGGGGGGCTCCCCCAGGACAGGTTTGGGAACCTCTGCTTACAGAACAACCAGAGCAAAAAAGGGGGGGAGGAATTGCCAGTGAGCAGCTTCTTCAGCTATTGCCGCTATAGCCAGCAAACTAGAGACAGATGCAAATTGAAGAGCTTAGGATTGGGCTCCCGGCCCAAAGCCTCACAAATGCTGAGATCCCCCGCCATCCGTGTGTCTCCCCTGCAATGTGCCTACATGCAGACTTCCTCCTAGCTCTCCTGGGCGTTAAACATTAGAAGACAGGAATGGATGGGAACATGCTGCTCAAAACAGTGGCAGCATCTGTTTAGTTCTTGAGTGTTTTCCTGCTTGTTTATGCTCTGCACTCCTCTCCTGTTTTCTTTATCTTCTCTTGATTTCTCCTGTTCTTATCTTTTCTTCCTGTGTGCTCTTTTCTCCCTCTTTTGCCCTCTCTTTGCCAGTTTGCTTTTCTTGCTCAGGACAGCCAAGGCTGTGAGAATGCTTAGGTTGTGGGGGTTTGGGGAATGGGCGGGAGAGGGTTGGGAGTGCTCGGGATGGGTGGTGGATTCCTGGAGCTGTGCTGGGTGGGTGGGAGTCAGAGTGTGGTGGCTTTATTCAATCCTGGGCTGTGGGTGGATGGCTAGAAGGGAGTGAGAGTTCCGGGACTGGGCTGGGAGGGACTGACAGTGCATGGGCTGGGAGGTTTTAAAAAGTATTTTGAATATGAATTCAGTGAATTTTTAATACAGGCATGTAAATTGTAATTCATCTTTATTAAACTGAATCAACCAAAACATGCACCTAGAAGTACTATGGGTGCTAAAAAAAAAAAAAGATAAACACCTAATTTTAGTACCAACAAAATGCACCTAATTGCTTGAAAATTAAACACCTAAGTTTGTGATCCATAAACAGCTAGAATCAGAAGCCATAAAACCAGCCCCATTAACATGACTATTTATTGGCCAGAATGTTCCCTAAATTGTATTCAGCTGTACAGATTTGCGGAAGCAGATTTTTCCTTTCACACAAAATTGTGAAAAGTAGCACATACAATAAGAGATACCGCGGTAATGACATTAATTATTTGTGGCAGAAATTCTACAGCTCCTTTTCTGATGTTTGTCATTTTATTTAACTTTAGCAACAATGTTGTTATTTCATGTTTATCTATTACATTGTTTCCCACCCCGCTCCTGGAGGCACACCTAAGAATATCCACAATGAATATGCATGAGATAGGTTTGCATACTTTGGAGAGCCAGGCTATGCAGAACTATCTCATGCCTATTCAGTGTGGAAATCCTGAAAGCCTGACAGGCTAGGTGTGCCTCTAGGAGAGGGTTGGGTAATACAGATCTATTATTTATTTATTTGCTTGGCCATTTTATATACCATTGTTCCAAATAAAGATCACAACGGTTTACAACATGACGTACATAATATGCATCGACAATTACATGCACCCTCAAAGACAAAGTCATTAAGGGCCGGATTTTAAAAGCTCTATGCGTGTAAATCGCCTTACGCGCACCGGCCTATTTTATAAAGGCCCAGCGACACGCGTAAAGCCCCGGGACGCGTCTAAGTCCCATGGCTTTACTAAAGGGGTGGTCCGGGGGTTGTCTGGGGTGGGGTGGTCCAGGGGTGGGGCCAGAGGCCTCTGACACAGCAGCCATTTGCCACGGTGTTGGAGGATCGCGTGCCGGCAGGCTGCTGGCGCACGTAACCTGCGCCTGCCTCCAGGCAGGCGCAAAAGGTATGATAAGAATTTGGAGGGGTGGTTAGAGTAGGGCTGGGGGGGGGGGGGGAAGATTAGGAGAAGGGGACGGGAAGCTTAAGTTAGGGGGAATGGAAGTTCCCTCCCAGGCCACTCCAATTTCGGAGCGGCCTGGGAGGGAACGGGGGAAGGCAGCACGGCTCAGTGCGGGCTCAGTGCGTGCAAGGTGCACAATTGTGCACCCTCTTGCACACACCGACCTCTAATTTTATAACATGTGTGCGCGCCGGGTAGTGTGTGCACATGTACGCCCGCACGCAGGTCTTAACATTTACCCCTAAGAACCTATCTTCTGAACTAAATACCTTATCCCCAGTATGTGTCAATTTTTAATATGTATGTTGGTTGACCTCATTAAGTCAATGTAATAGTTGATGATCTATTATAACTTCAGCACTCCATGCCGCCCTTTTAAGTTACCGTGTATCGTTCATTATTGCAGTCATGTGAATGATTTAGTTCAAAAAAAGATCTAGATTTCCATGTTGAGGATTTTCATTTGTTTGGAATGTCCTTAAGAACTTAATGTCTTTTGACTGCACAGCTGCAATTACTTTCAAATTCTTGGTATAGCATTGTCCACTTACTTCTAACAACACATTTTATTGTTTTGTTAATTGCTAACAGCAATTGTGTAGGAGAACCTCAGCATGTTTTTAATCTAGCTCTCATTGTAGAGACAAACAGTACATGTTCTCTTTTTCTGTTTAAAATGGTAAAAATAAGTGGGTTTTTTTAAATAGTACTTCAATAAATGGTATCTAGTGTGTATTCAGCTGAGTACCACTTAGGACTCACAGTTGAGTACTCACAGTTAAATTTTTTTTTTCATTTTGAGAGTGAAAAACATTTCAGGATGCAGGTTTGAACATATTCTCTCATTTTTGAAGTCAAATTAATAAAACTACTACCTAATTTCTAAATAATTAAAATAATTATTTTTAAGTTAACTACTTTCACCCATCTCAGGCCTGAACAAAGAATGAGGGACTCACACTTAACACTGGGGTTAAATCCTGGACTCACTCTCACAGAACCCTAAAACAGGTCCTCCTTAGAGGGAAGGAAAACCCTGAAAGGCTCTAGGCATTATGTACACTTTAAGCTTCTAACTGCCAGTAAAGCTGGATACTGTGATACTTGGCACAGGTTTGGTTATTTCCACAATGCAGCTGAAAGCAGTAAATCTGTGATTCTGTGGTCCCTTAACCTCTCCCTCAGGTCCCTTCATTCTGTTTGGGATGGATGGAATATGAAACTGCCCCAGGCAAAGTGTCCTCCTACACCCCTACGGGATTTCCCTGAAATACCTGGGATCTACTGCATTATCCTTTTTTTTTTTTTATAACTTTTTATTTAAACACAATGCATACAAATTCACAATATCAGCAGGACATACGTTTAAAGAACATACAGAGGTCGATATTCAAAAGCCATTCAGATAGTGTGGATATTAAGAGGTGCGGCCGCCCCAATGAATATCTCTAAGTTAGTTGGATTGCTATATTTGGCTAACTTAACTAATCGCTCTGCAGCTGAATATCATCCTCCTTACGTATAGAGGCATAGTACAGGGATTAATCAAGCTCTTTCCCTTTCTTCTCACCATTTACGAGATCTAACCCAAATATTATCATATCTATCAGACTGATCATGTAAACAAAACATCATTCTCTCCAATACTGCAATATCAGCAACCTTACTCTCCCAGCAGGAAACTGAAGGTGTCTGCTTCCTCATATGAGCTATAGTAAGGCGGGCAGCATGGAGTAGTTGGTTAGTTAACTTTCGGGGCCCCACCATGCATGTCTGATCTTAACAAAATCTCATTAAGCATATGGCAGGGTCCAGAGAAGGGGCACTGCCCACATATTTGCTGAATTATATCAAGAACTTGTACCGTAAAATTCCGAACTGCCCCACGCTCCCACCACAGTGTATATGACTCCCATTTTGTTCACAGCCTCGCCACTATACTGGACTTCTGGTACTGAATTTAGAAAAGAAGAGGGGTGTGCCATCTAACTGATGCAGCAACTTGAGAAAATCTCTTGACTCCTACAACAAAAAAAGAGACTTTACCAGATGTTCTCCATATATGCTTCCAATCATGTGAATTCATATCCTGCTGTAGGTCTAAATTCCATATACCGTATATATAAGGGCAGGGGACTTCTCTGCCTGATATATTCTTCCCTTAAGGATAAATAACATTTTGTAATAAAATGTCCACCCCCTCCCTCCTTGCAACATCACGTTCTTTGACTGTGCCAACTGCTTGGCACGTCACTCCATAATTGCAAAAATAAATAAGTCTCGCTGGGACTCAACCCTCAAATCTTGAAAGGAGTTCAAATTCTGATTCTCATAAAGGTGACCACTTTTTTCAGGGGAAAATGAAGCCAGAGATGTCATATACGAGAAGTCAGAGTGTGAATAGCCCAGTCTTTTGGTCAGTGCACACCATATTGCCACCGTGTGGTTCAGAATCTATCACTGTCACATATAGTTCGAGCAAGCAGTGATGCTGAGGGCATCTGTAATAAGGCATTTAAACTGCATCCAGACACATTACCCTCCTTCAATGAAAACTCTGGTGGAGAAGAGTCTGTGCCCACCCAAATTCGTAAATAGGACAGTCTAGCTGCCCAATAATATAACTGAAAGTCGGGCAGTTCCACACCTCCATTCTGCTTTGCTTTGACCAGTTCAGAAAATCGTAGCCTGTGAGGTCTGCCTTGCCAAATGAAACCCGAGATCTGCCGCCTTCACACAGAAAAAGTGGAAGTTGGAAGGTTACATTGCAAATGTGAGAAAGGATATATTAACCTGGGCAATATAGACATTTTAATTAGAAATTACTCTGCCTGGCCAGGAGAGTGGCGGTGATGCCCACTTTGATAAATTGGATTTTATTTTTTTCTATAATTGGAACCAAAGTTAGTAGAATGAATTTGGGCTGTGTTTGGAGGTATCCATATGCCTAGATACCTAAAGTCCATTTCAGCCAATTTAAAATGGTTTAAGTCAGATGGCACTGCTGCACGGCTTGATCTTGATCTCTTCAGTTCTGTCCTCTTCTCTCTCATCTTGTCAACAGTTTGTTTTAAAGGAGAACCAGTGTGGTGACTTTTTGACCTCTTCTCTCCTTCTAGTTCTAATAGCTGGTGGGTATCCTGGACTGGCAACATAATCCCTTGGACTGAGGGATACCCGGATCACTAAGGAAAACCCCTCAGCTCTTCATTTTTTTTAAGGATAGGAAAGATGAATAAAACTTCCTCCCAGCAAAAATCATAGAGGGGCAGATTTTAAAACCTGCGCGTGGGCGCAGATTTGTTCGCGCAACCCGGCGCGAACAAATCTACGCCCGATTTTATAACATGCGCGCGCAGCCGCATGTTATAAAATCGTAACTTACGCGCGCCGGCTGACAGCCGGCCCGCGATCCCGGGCACAGCAGCAAATGGCCACTGTGCCTGGCAGCTCAGGCCATGTCCTGCCCTGCCCCCCCGGACTGCTCACACCCGCCCATTTTTGCAAGCCCCGGGACATACGCGCGTCCCAGGGCTTGCGTGCACCGCCGAGCCTATGCAAGATAGGCTATGCAGCCATGCAGCTTTTCGGGGGTGACGCGCGTATTTTACGCTCGTAACCCTTTGAAAATCTGACCCATAGTGATTAAAACACTCAAAAACAAAAGACAACCAAGCTATCAATTATTGGAAACAAATCTCTTAACCATGTCTTTTGGTCCTACTCTATCCAAACTTAAGGCAACTGAAAGGAAAAAATCATAGTCTCTCAATTCCAAATTTAAAAAAATCCACACAGACACTGGGAGGTCAACATTCAATAATAGTGTGGTGAGCTGCAAGTTAGTCAGTTACAGTTCGTCAGCTAACTTTGGTAAGGATATCCAGCAGGACTTGAAGGGTAAATCTCCTAATAGATATACTTGCCTGGATAATGTAACTTTGCTGCAAATTGGGCTTTGGCAGATTGAAAAAAAAGGAAGAAAACCTTACATGCCAAGCAGGGGCTGATCCTCTACTTTAAAAAAGGTGTTGGCTAAATCAAATCCCCACCTCCCAAACCTGCAAACGTAGCCAAGCCAAAAGTATATATAGATACACACACATACACACACACACACATTTCTTGACCAACATAATGAAATAGTTACAACATTGTAATATAGTGCAAATTTTAAATAATTATATCATATATAAAATATTTCAGTAAGCACTTTCAATCAACAAGAAACCTACCTACTAGTTTGAGTACATTTTCTATTTTCAGTGGAAGAGCAGGTGTTACTACAACAATGCAGTATTCCTCAATCACCGGCAGCTTGAGTTGAAAGCCTTAATCCCAGTGTTGCACCGGGAGGTGGACCCTTGGCCTAGTGCAAGATTGGTAGGCTCCCTGGTCGGACCCAGAGAGCGCCTGCCACCAGGAGGCGGAGCACAGGAGGAGACAGAGGCTAGCTGGAGCTTCACCACTAGCAACCTGGGGTTCCCTTGGGTTGAGCCCTTGGTTACCCGGGCCGCCTGGTCTTAGGTGGGCATCACAGGATCTCCTTGAGAGAAAGTTCAGGGGTGTGCCCACCACAATCAAGGGTGCGCGGTCGATGTTCAGGCTATGAGTCCGGGGTGCCAGAGAAGGCCAAAAGAGTGTCTCAGAATTTTTGGCAAGAATCAGAGCCAGAGTCAAGATAGAGTAGCCAGCCAAAGCAGGGGTCAATACCAGTGGTCAGTCCACAGCCATAGCAAAGGTCAGGTTCCAGTGATCAGTAAGTGGGTGGTCAGGCAAGCAGAGATCAGGTTTCAGGCAGTGGTCAGACGTGATCAATGGTCAGCCAGAGGTTGGTTCCAGGCAGCATGCAGCATGCAGTCCCTGCCTTCACTTCCTTGCCAAGGCAAGGAAGTGAAGGCAGGGACTTCCTTTTATACTATGCTTAATCAGGGCACGCCTCAGAGCTGGGATCTGCCACTGGCCCTTTAAGGATCCGGGCGGTCCGCGTGCGTGTGCCTAGGGGCAGGGCCGATGCCACAGAGGACGCCGAGCCCAGCCGTGAGGCCTGGCCTGAGGTGGAAGGCCCGGCGACCACCGCCACGGGATGCTGAGGCCTAGCTGTGCTCACTGTAGCTGCAGGGGAGGACGACCCAGGACCCATGGAGGAGCCAGTGAGGTGAGCAGGCACGGGCGCGGGCAGAGCGCGGACGGGACACCAAACACCCAGCGTCAGGAAAAACTACTTAACTACTTAACTAGGACATTTCCCCTTACCACTAACCATACAAAAATAAATATCCAAATGCTGATGTCTCCTCATTAATAGTAACAATTCTTTCCACTACCAGGAACATTGTATAAGCCAAAATCCTGCAAAAAAGTACTCCTGCCATACAATAACATACTAACTGCCAGACTTAAATTGTAACAGTCCTACCTATAAAAAAGCAGAAATATAACATCAGACCCTAAAACCCCAATACACCTCCTTCTGCTCTAGATCCATACACAGAAACTATGTGTTGGCAGAATCCCTCACCTTGGTCACACAAGCAGAATTTAAAAAATTCAACCATACTAATATAAAGAATAAATATTTCAAAATAGCTGATATGTAGAACATCCAATAATATAAAAAGCTCATTAAAATGTTCAAAAATTTACCAGAAGTAATAAAATATTTCAAAACTGCAGACGTCAAATACTACCCAATAATTAAAACTAATAGGGATGAAAAAAAAAGTCCTCTGCCACCCATACCTGGGAACCTTTAGATTTCCAGTCACCCTGAAATTGGTATGGATTAGAAGGGGAAGAGGAGGGTGAACATACTATCTTCTCTCTCACACACACACACACTCATTCATTCTCTCAAACACAATCAAGGTGTACATGTTCACTCTCAATCTCTCTCATACACACACACACACACACACACACACACACACAGGCTCTCTCCACCTCATACACGGATACACTAACACTCACTTGCTCTTTCTCCCCCTCATACACAGACCCACGCAGACACACACACTCACTGGCTCTCCCCCTCATACACAGACAAACTAACACTCACTGGCTCTCCCCCTCATACACAGACAAACTAACACTCACTGGCTCTCCCCCTCATACACAGACAAACTAACACTCACTGGCTCTCTCTCCCCCTCATACACAGACAAACTAACACTCACTGGCTCTCCCCCTCATACACAGACACACTAACACTCACTGGGTGGGGGAGACAGTGTTGGTGGCCCCGTAAGTCCTTTGTAGTTAAAATTCCTGTGGGACAGATGTGCCTTCCCGGTCCCGCTAAGCTTCCTCTTCGGCCCCGCTGGTTCCTTCTTTCTTCTGACGTTTTTGCCGGCAGCCCTGCACGTTTTTCTTGTTGGTCGCTGGCAGGACAGTTATTGTCGGTAGCCCCTCTGAGCCTTTTTCTCGGCTGCGGGTGGGAAGGTTGGTGCCGATCCTTTCTGGGCCTCTGCTATAGATTGTTTGCAGGCTGCAGGAGCCGGGGACACTTTCTGCCAGCGCTGCCTTGCAATCTTGCACCTTGCCAGGCCCACAGTTCTACAATTAGGCCTGGGGCCTGGCATGGTGCAATATTGTAAGGCAGCGCCGGCAGAAAGTGTCCCCGGCTCCCACAGCCCACAAACAACTCTGTGGTGCCTGCATTCCAGTGGTTGTAAAAATAGGCTGGGCAGGAGCTGTGGGAGACCACGTGACCAGGCAGACCGGTTCACCTGGGCATGCCTGATCCCCCATAGGCCAATCCGCCCCTGGGCTTGATTCTGTCCTTTTAAAACACAGTCTCTGGCTTCTTCCACAGGGCTTGAACCTGCCTTTTTTTTTTTTTTAAAACAGTCTATGGCTTCTGCCACAGTTTCAAGCCAAGACCAGAAGAGTCTTTTCAACCATGGCTTTTAGTGCTTGTGGGCTTGGTTTGAGGGAAACCAAGCCCATACTGCCACCATCCACCATAGCTTGTAGCAGGAGACTTATACACCTTGCCTTGCCCAGTTACTACCACCCACAGCAGTTCCTTCTACTGGACTCTAACCTGATGGCTTTAACATCCAGGTCTCCTTGAGGGAGTTTCTACCATTTGTCTCTCACATCCATTGGCTCTGGATTCTCCAAGTCCTCCACCTTCATCTCCTCTACCTCTCCCTCTGCCTCTAGTAGTGCTCCTTCCTGTTCCTCTCTGGCTTCCTCTTCAAGCCACCTCCCCCTCTCTTCCTGGTGCACCTGGGTATCCCCTCCCCCTTGCTGAGGTGAAGTCTGTGAAGCCCCTCCCTCTTTGTTCTCCGACCCGCCCCCTCCCCCAGTTCTTCTCAATGAAAGAGAATTTCTCCTAACCTGGGGATTCTTTGGTTCTGAAGGTTACTCCCAGGTTTCCTTTCTTGCCCAAATTCCCCCACTAGTTTCCTCATCCAACCCCTCCCGGGGTGTATAGTAACCGTCACAATACTTATGCACCCCGGCGCAAGTCGGATTCCCCTGCCATATAACTTTCCTTCCGCTATGGAGGAGGTGTAAGTTATAAAATAAACAGGCAGATTTGTGGCATTTTAAGGGTTGGTGCTGACTGGGGGAAGTGAAGGCTACTAAACTAGTGGGGTTTGGAGGACCTACCCCTTAACCGGGGATGAATTGGGTGAACTGGCAATGGCATCGGCGCATGCCAGTTTTAAAATCTTCTGACTCGTGTGGTAGAAGAGAGATTTGCACACATTTGCACGCGCTCACTTAAAATTTGGCACACGTGTGTGCACGGCCAGACTGTTTTATGTACGCACGTATGTTATAAAACAGTCCCATCCCTGGGAGCAGGCGACACACGTGCGGAAATACGCGCCTGCGTGCCGGTTAGAAAGTTACCGTCCCTGTGTGGCAGAGCTGACGGCTCCCCCAGCCCATCAGCGTTAATTTATTTTACTTCACTCCAGGTGAAAGACCAATGATTTGTCCCTTCACTGACTGTTGGGCCAGCGAATAGATTTGAAATGTATCCTCTCTATATTCAGCCCAACAGGCCACTTTTGGTGGTTTCCGAGGTAGACATTTGATCAAAATCTTTTTCTAAGGCAGGGGTTCAGACATGATGAGGGGGACGGGGATCGCCACCCGCTTGACATGCTAGATTATTTTTTTATTTATCCATATTAGACACGCTATTTTTATGGGAAGAGTTAGCTGGATAATCCCCCCCCCCCCTCCCCAGCATTGATATTCAGGGCTAGCTGGGCACATTTAAGCCCCACCCCCAGGCCACACACACCCACCCACCATCCTTTTTATCTAGCTAAATTTTAGCCAGTTAAAAACTTATCCAGATAAAGCTAAGCTGTTCAGCAGGGCAGGATATTTCCAATTCAGGATTTGTCTGACAAACCCTTTTGAATATCAACCTCTTGCTAATATGGAAGGTGGACTAACGCATTGCAGTAACCTCCAGTTGGTACATTCCTCTACTCTATACTGCATGACCCTGTTATTAGGCCACAATCCTTAGTACAGGCCCTGCACATATATTTGCATTTCTTTGGATGTATTCTTTGGGTAATTTCCTTTCCACTCTTGACAAAGACAAAGGCGCATATTTGGGTCCTGCAGGGCATTAGCTGGTTTTCTGCAATACTTAGGAATCTTCAGTAAAGAGAAACAAAAGTTTTGGGGTCCACAGGATTAGACACATTCATGACACTGGGGAAAACCCCTGTCCATACAACCTGTTCCAAAATCAAAACTGTTTGCTGATGTAAAAGAAGCAGTAAAATTAAATTGCACCTGGAACATATCCATGTAGCTGAACGCAGTACAACCAGTATCACAGAAAACAAAACCCAACAAACGGTCAATGGCTTTACAGTCACAAAATCTGCAGCACTAGGAGATACTTTCCTTCCACACCCCTCCCTGGGATTTTCCCAGTATTGGTACCTAGATAAGGTTTGCAGATTTTCTTCTCCATGCAGAAATCTTGACAATCCTCTTGACTGAAGGTGAAATATCTTCTTAAATCCTCTGATAATTTCTCCTCTGAGAAACCTCTGAATTACATACTCTGGAGCCTCTGTTGTTAATCCTTGGTGCTTAAAGTTTTGCAAAAGGTTTAAAAACCTGGCATCTGTCTTTTGCTCCAGACAGTAAATCTACTGCTTAAAACAGATAAGGTAATCTCCACTGCAGACAAGGAGTTTACTGCTAACTCCTCTCTCACAAAGATCATCTCTGTGATCTCTCCTGGATCTCAGGCTCTTCTCCTCTTCCTTGAAGTCTTGAGGTCTCTCACCTCTGTCACTTTCTCTGGAGAAGAGATAGAAGAAAAGAACAGAGATATATGGAAACCCCACTCCCTTTCTCTGAGGTCAATGTAATAAGCTGTGCTCACAGTTTAACATGCAGTTGTGTGCACAATTTTTGTGCACAAATTTTATTGCTGATGCAGCAAGGAATTTTGCACACACAAAAATGTGTGCATAGAACTGTGTATATTTATTAGCACCCTCACATGGAAATCCCAATCTAATGAAGGCATTAGCTATTACTCCCCAGTACAGAGATGGGAACTCCCTTAACTTGTGTTTTCTTTCTTTTTTTTTTTTTAATTATTTGTTTATTAATTTTCACATAATTTAACAAAGAATACTTTGTAAGGAAATACAGAAACCAAATTCAAAGAAAAAAGATATCAACATATCATTTCTTCCATATATAATCCAAATATATGGTTTAGGAAAAACATTTGCTGCATTACATTGGAAATTGTGGGGGGGGGGGGGGGGGGGGAGAAAAAAGCAAAGAATACAAGGAGAAAAAAGGAAATCAACTACATATCATTTACTGCTGTCAGGAACCCACTTTTTATTTATCCCTGAAAATACCAGGTTATGTCCTTCCTTCCAGAAACTGTCTCAGCTGCTCGGGTAGGAAAAAAATATAGGTATTCCCCACATATTTTATAACACATTTGCAAGGAAATCGCAAAAGGAAAGTCGCGCCTTTGGCAAGAATTTCAGGCCGCATATCTATAAACATTTTCCTCCGTTACTGGGTGGCCCTAGAAAGGTCTGGATAGACCCTAACTGTGGCCCCCATAAAAGGAGTATTAATGTTTTGAAAATAAGCTTTCATAACAACTGCTCTCTCTGGATCAGAAAAGAAAGACACAAACAAAACTGCTCTTTCAGTCACTTCCAAGGCTGAATTTTCTAGATATTCCATGAGGTTTTCTAAATCTACCCTGTTTTCACCCATAGGTAATTGTAAAATAACACTTTTCAAACATAATAACCAAAATTATTATGTTTGGTATTTGGAAAAGGGGGATTTTTAAGTTATGTAATAAAAAACTAATATTTGTTTATTTTTACCCCCATGCCCATGTAAAACTCAATGTTGATGTTAACATTGGAAGGTAACTTTGAATGGATGTATTTTCATTTAAAAAATTTATAAATAAAAAAATAAAAAAAAAAAATAACACTTTTCACTGGCAAAAACATAACTTTCTTTAAAGGGGGGTGCAATTCCACAGGGATCTTTAGAACCTCAGTCATATATCTTTTGAAAGTCAGTAATACTGGTTCACCCATTACTCTTGGAAAATTCACCACTTTGATATTCAAATGTCTTAGGAAATTCTCAATAGACTCTATTCTTCTTTGCGATGATAATCGATCTCTCATTAAAGTCGTATTTAAATCTTGAACCTGTTTCATTTTCACATGTATTTCTTGGATAGCCAAATTATTATGATTGGTATTCTCTCTCTGGTCTTTCTCCACCGACTCCAGTCTTTTCATCATGACCCCCATCTGCTGAGATTGGTCTCTAAGAGTATGGGCATTAACCATCATTAAGTCCCATAGGGACTCTAAAGTTATCTCCGCCGGTTTCACAAACTCCCAAGGCATGGGAGCCACAGTTCCTACCTCCTCCCGTCTAGACCTCTGGTCTGATGTTCCTGGTGATGTATTCCCCAAGCCGAGATTCCTCCCTTCTGGGGTCTCCCACTCCTGACGCGGGATAGGTTGGGCTGAGGCTCCCACCTCTACTCCTTCGGCGCTGGGTGTTCCTCCACCTTGTACTCCTCCGACCAAACGTGGGTCGATGTGTGCAATACCACCAACGTCAGGGAGTGGAGAGCTGCACAGCGGGCCTCGGGGATCCGGAGGACTGAGTGTTATTTCGCCAGGTGATAGTCTCGCTCCTCTCGAGACTACCGCAGCGGCGTTTGGTTCCCCCAATCTGGTTCCTGTAATTGCGAAGTCTGTTATTATTCGTTGGCCTGAGACGCAAGGTGGGTCTGGAGGATATATCCTCACCTTGCCCTTTCTCTTGTGAGGCATTGTTCAAGGTAAGTTGAAATTTTTAAGGAGAAAAGAAAACTTTCCAAGAGAATGCTCAGAGCCGCGGGACTCAGCGTCTACCAGCAGCGGCCATCTTGACTCCTCCCCTAACTTGTGTTTTCTTAGCACTGAAAATGTAACTCCTAATCCGAGGTAAAGTTTTCAGGGCTAATAATACTGGTGAAAGCTGGAGCTTTGGTGTCGGGACCTGTAATTCGGATTTTATGTGCATAAAATATGATTTTTGTGTGCAGAAAACATACTTTGTATACACAAAGCATATTTTCTGCAGATAAATCCCAAGTAGAGGTCTTGCCAAGAGTACAACAGAAGTTAGAAGCACAACTGTATGGATTATTGAATATTCGCTGACGATATTTTTTGTCCCTATTAAAGGAACATATAAGGACACTCTCAGTAAAGTAGCATTTTGCTTGGAGAAACTTAGTCAGTGTCTGTCCATGAACATGTGAAAGACAGAGATCCTTTCTCTCACTAGATATCCATCAGAAAACATGCCAACGGTATTGGATGTGAAAGGAATTAATATTCCAATTTCAAAAGAAGTTAGAAACTTAGGAATTACCATGGACATTAATCTCTTCCTTCTGCCCCATATTAAAAAAGTAGTTTGTAATGATTTCGGTCTGCCACAGAACACAGGGATGGTAACATTCAAACCGGTGCATGTGCATTGGAACGTACCCAGGTATGCAGCCATTTTAAAAGTGCATGCACAAACACGTGCACATTATAAAATAGCCTGGCCATGTGCACATGTGCACCCAGTTTTAAGTGGGTGCGTGCTTATGTGCACAAATCCTGATTCTACCACGCAAGTCTGGGAATTTTATAATTGGCGCGCGTCCACACCATTACCAGTTTCACCAGTTCGCCCACCAGGTCACCCGTTTAAGAGCCGGGTCCTCCAACCCTCCCCCCTGGTTTGATAGCCTGCACTTCCCCCAGTTACCCCAGGCCCTTTAAATCCAGCAGAAATGGCTAATTTGTTTTTATTTTATAAGTTACACTTCTTCCATAGCAGAAGTAAAGTTACATGGCAGTGGACATGGGCGAATGCTGGGGCATGTAAGTATTTACGTGCACATCTCTTAGCCATGCCCCAAAATGCCCATGCCCTGACCACCAGATAAATGCCCATACTACGTCCCTTTTTGAAATCAAGTGATATGTACACACAGCGGGAGATACACACGCATCTGGGCAGCTTTTAAAATTCAGTGGGTGCACACACGAGCCTGACTTGTGTGCACGCCTCCCTATTGTAGTGCATGCCAGGCTTTTAAAATTCACCTTAAAACATGTATTACAATTCATTCAGAATTCAGCAGCTAGAATCAGTGCTCGAATACTGATACATCATGATATAACTCTGTTCTTGTTGCAATATCATTGGTTACTGGTGGCATGGGGAATTAAATTAAAAGTGATAATGTTGGTCTTCAAAGGAATAAATAGAATTAACCCTCACAGCTTTATCACAGCCTTAAAATGATATCAACCAACAAGACCACTTAGATCAGCTTCACAAATGCTCTTAGACATTCAATCTTTTAAAATAGTTTGGTTAGACGAATCACGAGAGTGACTTTTTATATTTGAGGAATATTTTGCCTTACCATTTAAAAGGAGAAAGTGCAATGTTAAGATTCAGGAAAGTACTAAAAGGCCTTTTTATTCAAGCAAGCCTTTACATTATGAGTGTTACCACTGCTAAGAACACAAACTGCAGGTTTCAATTGTACACAAGTTATGGTTTTAGAGTTTATGTTTATAGTGTTTGATTTGATTATTTTAAATTTTCTTTTATATTTCTTTTTAATTTAAAAATTGTCTATATTAGAGCAGGTTTTGCTGTTTATCTGGTTTTATTTATTTTATTTATTTATTTATTTATTGTTTTTGTTATACCGAGTTTCATGATAGGCATCACATCAACCCGGTTTACAAATAACAAGGAGTGTAAAGCATAACGTAACGTAAAAAGCAATATTTTCAATAAGAACCTTGAACTTTAAATACAGTGAATCAGAAAAAGGGAGAGGGAAAGTTACAAAAAACAAGGAAAATAAACTTGGGATGGAAGAGGAGAAATTGAACAGCACAATATTTACATTTCAGCCTATTGATACATTAGAATAGCAAGTGAAAAAAATAAGACTATGAAACGGTACATAGGTAATCAAATGAATAAATATGACACAGTTGTGAATGGTAATAGTATGATAAATATTCAGCAGGAATTAGTGAGAGAGGGTTTGAGGTTGGTTGATTCGTGTTTACATTCCATTATTGCATACGAGTTAGTGCTAGTGAGAGGAGGATTTATTCAAGGCTTGGAAATGCTTTATGTTTTATGTTTATTGAATGTTTTATGTTTTATGTTTTATGTTTATTGAATCCACGTATGAATGATTTTATGGGAACTGCCTAGGAATGTCGCTAGGTGGTTTGTAAATTTCAAATAAATAAATTGAATAAACATGGTCTGGGGCACAAACATTTGACATTCACACAGTGCCTTCGGTTGTTCTTGCCTCAGTTGTCTATTGGGGAAATGATTGTTCTGGATTACAAGCTGGTACTGCTTTGTCCCTCCTACAGTGTCTTGGGTTTTCACACCTCCATTTGGGTTACTATACCCCCTCACTATCTTGGCATGACTCGAGGTCTTCATGGCACTGTTATTGGTGCACTTTGCCCCTCTTTTGGAACCTTTGGTTGCTGCTTTGCTCCTCTTGCAGTGCCTTGGGATATTGCTGCCTTTGATGGACTACTTGCCTTCTCCAGTGACTTGGGCTATTCATACCTACTCTTGGTGCCATTTTTCCCCACCCTTTGTGTCTTAGAATACTTTTCACTCTGCTGCTGATGCCTGCCTGCACGTTTCATTAAACTTAATAGAAAATCCCAATTTTGAGCACAGATTACTTCCTTCATTGATTTTAATGGGAAATGAATGAACAAATTACAGAAAAAAATGAATATATTTTTGGCCCTGAACCAAATTAAATTAACCACTGAACCAAATGAATCGATTAATTGAACTGAACTGAAAATTTTCTCCACGGACATCCCTAGTAAGAGGAACTATCCTAGTTCAGGCAAGTCAACCATTTCCAAGATTACTTTCATACAATTCAGTATGGGAATTATTTTAATTAAACAATGTATGCATTTCTTGATTTTTTTTTTTTTTTGTTTGCAGTTCACCCACGGAAATCATTTCTTTAAAGATAAGAAATAATTTATTAATCCAAGTCAGTCTAAATTTAAGATTGCTTTTGAGATACGAAAGATTTAAGTTATACATGAGAGAGGTATATTCCCTGTATGAGTGATATATGTGCATGTGGGGAAACAATATACTGTATATCTTTAAACATATCTATCTATGGAAATGCACTTTGAAGTGCAGAAAAGTGGAATCTAAAGCAAATACTTAGGGAATAGCCACTGCTATTAATTGCATCAGTAGCATGGGATCTTCTTGGTGTTTGGATAATTGCCAGGTTCTTGTAGCCTGATTTGGCCTCTGTTGGAAACAGGATGCTGGGCTTAATGGAGCCTTGGTCTGACCCAGCATGGAAATTTCTTATGCTCTTATGTAAATAAATACATAAACAAATAATACTCAAAAAATATCTGTGGTAGTCCTTCTTAGCACCGATTAATAACTTTCGCTACATTGCACACTGATTTAGGGGAAATAACTACTTGAAACTCATTCTCTACAGGAAGCATCTGTCTCATGTCAGACTTCACAAACTACCTTTCAGACTACTCCTAGAAGTGACCTCAGTGCATGTTAAGTTTGCCTAGGAAAGCACCAAATCAGCAGAAACACAGGGAGGATAACTTTCAAACAACTCCACACAACTCTAAATATTAGGGATGTGCAGGGGAAAAAAATTTGTTTTTGTTTTTGGTTCATTTTCAGGAGATATTTTTCCACAAATTTCGGTTCATAGATTAATTTCATTCATGAGAAAAACTGGAATCAAACAATAAAGATGAGGCCTTCCGGGACCTGCTGCCTGGAAAAATGCCAGGGCCAGGATCCCTCCAGCCCCAACTTACCCGGTCTGGTCATGATCCACCTGCAAGACCTAGGCCCAGGCTGAAGCTTTGGCCTTGGGTAGGCCAAGGAATCCATATGTCATTGCAACCTTGGTCTATGCAAAGTCGATGCCTCGGCTAAACCAAGACCCAAAGGCTGGGTGTCATCCTAGACCACAGAATGGATCCAGGCCCATTGCCACGTCCTGGCCTGGAGGCTGGTTCCTAATATTGGGACCTTGGTCCATACCCAGGTGCAACACCATAACCCAACCCAGAGGCCAGGTCATGACACCAGGGCATTGATCTAGGCCTAGGCCAGAACCCAGATCCAGGCTCACTGCCTCAACTCAGCCTAGAGGCTGGGAACTGATGACGAGGCCTTAGCCCCGATCCAGATCTGATGCCACGACCTGATCTGGAGGCTGGGTCCCAATACCTGGGCCTCAGCCTAGGCTGGAGCCAGGACCCCTGCTCAACATAGTGACCCAGACCAGAAACTGGGTCCTGATGCCAGGGCCTTTGACCAGGCCCAGAGCCAATGCCGTAACTCAAACCCAGATCTGATGCCACGACCTGACCTGGAGACCAGTTCCCGATGCCAGCACCTTGGCCTGGACACAGGCTCAGTGCTGCAACCCAACCCAGAGTTCATGTTCCAATGTCAGGGCCTAGGCCCAATGCTTCGACCTAACTTGGAGGATGGGTGCCAATGCCAGGGCCTTGGCTCAGGCCCAATGCCACGATCCAATGCGGAGGCTGGGTCCTGATGCCTGGGCCTCAGACTAGGCTGGAGTCTGGACCAAGGCCGGGTCCCAATCCTGGGACATGAGCCTGGATCCAAACCTGACGCTGTGACTAGGCCTGGATGAAGGTTCTGATGCAGAGGCCAGGGCCTGGCCTGAAGGCTGGATGCCAAAGCAGTGGACTTGGCTTAGGCCAAGGCTCAGGCCCAGGCCCAGTGCCCAGGCCTCACAGCTGCTCCCTCATAGTCCTTTTCTTCTCTACTAATGCCATCCACTGGAGTTGCACCAGAGTTAATTATCTTTGGTGTATTCACCCCAGTGGACAGCATGAGAAGAGAAGAAGAGGGAGCAGCCATACATCAAAATGGTGCCGTTTGCTGGATGAATGTGCCAGAGTTAATTAACTCCAGCGCAACCCCAGCAGGTGGCATCAGAAGAGAAGAGAAGAGGACAATAAGGGAGCAGCTGCAAAGACTGGGCTCTGGGCCTAGGCTTCAGGAGCTGGCCTCCTGGCCATGCACTGGGACTTGTCCTCTGGGCCAAGTCACAGCGATGAGTCTGGGTCTGGGCTCTAGCCCAGACCTAAGCTGAGGCTCCAGTATTAGGACCTGGCCTCTGGTTTGGTCTGCGGCATCAGGCCTGGGTTCATGCCGAGTCCTAGGCATTGGGACCCAGCCTCTGGGTCGGGTTGCAGCTTTGGGCCTGGGTCCAGGCTGAAGCCCTGGTGTCAGGACTTGTCATCTGGGATGAGTCATGGCAGCAAGCCTGAGTCCAGGCTCCAGCTAAGGCTGAGGCCTGAGTGTCAGGACCTAGCCTGCAGTTAGGGTCGTGGCATCGGGCCTGTGTCCAAGCTTAGGCCCAGCCTTGCCATCGGATACCCAAGGTATCAGGTAAGACCTTTTTGGATTTGGCCTATGCCTTAGGTGAGGTCCTGGCTTTGGGCCTAGACTTAGGCCTAATGCATTTTGTTTTCAAATTCAATGAATAAGTTTTGTTTCATTTGGAGTGGGGCCTGATTCATTTTGGGGTCCCCCGAATGAAACAAATTTGTCTTATTCGTCACACTCTTTAAATTCATTTGAAATGAATGTATATTCCTAATATACATGTGTGTATATGGCCGTGCGAAGATCTACTACAGTATTATATAATCTACACAGATATAATATGTACAGATATGTACCCTCATGCACAACTACAGAAACAACATCCTTCGCACAAAGAGAGATTTTTATGCCCACAAAATTCACAATTTTTCCTTTGATCCCAAAGCACTGTTCACATATGTCTCAGAGCTCACAAAACCCACCTCACCAACTATCCCAGATGATCAAGCACAATCAAGATGCACAGAGCTTGCTCAATTTTTTGAAAACAAAATTCTCAAGCTAATGGCCCCTCTGGCAACCAGTAACACAGTACCTCCTTCTATCATCACTCCTTCACGCAACCAGAACATAAACCTAGATTCATTCGAACCTATCTCCTCACTTGAAATCGAAATGACTCTCAAAAAGATGAAACCCTCCACTCACCCGACAGATTCCATCCCTTCTAAACTCCTACTCACCATTCCGAACATCATAGCGAAGCCCTTAGCAGAGATAATTAATAGCTCGCTAACCCAAGGACTAGTACCAGACATCCTGAAACTAGCCACCCTCAAACCTCTCCTCAAAAAACCCAACTTGGACCCTACAGACCCAGCTAATTTTCGCCCCATAGCTAACCTTCCATTTGTAGCCAAACTTATGGAGAGGATAGTCAACAAACAGTTATCTGAATACCTAGAAGAGCATAAAATACTCACAACAGCCCAATTCGGATTCCGCAAATCCCTTAGTACGGAATCCCTCCTAACCTCTCTAACTGACAGAGTCCTCGTAGGTCTGGAGAAAAAGACCCCATACCTCCTGATTCTCCTCGACCTATCAGCTGCGTTTGATACCGTAAAACACTCTATCCTGATAGACCGGCTCTCAGACATATGCATCTCAGGATCAGCCCTGGAATGGTTCAGATCCTTCCTACACAATAGGACTTTCAAGGTCAGAATCAGCAACAAGGATTCCCTCCCGGTCAAATCCTCTTTCGGAGTTCCCCAAGGATCCTCTCTCTCCCCCACCCTCTTTAACATCTATCTTCTCCCCCTATGTCATCTACTCTCAAGTCTTAAGGTCACACACTTCATATACGCAGACGATGTTCAGATTCTGCTGCCAATCACTGACTCCATCTCCAGCACCATCAACTTCTGGAACAATTGTCTACAGTCCATAAACTCACTCCTATCTAGCCTTAACCTAGTACTTAATACGTCAAAAACAGAACTTTTGCTTATCACTCCAGATGAGAACCTTCAGCCTACCAACAACCTAATCTCACCACCAATGATCAATTCCACTCAAGTAAGAGACCTGGGGGTCACCTTAGACAAAAGGCTGAACCTCAAAGAATTTGTCAAGAACACAACAAAAGAATGCTACTATAAACTACATATTCTGAAAAAGCTGAAACCTCTCCTGCATTTTCAGGACTTCAGAACAGTCCTCCAAACAATACTATTTTCCAAGATCGATTACTGCAACTCTCTGCTTATAGACCTTCCAACCATAACCACAAAACCTCTACAAATGTTGCAGAACTCCGCCGCAAGGATTCTCACTAACACCAGCAGAAGTGAACACATAACACCCATACTAAAACACTTACACTGGCTCCCCATCAGATCCAGAATCATTTTCAAAGTGCTAACTATAACACACAAGAACATCCATTCACAAACGTCGCTAGATCTAAGCCTTCCACTTCGCCTACACGAGTCTTCAAGACCAATCAGAAACAGATACTTAGGCACCTTACACGTACCTTCAGCCAAGTCCTCACTCAAGAAACGTGCATTCTCGACTGCCAGCCCCCTTCATTGGAATGCCCTCCCCACAGACATTCGCCTCGAAACGTGTACTCGAACATTCAAAAAGAAACTCAAGACCTGGCTCTTTACAAAAGCCTACACTTAAAGGTCTAGCTCAGAACCACATCCCAGAACTTGAATCATTCTCGCTTTTATAATCATATCAAACAACTCCTAATTTTTATCCTTGGTCTCACATTTCCAAATCATTAAATATTTGAGCATGCTACACCAATACCTCTTAATCCAGATGTAACCTCAGTTTTTGAAGTCTTCACTCCTATAGAAATAACCGCCAGTTCTTATTTACTTAACCCTATTCTGTAGACGTAAACTTTTCATGAAGACTGTAATCTGTAAACACCTGTATTTATTATAAGAATTTGTATTTACTATTTATATTTATTATTTAGCTATTAACATTGTTCTGTTACCACTTGGTACTATTTCTCTCCTTTACCTCAAACTCTAAGTTCCTACTAAGTTAGCCATGTTATTTATACCCAATTGTTGGATGTAATTGTATATTTGTTTAATTGTTCAATCTGTTTGATGTAATTTTCTGTTCCTTGTTCTGTGTAAACCGAAGTGGTATGCACAAGTGCATGAACTCCGGTATATAAAAGCCTTTAAATAAATAAATAAATAAATAAAAAATATGCTTATGGTTATGTGTGAATACTTGCAAAGCATTGAACGTGTGTGCTTTATCTACATTATTTTATAATATTAATGTGTATATTTTACGTGCTAAAGGATGTAACTTCCTAGTGTGAAACCCCAATTTACACAAAGAAGTCGGTATATATTTTAACATGCGTTCATAATTGAAATCACCAGTTTACTGATGCCCCCATCAATTCACCCAGTCCTTCTCCAGGTTATTGTGATCTTTCTAATTTGTCACTCTGAACTCTCCCAGTTAACCCAAACCTCCCACATAACCTTGCAGACAACAGATGAGTCTGATATCAATTGCACAAGATAATTCATAGGTATAATATTGTACAAAAGGGGATCATTTTAAATGGATTTTAACACTTAAAACTGGATTTTACATGTATAAGAGCACTTTACGCACGTAAGTGAGCTTTTGAAAATTGGTATAATATATGCCATTGAATTGTCAGTAGGTTTTTCACACGTAGGTAGACGTTAAGTGAGTAAATGGGCTTTTGAAAATTACTACGATGGTATGTTACGTTTACACGCGCACCTCCTTTGAAAATTACCTCCATAGGTTGGCAAATGCACTCATGTAAGTCTCATAAAATAGCAATTTAGCGCAGCCCCAGAATACCCCCTAGACTGGCCCTTTTCTCTGCAGGAAAATGTGCTTGTGCAAGCCTAAATATGGACACTGGGGGTAATTCTCAAAGGAGTTAAGTGCATAAATGTAACATACATAGTAATGTAACATACATAGTAATCTTCAAAAGCCATTTATTCGAGTAAAGTGCAGAAAAAGCAGGTGCAGAGTTCACTGGTTCTTCATACACATAGACAATTTATAAGGGAAAGTACATACGCAAGTAAATTCTATGAAGAATTCAATGGCATATTCTGTAGCAATTTTCAAAAGCCCACTTATTCAAATAAAGTGCAATTTCTCGAGTAAAACCCAGGCTTATATTTTTTATGTTTATTACATAGCATGCATGTGAGTTCAGACTATTTATGTGTATATATACTAATTTTATGTGCATCATGCCTTTAAAAATTCACCCCATATATTCTCATGCCAGCATGGCAAAATATTTATTTTCAAAATGTTAGGCTTTCATTTAGGATATAAAAAAACCCCCCAAATCTCTAGTCAGTTAAATGAATATGAGACCAGGTAAGGTCTCACCAACCATCTGGACAGAAGCAAAATCACATCCTTTTTTCTAGTTATGCCTCTCCCTGTACATACACTCTAGCATCTTTCTAACTCTGGCCACCACCTTTTTCTATCTTGAAATCATCTAATATGATTACCCCAGGATTCTTTCCTGCTTTGTGGACATCAGCATATCACCTCCTACCTATTGTGTGCACTCCCTCAGATTTCTGCATCCCAAATGTATGAGTCTACAGCTCCCACCTCCTTGTTTTTTTATTCTCCTTCTCCTTTCCATCTTTCAAGTCCAACCCCTCCAGCTCTCTAGCTTCATCTCATCATTTCTTCCACCTTTTCAGCAGCAAAGCTCCTTCTTCGGGGGCCACAGCTCTAGCACGCTTGCAACTGAACGCTGGGCCCATGGCAGCAACAGAGCAAAAGGGGGGGGGGAGGGGGGAATCCATAGGAGCCACATTTTCTCCTCGTGGCCACGGCCATAGAAGATGTACTCTCTGATGGTGGCTGGGAAGAACTGCTTTCGACCTGCTGGGGATATGTTTGGTAACCCCCGGTTTGAGAAACTTGAAGATGATGGGTCCCTCAAATAAACAGATTGTTGGGTATCAGACAATTAGAATGCAGGATTTCCATGCGATGGAGCTAGATCAATGTAATGAGACTTAAGAACAATTTTCAAAGCAATCTAGGAACATTAAGAAGGAGTAACATACCTAGATTATCCTATTTGAAAAGTGTCTCCTCAATGTGGGTATTTATAGACACTTTTAGGGAAGGTATTTCTTAATGTTATTTCTCAGCTAAAATCTGCCTGCAGAAAAAGCAGGTACAGAGTCAACTGGTTCTTCATCCCCACACACAATTTCTAAAGGAAAGAACACATATAATTTCCTTTTGAAAATTAGGTACAATGGACCCACAGAATTTCTACTAAGATGGGCTGCTTGAATATTATTTCCTTTATAATCAATCAACATTTCACTTCCAGACAGGCAAAATGTTCTGTGTTCTGTTAGGCAGACAATGGAAACTGAAAGCAATCATTCTTTTTGTAAAACAATACTGTTTCACCACTAATGAAAACCACAATTAGGTACATCTTTGAATGAGAAATTATTGATGGTAAGGTTTATGCTAGATGTGTTTTCAGGTTTTATGCTAGAATTGTTTTCAGGTGTTATGCTGGATTTGTTGAATTTTCCATGCTAACAAATTATGTCCATCAAATTGAATATATTATCTTATGGCCCATTGAGTTAATAGAGTTTAAGTTTAAGAGATTGCTAAATAAGTAATTTGGATTGTGCATAACAGGTCTGTTATACGAAAAGCTATTTAAATGTGGGATGATTTTGTTTTTATTGTATTTCATTTTTATCATACACTGCCCGCTGGTGATCTAGTGGGCTCCCTGATAAGGTAAATATTTGGACGCTGATATTCAAAGGCATTTATCTGGATAACTTTTCAGTTATCGATGTAAGCGCTGTCATTTGAATATCGTCAATATCCAGGTTAAAATTTAGCCAGATAACTTTGGGATGTTTTGGGGGGATTCCAGGGTAGTGATGAGTTAGCGAGGAAATTTATCCAACTACTCCAAAATTTGCATTCTCATGGCAAGAAATTACTGGAAATACCATCGTGAAGACTGATACATCCTTGTGAAACAAAGGAAAGAACTTTTTTCTGTGGCAGGACCTAAGTTGTGGAAGGCACTTCCAGAGGGGCTAAGGGCTGAAACAGACTTAAAATGTTTTAGAAAAAGTTGAACGGCTTACTTTGACATTGAGGCTTTTGTGACTCTCTCAGATACAATGAAGCATCGTATATTAGGTATTAAACAATGAAGGGACATGATTTATGGAGAAAGCAGATTTCTCAGTTGTAGGACGTTTTTATATTACACATTAAATATTGAGAACAGACAGGGTATAAAGGAAAGAGCTGATCTCAAATATTTTAGTAGGGGCAATTTAGGAATTATAGTACAAGGGATTAATTTTGTTATTATAGACATTTGTTATTAAGATAGGCATTGATCTGTGCAGTCTGGGTAAACAAGCATTGGGGTAACTTGCTTAATGCGGCGGTTACTACCCTTAACCATTAAGCCTTATGCTCACCTTTGATGCAACTCCAACATTACTCTCTGCATCAATGACAGGGGATGGCAGGAAACTTGAATCAAACAGTTACCAACAAAGGCCCTGAACTTTGTGGTCGATGAAACAGCTAAGTATGGGAAAATAAGTATGGAAGCTTGCTGGGCAGACTGGATGGGCCGATTGGTCTTTTTCTGCCATCATTTCTATGTTTCTATGTAAGATTGTAACTCACCTAAGATACTAGACAGAGCAAGTCAGAAATATTTTAAATAAATATATAAATAAAATATATGGAGTTAGCAGAATAACTCTAGATGCCTCAAGGAACAAGGTTAAAATTATCTGGGAATGTGTTCCTGGATAACTTTACGATTATGTAACTATATTCTAAGACAGTACGCATATTTGCACGCATAGGTTTGCCCATGCCCAGGGATGTGGCCATTTTATAACATACACGTGCATGTTATGAAGTAGCCTGCCATCTGCACATGTGCACTCAATTTTAATTGTGTGCGTGCATGTGTGCATAAATCCCGCTTCTAGCACGTAAACTGGGGGATTTTAAAAGGGGAGCGTGTCAACGCCATTCCCAGGTTTACCAATCCATCCCCAGTTCACCCAGTTAAAAGAGAGGTCCTCCATCCCTCCTGGTTTGATAGTCTTCCCTCTCCCCAGTCAGCTCCAATCCTTAAGACCCTGCAGATCTGTTGAGTTTTCTTTAAATTTTAATTTACATGGCACCCATAGCAGAAGTAAAAGTTATGTGACAGGGGTGAGGACGGCTCAGGTTCATGCCCTGAAATGCCCAGGCCCCACCCCTTTTTGAAAACATTCACGATGTGCATGCTGCAGCATATACACGCGTATCTGGGTGTTTTTAAAAATATGGCCAGTGCGCGCAAGCCTGACTTATTTGTGCAAATCCCCCCATTTGATACACATGTGGGGCTTTTAAAATCCACCTCTAAGAAAATAGCTGAATAAGAACTGATACTGTAAAAAAAAAAAAAGTTTTGGCCAGTGGCCAGGGCTCCCACCCCTCTGAGTGGTATTACAATTGGGGCTAGTGGGCATTTTTGAAAAAGTGATTTGAACAGTAGCCAAATATGAGTGCTCCCCTCCTTGCTCTCTGCTCAATCTCCCAATCCTTCACCCTCTAAACCAACGCCTCCTGTCCCTGCTGGCACCACCTAAATGCCTCCTGCTACCAGGGCTGTGGTACAAATAGCGTCATGCATTGCTTTAACAGCAGTGCTGGTAGGGTAAGCGATGCTGGTAATGCATAATGCCACCAGGAGTGGTATGCTTGTACCATGGCTCCAATGGCTGGGGGCATTTAGGAGGTGCCGGCAGAAGCAAGAATGTTGTGGTTAGCATAGGAGGAGGGTGTTTGTGGGATTGGGTACGGGGTGGGAGGAGGGGAAGGTACTCTTACATTTGACTACATTTCAAATCGCCGAGGAGGGGAGCTAGCCTGTCCTTTCAGCCTGCTACTTTTTCAACATATTTTGAGAAGGTTGGTCTTGTGCTTTAAAATTCTTGGATATATATATATATTGTAGCTGCATGAGCATAGAGTTTTCGGGGTTCATGTACCTAAATAACTGTAAGCCTAACTAGCTCTATGCAAACATAGCCAGTTAAATTTAAAGTTATCCAGATAACATTATTTATCAATATACTGACTGACTTTATCCTGCTGTTATCCCAGATAACTTAACTTTTTTGTTTATTTGAATATTGACCTTTTAGGGGGTCATTTTCAAAGGCTTATCGCGTGCGATAGCATGCTGGGGGCGGAGTCGGGGCGGACTCAGTGATGTCTTCGCTGGCGGTGATAAAGTTAGTAACCTTATCATCGCCAGTAGCGTGCCAAATAGCACCACCTTTCATGGTGCCACTGTTGGGTGCGAAAGCCGGCAGCGAAGACACCGCGGTGGTGCGAAGGCTGCCGGCTTTCGCAGGCCCCACCCCCCTTCGTCCCCCCGCCCCTGATTTTGCAGGATTCATCATTCTGCGGTAGAATGGTGAATCCAGCCCTTAGTGTACTAAATCAAAAGATTTTTTTCATTTGTTTTACATCAGCAGTTTGACAGTAAATCGGATGCTTTCTTTGCTCTGCGTCCACCTTTTTTTGCACAAGGGTAGGCACCAGTTAATGCATGTTGAAGAGGACTTGACTGAAGACCCCATGTAACA
Source organism: Rhinatrema bivittatum (assembly GCF_901001135.1). Classification (NCBI taxonomy): domain Eukaryota; kingdom Metazoa; phylum Chordata; class Amphibia; order Gymnophiona; family Rhinatrematidae; genus Rhinatrema; species Rhinatrema bivittatum. Next base: position 544,096,957 of record NC_042617.1, on the reverse strand, counting down.
CACTTGAAAGTGCCACTATGCATACTGCTTTTTGTTAGTAATGTCTGAGGCACAGCCTTTCAAATATTCTCTTTTCATTATAAATGTATTCTCCATTTACACTAAAGCTATCACATCTGGAATTACAGGCATAGAAATAACTAGGTTGAATAAAGAATATGATATGTTCTAATCAACGGATGTGATATTTCACCCTACTATGTCTGAATATATTTAGTAATTAAACAGATCATATCATACCATCTAACTTGATAGTCATACTGTAGTGGAATTGTACCAGTTCTTTATAAAACAGAGATGGTCATTTCTGGTTCTTGAGAGCCACAAACAGGCCACGTTTGCAAGATATCCACAATGAATATTCATAAGAAATTGGCATACAATGGGGGTAGTGCATGCAAATCTTTCTCATGAGTACTCATTGTGGATATCCTCAAAACCAGGCATATTTATGGCCCTTAAGGACCCGAGCTGGTCATCCCTGGTATAGAATAATGCAAAATATTATTGCTATAGGTTCAGCATGGGAGAAAGCCCAATGAAAATAGAATCTTCTGTATTTACCATGCCTTCTGTACTACACTATACCGTACACATTAAAGCACATCTGTTTCACTGTCCTATGCAATAATTTCTTCTCAGGAATGTACAATTTAAAATGAATTAACGGGAGACCATATCATTACTGTGACTCCTACTTCTGCAGCTGTGAGTCTATGATTAGTACCTGTTTGTTAGTCACATTTTCTGTAAAACAGTTCTCTACTGTTAAATGCTTGCCTTATCTATCTCAGTCGGTCAACAGAAGAGCACTGAAAGGCCAGGATGGTCTCATCTGATTATATTGTCTAATTATTTGCAAGGTTAGCAGTCTTGACTCCCACCTGAGCTATTCCCCTGTTAAAAAGTATGAAATGTTATCAATCCCGAAAAGAAAGAAGAAACTGTTTTTCCCTCTGTGAGCAAAACCAGTTCTTGCCTCTGTGCACGTGGCCAAGGAACGCTGCTTTTTTAGACCAGAAGTTTACTTTGCCAGCTCATTGTATGTACAACACAAGCAGATGCAGAGCTTGGGAAACTGGGCTGCTCTTTGTTCACTGCCTTTGTTCTATTTTCGGGATGTCTACTGCGACAAATAATATTCTGAATGGGCAAAGTGCTCTCAATGACCTTAGCACATCACTTCCCCCTGCAACCAGTCCTTCCTTTACAAGCTATTTTTATTACCTGGATGTGTGTTAGGATACATATTGTCAACAATAAAGGATACCGGTCCTTCAGTTTCCTTCAAAGACTTTAATAAAATGCCAATTCAGTTCACATTCTCTGTATTTTACTTTGGAAATCTTTTCTTTATTTTTTGGAAGATATGAAGCATCTTTTGGACAAAAACAAATGCTTAAAAGATGATGAAGGGTGAGAATTGTATTTAATGATTGATTACATTGTTTGCCCATTTATGTCATAATATAGTAAGCTTGGGGTACAACATAGATGCTTTCAGTGGATCAAAAAAGTTCATTGAATTTTTTGGTAGCCACTTCTTTGGATGTACTATGGGTAGGGACCTTCGTTTTTCAGTTTCTATGTTATTTTTCCTGGGAATTTCAATGTTATAACAACCACCGCCACAACAAAATCAGTGGAAAAATCACTTTTCCATTGATTTTTTTTCTGTTATCACAAAGTAATTTTTCCACTGATTTTATTTCTATTATAACATTGAATTTCGCAGAAAAAAATAAAATAAAAATTGAAAACAAAGGTCTTAACCATTGAATTATGTTCCCATGGAATCACTCAGCTGGACCTTATCACAGACATGAAAATGGAAAATGAACAAATTCAGCAAAAGTGAATGAAGCTCCTAAAAATAAAGCCACTTTTTTTTTGTTTTTAACTCCGCTGTCTGCTGGACTGAAGAAATATTGTTTTGATGTTGCCTTTTCCATCTGCGTAGCACAGTGAAGCTTTCCACTTTCCAGTGCTACAAGAGAAGCGCCGACGAATGAAAGCTTTACAGAAATGCTATTAATTTGGATTATCTCCATGTTAGAAACAATGAACACCAATAGATTAAATAGGCACTGAATCTAAATTTGCTTGGACTGCTCTGGATGAACCAAGACCCTGCTGAAAGTGCCCCTTCGGATACACCATAACAACACCCCTCCCCCCACAGCAGGACTGGGGAAGCAATGAGGTGGGGGGGAGGAGGAGGAGAGCAGTCTGTCTCCTGCTGCTCTGCCTGTCCTTGACTGAGCAGCAGCTTTGCTATCTGGTACTGTATTGCATTGTAGAAAACTTTGACCCATTTCGCACTTATAAGAAAAATCCTTCGTGCCTTTGATGTGGAGAAACTGAAGAAAAAGGGATATCTTGATTGGTCAAGCCTGAAGAAATCTTAGCCTTTTATGCTGACAGACTGAAAGTATTTTTCTGCCTTTAAGAAACAATCTTTATTGTACCTTTTCTGGACATAGTTTGAAAGCTTGTGTTTTGGAAACTGCAGTCGTATCGTAAAGTCCCTAGGCTATTATAAAGTGGAACCACTTGCACATTCATTCAATGTGCTAGCAAAGACCACAGCCACATCACGGCGTGCTATCACACATGTTATCGATTACCAGGCTTTTTATAGATTATTGCTTAGTTCTCTTTGTGAAGCAGATTCTGCATTATTTTATCCTCTTTTTAAGGATAATTTTCGATACGCGCCATTTACAGACGTCTTCAGCAAAAAGCTTGCAAAGACTCTGCCATCCCATAAGTCCTTTGACTGTCCTATTGACCTGCCCTCAAAGAATATGCCCCCTAGGGGCAGGGTCTACCTACTATCTGCTCATTAAATGGCAACCATGACAACACAAGTTATTTGCACAATACAAATGATTTTCCAAGAGAAATATTCACAGAGAATAATGTATTGCTTTTTTCTTTAAACAATGGTGTATATGTCTAAATGTGTAAGGCACAATGCTGACACAAAAAGGAAATAAAATCCTAGTATACCTAGATGGCATTTTCATTTTTTCACGTTCCTTGACACAGCACTGGTAGCTTGTCAAACAAGTGCTACAGAGGTTCCGTGAGACTCACCTATATGCCATGCTTGAGAAAAGTACCTTCGAGCACGGGGAGCTATTTTCCTGGACTATATTATCTCCCACGACAGCCTGTATGGATCCAGAAAAAAATGAAGGTAATTCAGGATTGTCCTAATGTGGTGGGACTCAAGGCCTTGCAAAGGTTCTTAGGCTTTGTCAACTACTATCGGCAATTTGAACATGAGTTTTCCTCACTGGCAGCAACTCTCACTGCTTTTATGAAGAAAGATGCTGATACCAGGAATTGGTCTGAAGAAGCTGTCCAAACCTTCTATCACCTCAAGTAGATGTTTCTTAAGTACCCCTGTCTCCAGCATCTGGATCTGTCAAAGCCCTTTATCGTGGAGGCAGATGCCTCTGCCACGGGAGTGGAGGCTGTCCTTGCCCAGTATAACAATAAAGGTACTCTCATGCCTTGCTTCTTATTTTTCAAGAAATTCATGCCAACAGAAATAAATTACACCATCAGGGACAGAGAACTTCTGGCTGTGAAACAGGCCTTGGACAAATGGCGCCACTTCCTGGAGGGAGCTAGACACTCAATCATAATTTTCACTGACCACAAAAACCTGCAGTACTTCCAGCAAGCCCGCTTTGATTTTGGGCTTCAATACCAGCCAGTGGTGAACAACCAGCATAATGTCTTATCTCAGTCCTTCGAAACAGAAAACCTGACAAAAACTCCTTGCGACATTATCAGTCCTGCAAAAACTGTGGTAGCCACAGCAGTTCCAATACCACCGGGAAAGATGGTGGTACCCAAAGGCCTTCGAGGAAAGTACTTAATTGATCACATGATTCCCACTTGGCAGGTCACTCCAAGGTGGCCAAAACTTCAGAACTGCTCCTTCACCACTATTGGTGGCCTCATGTTAAGCAGGATGCGTGGCACTATGTGGAGTCCTTTCCTAATTGTATTGTTTACAAGACCTTCCACACTCTCACTTGGGGGCTGTTACAGCCATTACTACTCCCGAAGAGACCATGGACCCATATGGCCTTGGAATTTGTCATAGACATTCCTCCTTCTATTGGTTGCACTACCATCTGGGTCATTGTAGACTGGTTCTCAAAGATGGTTAATTTTATACTACTCTCCGGACTGCCTTCGGTTCTAGGACTGGCTCATCTCTTTTTTCAGTATGTCTTCTTATTCCATGTCTTACTCAAACATATTTTCTCTGACCAAGGAGTAGAGTTTATGGCAAGGCTATGGAGAAGCCGGTTCAAGAAATTTGGATTTCATTGGACCACCTTTCATTGGACCACCTTTCATTGGACCACACTTTTCAGTGTACCACCTTTCAAAGTAATGGGCAGATGGAAAGAACCAATCAAATCCTCAAGGGATTCCTAAGAGTCTATGTGAATAAACGTAAGATGATTGGGCAATTCTCCTTCCTTGGGCAGAATTCTTCCATAATCATCACATCAGAGAATCTGTGGGGTCATCCCCCTTCCAGATCTTATATGGAAACCCCCACGAGCCCCACTCCCTATAACAGTATCCGTCCCATGTCCTGCAGCCAACATAATGGGTCAAGATCTTGAGGAATTGTGGCAAAAGACCCACCAACATCTTACCTCGACTGCTGAAAGATATAAGAAGCAGGCTGACAAAAGATGCCTATCAGCACCTCATCTTAACCCTAGAGTTTTGGTATGGCTAACTACCTGCAATCTGATTAAAAACACCATCTGCAAAGTTTTCACCTCGTTTCATCTGCCCATTTCCAGTCACTCATCAGATTGGGCCAGTCTTATACCAAATGAAACTACCACCTACACTCAACATCCACAATGTCTTCCATGTGTCTCTGCTCAAGCCTCTATTTTTATCTTGGCCCTCACAATCCCTTCCTAAACCATCTGAGGTAACTTCGGAAGAACACACAGAGTACAAAGTACAAGATATCCTTGACTCAAGTGCATTCAAAACAAAGTCTACTACCTCATCTCCTGGAAAGGATTTGGCCCCAAAGAGAATTCTTGGGTACCAGCTTAAGAACATAAGAAATTGCCATGCTGGGTCAGACCAAGGGTCCATCAAGCACAGAGGCCAAACCAGGCTGCAAGAACCTGGCAATTATCCAAACACTCATGCTACTGATGCAATTAATAGCAGTGGCTATTCCCTAAGTAAACTTGATTAATAGCTGTTAATGGACTTCTCCTCCAAGAACTTATCCAAACCTTTTTTGAACCCAGCTATACTAACTGCACTAACCACATCCTCTGGCAACAAATTCCAGAGCTTTATTGTGCATTGAGTGAAAAAGAATTTTCTCTGATTAGTCTTAAATGTGCTACTTTCTAATTTCATGGAATGCCCCCTAGTCCTTCTATTATTTGAAAGTGTAAATAACCGAGTCACATCTACTCGTTCAAGACCTCTAATGATCTTAAAGACCTCTATCATATCCCCCCTCAGCCATCTCTTCTCCAAGCTGAACAGCCCTAACCTCTTCAGCCTTTCCTCATAGGGGAGCTGTTCCATCTCCTTTATCATTTTGGTTGCCCTTCTCTGTACCTTCTCCATCACAACTATATCTTTTTTGAGATGCGGCAACCAGAATTGTACACAGTATTCAAGGTGTGGTCTCACCATGGAGCAATATAGAGGCATTATGACATTTTCCATTTTATTAACCATTCCCTTCCTAATAATTCCTAACATTATGTTTGCTTTTTTGACTGCTGCAGCACACTGAGCTGACGATTTTAAAGTATTATCCACTATGATGCCTAGATCTTTTTCCTGCGTGGTAGCTCCTAATATGGATCTTAACATCGTGTAACTACAGCAAGGGTTATTTTTCCCTATATGCAACACCTTGCACTTGTCCACATTAAATTTAATCTGCCATTTGGATGCCCAATCTTCCAGTCTTGCAAGGTCCTCCTGTAATGTATCACAATCTGCTTGTGATTTAACTACTCTGAATAATTTTGTATCATCCACAAATTTGATAACCTCACTCGTCGTATTCCTTTCCAGATCATTTATATATATATTGAAAAGCACCGGTCCAAGTACAATCCCTGAGGCACTCCACTGTTTACCCTTTTCCACTGAGAAAATTGACCATTTAGTCCTACTCTCTGTTTCCTGTCTTTTAACCAGTTTGTAATCCACGAAAGGACATCACCTCCTATCCCATGACTTTTTAGTTTTCTTAGAAGCCTCTCATGAGGGACTTTGTCAAACGCCTTCTGAAAATCCAAATACACTACATCTACCAGTTCATCTTTATCCACATGTTTATTAACCCCTTCAAAAAAATGAAGCAGATTTGTTAGGCAAGACTTCCCTTGGGTAAATCCGTGTTGACTGTGTTCCATTAAATCATGTCTTCCTATATGCTGTACAATTTTGAAGTTGAGAATAGTTTCCACTATTTTTCCCGGCACTGAAGTTAGATTCACTGGTCTATAGTTACCCGGATCGCCCCTGGAGCCTTTTTTAAATATTGGGGTTACATTGGCTAATAGATCAGAAATTTCATTTTTGAGTTCCTTTAGTAATCTAGGATGCATACCATCTGGTCCAGGTGATTTGCTAGTCTTTAGTTTGTCAGTCTGGCCTATTACATTTTCCAGATTCACAGTGATTTTGTTCAGTTCGTCTGACTCATCACCCCTGAAAACCATCTCCGGAACTGGTATCTCCCCAACATCCTCATTAGTAAACACAGAAGCAAAGAATTCATTTAGTCTTTCTGCAATGGCCTTATCTTCCCTAAGAGCCCCTTTAACCCCTCGGTCATCTAATGGTCCAACCGACTCCCTCACAGGTTTCTTGCTTTGGATATATTTAAAAACGTTTTTATTATGAAGTTTTGCCTCTATGGCCAACTTCATTTCAAATTCTCTCTTCGCCTGTCTTATCAATGTTTTACACTTAACTTGACAATGCTTATGTTTTATCCTATTTTCTTCAGCTGGATCGTTCTTCCAATTTTTGAAGGATGATATTTTGGCTAAAATAGCCTCTTTCACCTCATCTTTTAACCCTGATGGTAATCGTTTTGCCTTCCTTCCACCTTTCTTAATGCGTGGAATACATATGGACTGTGCCTCTAGGATTGTATTTTTAAACAATGTCCAAGCCTGTTGAACACTTTTAACCTTTGCAGCTGCACCTTTCAGTTTTTTTTTATTTTCCTTATTTTATCAAAGTTTCCCTTTTGAAAGTTTAGTGTTAGAGCTGCAGATTTACTTATTGTCTCCCTTCCAGTTATTAGTTTAAATTTGATCATGTTAAGATCACTGTTGCCAAGGGGCCCCACCACCGTTACCTCTCTCACCAAATCCTGTGTTCCACTAAGAATTAAATCTAAAATAGCTCCCTATCTTGGTTACTGAACCAATTGCTCCTTGAAACAATCATTTATTACATCCAGGAACTTTATATCTCTAGCAAGTCCTGATGTTACATTTACCCAGTCAATATTGGGGTAATTGAAATCTAACACACAAAAAAAGAGTCGGTGGATAACCACAAAAATAATCTAATGGCAAAAAATGTGGAAATCAAAATATTATAAATAATAGCCTAAGAAGGTGTCAGCAAGCCTGACGTTATATGTCCTTATAGACACTAACCGGTCTACTCAATCATCCATCTTCATCATTCTTTAATACTTCAAAAAAAAATTTTTATAGAGCTTTTTTAACTTTTAATTAAAACAGTCCTCCATCCATGGATCTTAAGATGAATCAGACTCTTATCAATCTCTCTCCAATTTCTCCAGTTTCAAATTCTCCAATCTCTCTGTTGACAAGATGGTTGAGACGTCTGGTCCCGTTTGAATGGAGGGCGATAAGAATGTTTGCTTGCTAAGAGTCTGATTCATCTTAAGATCCATGGATGGAGGACTGTTTTAATTAAAAGTTAAAAAAGCTCTATAAAATTTTTTTTGAAGTATTAAAGAATTAAAGAATGATGAAGGTGGATGATTGAGTAGACCGGTTAGTGTCTATAATACGGACATATAACGTCAGGCTTGCTGACACCTTCTTAGGCTATTATTTATAATATTTTGATTTCCACATTTTTTGCCATTAGGTAATTGAAATCTCCCATTATTATTGCACTGCAAATTGGTTTGCTTCCCTGATTTCTCTTAGCATTTCATCATCTGTCTGACCATTTTTTCCAGGTGGACGGTAGTATACTCCTATACTATACAGCTTCTGATGTTAAAGCTCCCCTTCTCACACAAGAGTTCCATTGCCTCTTCCCACGTAGGCTAATGCCTAGAGCTTTGAAGAGGGAGCTTTGGCGGCGGGTACTGTAACATTTTATCCAGTCGCAGGATGACCCGCAACCAGCTGCATTCACTCCCAGCTTCACGGCTTGGCCACGCTCCTGATGCGACAAAGATTCCATCCTGCTGTGTCACTATGGGGCTTCCTAGGCATGTGCCCGCATGGCACAGCACCTCTTAAGCCCCACGGTGGGGAACCCTTCAGTTTGTGCTTCTTGATGATGTCATGCAACTGGGTATTTAAACCCCAGTTGCACTATGAGTTGATGCCTCAGCAACAGGTCCTCCTGCTTCTGAAATGTGTGTTGTTTTGCTGTCTTGTTGCTCTTCCTGCTTTGTTTGCTGTCTATTTTCCTTGCCTTGCCTCCATGCCCTGCCATACCTTGTTGTTTCTGCCATGCCTTGGGGTCCTGTCTTTGTCTTGTCTGTCCATCTTTGCTTGGCTTCTGGTTCTGACCCTGGCCTCGGACCCAGACTATTCTTTTGAACTGCCACCTGCCCTGACCTCGACTTGGACCTTGATGCTGCTTGATCTCTGCCTGCCCTGACCTTGGCTTGGTCCTTGACATTGTTTGCTCATTGCCTGCCCTGACCTTGGCTTGCTGCTCAACTTTGTCTGACTGCTGCTTACAGGATCCTTGCCTAAGCCCAGACAGACCCTGTAACTCAAAGGCTCAACATGCGGGGAATGGAGCTGGTATAGGTGAAGCCCTAGTTCTAGTGTTTGTAAGAGCAAGTACATCTGCTTTTGATGGGTTCTCCTACTAGGCTGCAACAACTACACCACAGCCCAAGGGCTCAGATCCGTGATACTCCCTAGGGACAATGTTCTAAATCTTGTACTAAAAAATTTCATATTTTAAAATGTCCTGAGGTAAAAATTTTATGTGCACACTAAAATGCCATTTAATGGGATATGTACTAAATTTTAGAATGCACAAATTAAAAATTTAGGAAATAATTTACACAAAGTAGTAGCATACACATTAACCCAAAATTGTTCATACCATGCATGCTAACTGCCTCTCAAAATAACTTATGTCAACTGTCCTTACATGAAAAGTCAAGTTAGTACTGAGGATTTATCCCCTCTAACCATCAAGCCCAAAACTTCTAGCAAGGTCCAGTTTGACCACCCCAGTCAAGCCCCAACTCCAATATGGAGATCTCTAGCAGAATCCAGAAACCCCCCATCAAAGTTTCTCCCAGCATAAAGCTCAACCCTCTCCTCCCCCTTCAATTCAGATACTGCTCCCAAGACTTTCCCGGAACCTCCTAAATAAACTTCACATATCCCAAACCCCTAATTTCCCCTTATCTCTCCCCATCTTTTTGGCAGAAGGAATGTGAGAGCCATTCTGCTGACACAACAGATTTCTGCTAAATGATGCCACTAGGTAGCTTATCACTAATATCATATGACCTCATTCCAGAGGGGTGGGAAGGTAATCATAGGATGGGGTTTCTGGCCTATGAAGGGACTTGAGGGATAAAAGTCATTTGAGATAGTCAGGGTCTGCATGGGGAATCATCATGCCATAATGGTGGGACTTGCCTTGAAAAGGGATTTGGATATTGCTGGAAGGCCTTCATTTTGGGTTCAGGACTTGAATGGGGAGGGACATCAGACCTTTTGGGGAAGCAGATATTGAGAGCTTGCTGGGGAAATCATATGTTCTATGGAGGGGGTGGGGCTTGATAGGCCTTTTAGTAGGGATGTGCAGAAGGAAAACATTTGTTTCATTTTGTTTTTTGTTTTGCTGGGACCCAAATTTGTTTCATTAGTTTCATAGGGGAAAAAACCAATTCGTTCATTAGTTTCATTCGTTTTTCGCTTGCCATTAAAGTCAATGGGGGAAGTATTTGCAGCCTATTTTTGGCTGCAGAATTGGGGTTTTCTTATCAATTTTGATGAAACTTCTGGGGAGCAATCATCAGAATGAGAAACGAGCTCCAAGGTACTTAGACTATGGCAAAGTGCCAACAAAGTGGTATGAATAGTCTAAGGCACTGTAAAGGGGACCAGGAGTGGCAAGAGTGCTTTAACAGAGGTACAAAGCAGCAGTGAGAGTGTCAAAACACACCACAGCTTCAAAAGAGAGCACTGATAACAGTTGCATGACAGGCAGAGTAGCAAGACAAGTGGCATCAACATCCTACAGCACATTGAAGGGGGAACATAGTAAGCAGAGAGAGTGTCAGAAAAAACCACAAGGCACCTATAAAGGGACAAAGCAGCAGAGAGACTAGCACCATCACATTGAGGAACCATGATAGTGGCAAGAACACCACAAGACCTTGCCGCAACGCCACCCGCCACGAGCGCAGGGTGCGAGAGAGGGAGTCCACCGTCCTTGCATTTCCGCAGTGCCGGGGCGAATCCTCACCTCCGGACACGCGGCGTGTTCGATCGGTGGGCCCACCTCTTCCTTTTCTCATCCCGCCAGGGAGCTGGGAGCCAAGGGAACGTCGGCTTCCCCAAAAGGGAGAAAGAGGGTGGGTGGGTCATCTGGCACCCTGGATGGATCGACATCCCCGGGGCAGGGAAATCAGCAGGCAGGCCCCGCCTTCCTCCCCACCCTCCGCATGGGATGCAGAGCCATCTGGAAGAGCACCCTTCCCTCCACGAGTTCCAGGTACCTAGCGCCTTTCCCCACACCCACTCTATGACAGGGCTGTGAGGTCACTTATGACTCACAGGAAAGGGCTGGTTGTTGCTATGGATACTCCCACATGGCCTTCTATTTCAAATGGCCACTAAGAAAGCACTGAGATCCAAAAGAATGAAACTAATATGATGTGTTTCATTCGTGGGGGATCGCCATGCATTTCGCGAGCCCACGAATCAAATGAACAGGGACCTATTAGTTGCGGATTGCACATTCATTGAAAACAAATGCACATCCCTACCTCTTAGTGTATTACTTGTTGAGCTGTAGCATGCATATGCAAAATGTTATACTTGATTTAAGGCAGATATTTAATTTTTGGCTTTAGTCATTGCATTCAGTTGGAGACCAGTATGCTATGCTAATAACCTGCATCTACTACAACCTGATTTGCATATGATCCTCTATTTAAATGTGGGTATGTGTTAATTTTAGCACATTCCCATTATTGTGTGAGGGGGATCAGTTTAGTGTGTATGCTAAACTATTAGTGCATAGACATTTATATGCTGGAATATGCAGATGGACATAACACATGGCATGTGCAGGCCTGTTTTCTATAAAGAATATTTATTAAAATTTATGCCTTTGATCAAACTCAAGTAAAACGGTCCTGACAAATCATTCAGATGCAAGCATTCTTCATACACATATATTGTTTGGCATTAAATAGCAGGAATGTAAAGATCACAAATGTCCTTTAACTAATCACATTGGGATATGGATGGCTGACAAATTCAAATAGGGATTTAATTTCCATTTGATTAAGAGAACCATCCACAAAGATTTAACCATAGTAAACCAACTACGTAGGGACATGCGGCAACAAAACAAGTAGGCCAAGGTAACAAGGTTAAAACAAAGAATTTTGAACCGCTTTTGCAACAAGTCAGCAGTCAGAGGAAGGGCGAAATGAGGAAGCCAACTCCATGTATTCACCAAAGTGTTTCACCTTGTTTTGATTACCAAAAGCAGTTATTTTCATTATTCTCCACATTACAGTCACTATCACTGCCAGTTGTCTGCATCTGGGATTGCTAGCGCTGTACACTAACTTGTCTTGCAGAATGTGGTCTACATTATTGTAATCCACTTAAAGAGGGATTTGACCAAACCAAAAGCGCATTAAGACAATATTTAAAATATCAGCATCCTGGCTTTCTTTTTATATTATGAAACTGCCAGTAGCAAAATAAAACAATTTATATTCCCAAGCATATTCTCTACTAAAACAACATTTCTGCAGTTTTAAAATTAAAAATATAAATGTTTTCTTTCTCTCATGGATTTGCAAATCAGTAATGTTATTTAGCATAATGTAAAAATATCGTTGGCAATGGGAAGTATTACCATATAAAATTGTGATTCAGACTATCTAATTAACTAGCTTGCTATCCTTTTTTCAGACTATTGTGTCTAGGTATTGAAGCAAATGTGATATCTTATGGACTATTTACACTCCTGTATCTGTACATGCAGTAACAAGCTCTATGCAACAGCTTTAAATGAAACTCATTCTTTCAGTTACAGCAACACATTTCTTTATTTCATTTGTTTTCCTTTATCAATGGTGAGAAATAATATAAATATGCAAACATATTGTTTCTACCTCTGAGGATCCACTGAATCAGGAAATTGCTAGTCACCTATCTTTCTTTAGGTCATAAAGCCTCTTTGTCTCATACAGAAGGGGCTCATTCATTTCTGTTTTTCTAATTGTCTACAGACTTTCTCATTAAAGAATAGTTATAGTTGGGACTGTATCGATATCAAGTAAGAAAATATTTGAAGCACTGGGTAGACTTTATCTGTCGTCTTTTACAATGTTACTGTATTAAAAAAAACTTCAACAATATTTTCTTTTTGAAATGTTATTTTTTTGCTTTTTTTTAAATGACTGGTTATTTTGATTTTACATATTCAGTTATATATGAACTAATATTAAATGCATATAGGCAGTAGGAGGCTTAGCTCTTGCTCTCAAAGTGCAGGCACATGGAATATTGAATACATCAGATTTACTTTCCTAATATTGATTATATTGAGGGTAATTTTCAATAGTCTGCATAAATCAGCACATATACATGAAAGCCTGGATTTTAAAAGCCCTGCGTGCGTGATTTTCCAGGGTTATGCGCAGAAATGCCGGGCCTGGGTAGGTAGGGGAGTGGCCGGGTGGGGGGCAGGCCGGGACAGCACCATCCTGGGGAAACGTGCTACTTCTGCTCCGAAGGAGCGGTAAGGTAAAAAATAACAAAAATTGAATAGGTAGGGGTTAGGGGTCGGGGAAGAGAGGAGAGGAGAGGAGAAGGGGAAAGGTAGGAAGGTTAGGTAGGGGTGAAAGGAAGTTCCCTCCTAGTCTGCTCCTTAATTGGAGTGCAGTCCGCTCCTTAATTGGAGCGGACTGGGAGGGAACTGAGAGAGGCCCTAATGTGTCATTGCGCTTTCTTTATAAAATTCCCCCCCTCCCCCCATTGCACGCGCGCGTGTGAACCCACCTGCACACATGTGCGCCGATTATAAAATCGGGCGCGGATATCGCATTTCGTAACATGCGTGCCATGACTCGCGCACCTGGAACACTTTGGACAGATTCTTGGCTCTGACCCTTGCTCGCACCTGACTTCGTCTCTAGCTGCCTGCCCTGACTTCAGCCTACACCTGATCTCATCTCTAGCTGCCTGCCCTGACTTCAACCTGCACTTGACTTCATCTCCAGCTGCCTGTCCTGACTCCAGCTTGAACCTGACTCAGCCTCCAGCTGACTACTTGGACTTGGCCTTTCTTAGGCTGTTGCCTACCTGTAAGCCTGGACTTTGGAGTGGAGGGTTAGCCTAGTGGTTAGAGCAGTGGGCTACAAACAAAGAGACCAGGGGTTGAGTCCAGATGTCGCTCCTTGGGCAAGTCACTTTACCCTCCATTGCCTCAGGTACAAACTTAGGGCCTCATTTTCTGGTATCACAAAAAGGGGTGTTACCTTATGCTAATAAGCATGTATATCACAAATTGTGACAACAGCTATGCAAATTGCACTATTAACCCAATTTGAGCTACATTGCCAGTATATATTGCAGTTCATGATGTGTCTGAACAGCCTGTTTCAGTATCCTGCAGGCTAGGGGGGAGGGGGGGGAGAGAGAGAGAGAGAGAGCAAGAGCCCTGCTATATTGCCTCTTCCCTAGACAGGTATTTGTATCCCTATGGGAGGCCCACCTAGTAACTTGAGGTGAGGTTTAGGTATTAGTGTAGGGGGTTAGAGGCCACCTTGACATTCAACGTGAGACGTACGAACAGAACAGTGGTCTCTTGTGAAGATTTGATGGCCTTCGGAGTGAGGAAACTCACTCCAAGATGAGATTTGGACAATGTTCTCTCCACCTAGCTTGTTGTTGCCCAGGTAGAGTGTCCACCTATGGGAGGTGGGCCTCCCATAGGGATACAAATACCTGTCTAGGGAAGAGGCAATATAGCAGCTCTCTCTCTCTCTCTCTCTCTCTCTCTCTCCCTCTCCCTCTCCTTTTCTCTCTCTCTCTCTCTCTCTCTCTCCCTCTCCCTCTCCCTCTCCCTCTCCCTCCCCCCCCCATTTGGACACATTGTGAACTGCAATAAACCTCTAGCACACAATGTACTGCAAAGCAAATGAAAGAGTTGTGGCACACGATAACTCTTTCCTACTTTACATATGCTCCACCCTCTGAATACAAAATTAAACATTTGCAATCACATTAACGGCTGTTAGTGTGATTTGTGGAATTATCTCCCATGGTAACTCCTTGGAAAATGACCCCCTTAGATTGTAAGCCCTCTGGGGATAGGGAAATACCTACAGTACCTGAATGTAATCCACTTTGAAGTGCTGAAAAAAGCAGAATCTAAATAAATAAAACTTAATTTGCCCCTGTTCTCTAGCATGCTTCAGCCTGTCTGGGTTTCTTGGTCCAGGCCCGGTACACAAGGGCTCAACCTGCAGGGAATGAGGGCAAGTATTGGTGAAGCTCCAGTCAGCCTCCGCTTCCTGGTCATCTCCACCTCCCAATGGTGGGGACCCATGGGGGTGTCCCCACAGATACCATCAACTCCACCTTGGACCAAGGGTCTGAAACACTTCCTAAACTAGGCATGCTGCAATAGTATAGGCAATCCAAAGCTGTTTTAACTGATAGTGGTAAAACCAGCATAAAATGAATTACAGTAGTTTAGGAAAGAAGTAATTAACACATGGACGTCTGTGAAAAGATTCTTCTGAACTATTAAAAGGTGGAGATTATGAATATTCCACAGGTAAAATAAACAAACCTTTACCACTTTAGCGATCATGCTCGCATGGTCAAATATGAGTTCAAAATGACTTCAAGAACTCATACCTCATCCACACAGAGAACATAATATTTCCGAGTTGGATTTCCAGAGGATCTACTACCTTTAATTGCCATTACCTCTGCTGGTAGGCTACTCCATTCAGCAACCACCCTCTCAATAAAGAAATATGTTCTCATTTTTCCTCTGAAGCTTTATCACTGCAACTTTGGATCATAACCAGTTGTCCTTGAATTTTCTTTTCTATGAACAGTTTTACCTTTTTGTACTTTCTTGGCTTTCAGATATTTTAATGTTTCTATCATATCCCTTTATCCCATCTTTGATTCTTTCCTAGAAAGTGATTTTTGAGTGTCTTACCCCTCTCTTTGTAGAGAATATGTTGCAGGCCTTGTATAATTTTAATATTCCTTTTCTGAGCTGCTTGCATCCCGTGAATGTCCTTATGAAGGTATGGATTCCAGACATGAACACAATATTCCAGGCAGGGTCCCACTAATGACTATAAAAGGGCAAAATTATCTCCCTTTCTTCATGGTGCTGATTCATCTGCTTGTGCAGCCAAGCATTCTGTTGGATTGCTTAGTTATTTAGTACATTGGCTACCAGTTTCCAGTTATTCTCCTTCTAATTGATATGTGGTTAATTGATTTTGCATCTCAAATGCATGATGTTATACTTTTTAGCACTGAAGTTTATTTTCCAAACCCTTGACTAATGATTATTTTTTCCAATTTTTGCAAATCCCTTTCATTTCTTTCACCCTTTCTGGTACGTCTCTCTCTTTCAAATTTCTGTGTCATCTGCAGACAAGCATAATTTTCCATCAAGTTCTTCAGTAATGCCACTAATACAAGTATTGACATGAACTGGTCATTGTTTAGAACCCTGGGTTACTCCACTGGTCACTTTACCTTCACCAGCATGGACTCCATTGACCATCTGTTTCTGTGCCCTGATATTTATCAACTTCCTCACACAATTTACAGCTTTCTGGCTGACTCCAGTTCTGCTTGCTCACCAATCTTTTGTGCATGTCAAAAAAAGCCCTATTGAAGTCCTGACAGGGAACATCTACTGTACCTTCCTGACCAACCACTATTTTGTTACTGCTGATGAAAGATTTACCTGGAAGGTGGGCCCACAAAATTGTCCTGCACTAGGGACCACACTCTTCATTATCACGGCCATTAAAATGTGTTTTAGTGAATCATAAAATTCAAGCATGTTTATTGAGTCAAAATTTAAAGCACTCTATGGAGGTAATTTAAAAAAGATTTACACATGTAAATGGGCTTTTGAAAATTGCTCTAATGGATTTTACATTTACGCATGTTACCCCTTTGAAAATTACCTCCTTAGTCTTCTTTAGCTGGCTGATGCAAATTAAGACGCAATCATAAAATGAGTGACAATTTTGTATCACCATCTTATGACAAAGAGAAATCTTTATTGAATATAAAATAACACAAAAATAAAAATGCCACTATAGAATAATTGGCATTAATATAAATAATTTTATAAATATGGAATGAAAAGTAACGTTTTCATTGCTAATGAATTACAAAAGAAATAACATTGGTACATATATCTCGTAAATTTTATGATTAATGCTTTTTATTAATGTAAACTGCTCTGATATATTTTTTTATATGAAAAACAGTTTGTTATGTTTTTAAATAAAACAGAATCAGAAACAGACTGTTATCTATAAAGATCTGAGTCATGGACACAATATCTTTTATGCTACTCTCCATCTAATACTGTTTATATGTTTCAGATAGACTGAACCCAAATGCTGTCAAAAGTATTAGCGTGTGCTATGCTTCAGAAACCATATTGTATAGCTTGTTGGGACTTCAGGTTTCCTTGGCTTTACTATGGAACATGGAATAAATGATATCCTAAAATGGAGACAAATATGGTTCCTTATAATTATTATTTTGGTGTTATTGTTATTGTTATTTTTGTTAAATGTTTCAGAGACATATTAGAACTGAAATTTTATCACAGAAACCCTTGTGTACAGACAGATTATGACATTAATGACCTTGCTGTACTTGTTATCATATTAGACTCCAATGAAATAGATTGAAGGCAAATTTAGTTTTGAGCTAGAGACCTTGGAATCTAGAAACATTCTTCACCACGAATCAAAATAGCTACATAATAATTCTTGTTTCCCACCATAAAGAGCAAAGTTGTATAAAATAACAAGTAAGCAATTATCTGAAACCTTTCATGTCAAATTTTGCATTGTTTCGGTTGCAGTTAAGATCCAATGGGTTTGATAATAGAGTTGATGGGCTTGCAAGCCATGCTCTCAAAAACCACAGACATCAATGTTAATAACTTAAAGCACTTAGAAATGAATTTGGCTTATTCTTTTATAATTTGTTCCACTAAATCCTTATGATGGACTTGGAATTTTTTGTATCCTCACATACTACTTCCCAATAGTAATGATCTGGAAGTCAAATCAAAAACCTTCCCAATAATGACCACTCTTCCAGTATGCAGCTGCATTCCTCAGTTTTCCCTGCTCTCTGCTGCCCGATAGTAGCCCCCACCCCTTCCTCACTGATGTCATCTGGGGATTTGCTTAAGGATATTTATTTGGATTTTATATGTCATGGCTGGTGCAAGGTAATTCCACCAGACGGGAGCAATATAGGGGTCAAAAGGGTCTTCTACGTGACCATACATCTCCCCCTTGGGTTGAGCCTTCAGGTTCTAGAGTCACTGGTGGTGTTCAGGCAGGAACTACAGCAAGGGTTACTTTTCCCTATATGCAACACCTTGCACTTGTCCACATTAAATTTCATCTGTCATTTGGATGCCCAATCTTCCAGTCTTGCAAGGTCCTCCTTGTTACGCACCCTGCCCGCGGTCATCCCGCACGTGGGCCTGCTCACTTTCATGGCTCCACAGCGGGTCCTGGGATGACCTCCCTCGTGGTAGTTGCCCATCCTGCCAGGCCCTGGCGTCCCAAGGCAGCGGTCGCCAGGCCTTCCACTGTGCGCCGGGCCTCCCACACCATACGCACGCTTGTGCACTCAGACTGCCCTGACTTATGTAGGGCCAAGGGCGGATCCTAGCTCTGTGGCATGCCCTGATTGATTCCCCGATATAAGGAAGTTCCTGTCTCTGCTTCCTTGCCTTGGCAATCGGGTCGGTTTGTTCTGAAATTGCCTCTGCGCTTCGCTTGTACTTGTTCCTGCTTGTTCCTAGTCTTGTTCCAGGATCCTTCTGTTCCAGTTCTGTTCCTGACTCATTCCTGCATCCTAGTTCCTGTGTCCTGCTTGTTTCTGTGTTCATCTGTCTGTCTACGCAGGTAGTACTCTTGGACTGTCTTACTGGTACTGACCTCAGCTTTTTGCTGACCTGCCTGCCTGCCTGCCGCCTGCCTCAAAGACCACAGCCTGTTCCTGACCTGCCTGCCTGCCTGCCTCAAGACCTCAGCCTGCCTTTGACCTCATCTGACCTCCAGTACCTGACCTCTGCTTTGCTGACCACTCCTCGGACTGACCTCCGGACATTGACCTTTGCCTGTCTGACCTCATCTGCAGATTCTGGCTCTGTTCCTCTCCTTGTCATCTCCAACTCTGTTCTGGTTCTCCCTGTTCCAACCAGCAACCACCTTTGAACCTGATCACGCTCCCCCTGTCTCCATGGGCACGCCAGATTTTCACTCTCTTAAGAGACCCTGCGAGGCCCACCTAAGTCCAAGCGGCCTGGGTCCCTCTGGGCTCCTCCCGGGCAGACCTCGGGCTTCCAGTGGTGCTCTCCCTAGCCTCTGTCTCCTCCAGTGCTCCGCCCCCTGGGGGCAGTTACCTCCTATTCCCTTTCAGGAGGCATTCCACCTCTGCCCCAGGACAAGGGTCCACCCCCGAGTACAACACTCCTGTAATATATCACAATCTGCTTGTGATTTAACTACTCTGAATAATTTAGTATCATCCGCAAATCTGATAACCTCACTTGTCGTATTCATTTCCAGATCATTTATAAATATATTAAAAAGCACTAACTTGTGACCAGACTTATTTGTGGGAGTATTAACGAGCAGACTCCAGCCTAAATTAGCCTTAATATCAAGAAACTGTGCAACAAGTAGAAAAAGGAATCAAGACATGGCTCTTTAAACAGGCATACCCCAACTCCTCCCAATCCTAGGCATTGTCATGTCTCGATCTTACTCAGCTCCCGCTCAGCCTACACACCCCCTCCTCAACCTCCCTTTCGCCATCCCAACTCCCCCGCTCCCTTACCTTCCCAGCTCCCCCCTTCTCCCTCACCATTCTAGCTCCCTCACCCTCCCCAGCTCCCTCCCCCCCTGCTCCCTCCCCCACCCTTCCCCAGCACCTTGCTGCCTCTCCCCTACCCCTCCCCTCTTTTCCTACAAACAGCCTTTCCTTGAAAGTGCCACTGCCTTAACGTTCTCCTATACCCCTACCCCCTCCTCTCCTTTCCCCCCCTCGCTCCCCCTCTCCCCTTCTCCCTGCCCCTGCATTTAATTTTAATTTTGTAAATAAGTTCATATGTTAATTTCTTAAGTGTAAATGCATCCTTAACATCCTGATGCATACCTACTCTTAACATGGATAATCATCATCCAGTTCGTTTTTCAAAGTTGTATCCCTGCTCGTTGACTCTCTCTATCCTGGTTCCTAGTTCATTGTAATATCGTTGACTCTCTCTATCCTCGTTCATTGTAATTTCCTTTCTCAGTTAAT